>NC_089883.1:17111666-17425833 GCF_040182565.1 Anser cygnoides | reverse complement strand
GGCTATATACCTTAGTTAGCTAATATGTAATATTCCCAAGACGTTCTGCTTGACTAACAGTATATTTTTGTATCTTCACCTAAAGCATGACAATCAACCAAAATAAATACATGCAATAATTTCACATACATATTTAAAACCTATCTTCTGTAAGAGGAACAAACTTTCAGCTCAACTTTAGTTACACCTTATGTGGACATAGGACTAGTGCAGCAGACCAATTTTGAAATTTCAGCTGTGTGATGAGAAATATACTAAACTTTAATTGCTGCTCATGTATGTCATCAACTGTGTCTCACAATCTTTTGTTAACATCCACAAAAACCTCTACTATTTTGAAGACAGGTCAATGACTTGTTTGCCTGCTTTCCTTTTTGCGAATGGTATGCACACTATGCTCAAGTAGGTCATTCTTCCACTGGCTACTTCGTTAACACAGGTTCACTATCTTATCATTCCAAGGACTTCATTTAATTCTCATATAAAATAAAATTAAAAAGTGAGATATTTCCTGCAGTCCAGTTCCCAAGTATAACAGGCAGTTATGATAAACTGAGTATTATTCTTATCAGCTCAGATGCTCCACACACAATCACTTTCAGAATTTTCATATGAATGTAATCCAACTTCAATGATCCATTACAATTGAAATCAACTTGTCCTTTTCTGTCTCTGAAAGTGTCCTATTTTTACAACCTGTAGCATTAGCTATCAATCAGCATCTATGCAGTATACATTTTCTTATCTTTCCATTCCCTGAAACCAAGTCAAACTACCATTTAGGGTTTCTTATATGTCCATATTTTCAATGCTATTTCCCTGTAGTTCAAGTATCCTGAAGAGTCACATTACTGTCCTCTTCCTCCTCCTAATGCCTCTCATTTGGTTTTGATCCTTTAAAATACTTATTATTTAAATTATCAGTTTGCCTGTTAGACTCTGACAGAAGTCTTGTGCTACTTAGAAAGCTGAGTAAGTTAAATGTTGAACCATGTAATTTTTCCCTGGACTTTCTTTTTCCTTTTCTTTTCTTTTCTTTTCCCTTCCCTTCTTTTCTTCCCTTCCCTTCCCTTCCCTTTTCTTTTCTTTTCTTTTCTTTTCTTTTCTTTTCTTTTCTTTTCTTTTCTTTTCTTTTCTTTTCTTTTCTTTTCTTTTCTTTTCTTTTCTTTTCTTTTCTTTTCTTTTCTTTTCTTTTCTTTTCTTTTCTTTTCTTTTCTTTTCTTTTCTTTTCTTTTCTTTTTTCTTTTTTTGATAATTTGATATGTTAGAGTACTACATTGCTAATTTAGCATATTGCCAATGATGCTAAGGCTGATTTTACTTGCTCTATAAAGTGAGATGCTTATCTCTTAGCTTTTGTCTTTCAGTCTTTTAATTAGGAACTGTTCCAGCTCAAACGAAATATATTAGAAGAACCACTGGTTTTGAACAGTCAAAATAAATAAAAAAAATAAAAATCAAACCTTAACAAAGGGTTAGAGACTCATCCTCTAATACCTTGGCCTTCAGAACTCAGATTCTCTGGATGAGAAAAGCCAAGGCACTGCCTCAGTCAGCCATGTATCAATTACTAATACTTTGACATGATGTTCCCAGATTTCAAAGATCTACAAAATTTGTGAATGTCTAAGAGAGCTCAAGTGTATGGCTCCTACTGAATGAGAGGCATTTTGTATAGGAACGGTGTATTTGCGATGCATAAATTGCAATAGAGCAAACATATTTTAGAACTTGCTTTGTAAAACAAGACACCAAACTAGTAAAAAAATACTCCATTGCCAATTAACCTTCTATGTATCTTGACACCCTCTCCTACCCAGTATTTTGCCACAGCTCTTGTGTTTTTAATTCCATGTCAAACTGCACTATTGGCTTGGCAACCGTACATTAAATGTCAATTAAACAATGAGCTGTGAAGCGATTGATTCCACACAGGCAATGTATTTTAGTACTATGTCATACGATCCCAGACTTTACAAAAGCAGCTATCTGACCTCAGGGAATAGACTAAGGCTACAAGCTGAAGACCTGCCAAGCCGGCTGGCAGCAAGATGCACTTCCACTCAAAATGGGCTCTTTTTGGAAGTGTGACACAGTTAGTGAGATAGCTCACTATACAGGTACTGTTTCACATGTCTTCCTAATTTCTGGTCTTTGCTTTTCATTCTCAGGCCTACCTGAATACAACCAAGTCTTTGTGGAAAGTCTCACTTTATCCATTTAAACTACTTTATTAAACAGTCAACTTTGGTGAAATGTAACACTACTGCAAAAGGTCTGCCAGAAATATTCATTATTGACTTAAATGAAAGAGAATAGTACTTCAGTAAACAATCCTGGTAACACATATCATCTGGATTTCTTTTTACAGACTGAGAACATAATCTAAACTGAAAAACTCACTACATTTCTTACAATGTTCTTGCCAAACTAGCCTTGAGTACTTCAGGGCTATCCTGGGCATGTCTCATCTGGCAGACCTGGGAGCCCTTCCCATGTCTCGTGTCAAAACTTACCTTCCACCTTTCTGCACAAAGAACAGAGAGAGGCAAGGCAAGCAAGCAAAAACAGGACCGCAGCGTGGTTCTTCCACCTCCCAATTCTGTGGTAATGGTACTGAGACCCCAAGACTAATTACAAACTGCATTTCTTTTGCATCACCAAGATGATACTGCAGCGAAAACTTTCCACCATAAATTCTTTCACGTTTTCTACCAGGACATAGAAACCCTGTACATAGGCACCAGTTTAGAAATTATTAACCTTCCACACACCTCATATTGGAAATCTGCCATAGCAGCAGTAAAGTCATTAAGTGCATAAACTAACCTGCTTTGCAATTCATGTCATATTCACTGATGCACTAAAATACACACAGAGCTTTTTAAGACTGTGTATATACTGATAAGTATGTGTAACTTAGAGAAGAGGAAAAGTGGATTTCTAAAATCCTATCCACCAAACTCTCACACAGAAATACAAGGGAACTATAATGAATGCAAGAACAGATGAGTTTGGGCAGCCCAACAGGAACCTGCGGTTGCTTTTACTCTAAGGGTATTTTGATTGATCAAAACAAAGTCACAATTAAGTATCAACACATTTCATTTCCCCTAAACACTCTGTTGAAATGCAATATGTGTATAGGTCTGAGAAAAAAACTTCAGCTGTGCACCCCACCCAAGCATCTTCCAAGGGGACCAGGCAGGACCGTACGTCACCACACCACAGCCCACGGCTGGCGCTCCAGCAGGGCCTGGGGAGCCGTTCCAGGCCGAGGCCCCACGGCTCCTCTTGGGGTGTCAATACCAGCGCATGTGGAAGCAAAACCAAGCCAAGCCCGCTCCCTCCCTCGGGCTGCCAGGCCCACGCTCACACAGCGACGCCAGCCCTTTTTACCCCCACCCGGGGCGCCGCCGCACAGGACAGGCCGGGCCGCTGTGGGGACGGGCCGGGTCCCGAGCCCGAGCCCGGTCACAGGGCGCTCCCTCAGGCAGGCCTTGGGCAGGGCTGGGCACCCCTCACGGCCCCGGCCCCGGCCCCGGCCCGCAGGCGGCGCCGAAGGCGAGGGGGCGCTGCCGCTGCGCTCGCGACCGTTCCCGCCTCCCGCCCTCGGTTCCTCGGCCCCGGTGCGCGAGATGGCCGCGACCGCTCCGGCCTCATCCCGCGCGGATCTCGGCCGTCACTGGTTTAATAAACTGACGTCCTCCAAAAATACCCAAATCTAGAACGTGTGCACATTTAAAGCATCAAGAAGTGTCATTCTGGAACCATTCCTATTTGCGGATGCTTCTGAATAAATCAAGAAAGAGTATTTCCAAATGTTAAAACCCTTCTGAAAGGGATTTCTCCAGGCAAATTATGCGCACTGGTGCTTATGCCATGCTGAGGCATGCCCTGAAAGAGCATGGCTTGCAGCACAGAGGCCCCACAGTCCCCAAATTAAACTCCTCTTCCCTCAGCGATGGTCAAGGGTGACAGCCCTTAGAGAGAAGCTGAGGCATTTGGCATTACTGTTTGTATCTGTCCCTGTTACATCCTCCGGAGAACTGAAACCAACCCCGGCAGCTTCCCCATCAGCCTCCCCCTGCTAAGGCCTTCCTCCTTCCTTCTGGTCTCCTATCCTCCTGTCCCTGTGCAGAGGACCCAGGAGGAATTCCTCTCCCCGAAACAAGCAGCTCCACACCACCAGCATGTGCAGAGGGTGCTTTTGGACTTCACACCAACTATGCCCTTCCTGCAGCTTCCTCCTTCAGTGTTTTCTGCCCTGGTCACCAGCTTGTTGCCCAAGGACGTGCTCAATAATTGGTGACAGGGAGGAAAATGGACACCAAGGCTAAGCAGGCCAGGCTGGTGGTGGAGCAGCTCAGCAGTAAGCTTGAAGAGATAAGGAGAGAGCTGAACAGGCAGCTTGCCAATGCAAGGAATTTCAATCTAATGATATTCTTAGGAAAAAATGTTACAAGCAAGAGCATTCCAACTCTAATACATTTGCTAAATAATGTATTCAGATGTTCAAAGGGAAATTAAAAATAGCCAAGGAAAAAAAATAATGTGCAAATGAAATCAAAATGCAACTGATCAGTAAGCTAATGAAATAAATCTATCATTGTGCACAACTGCACACTGATTACCCTTATGAAACATAGTAAGTTCCTCCTTTCTGTTTCAGCTCCTAAAAGTGCAAGCTGCTTGGAACATGTGCCATGTCCCACTGCACACACATTAAATCTACCGCCACCGACAACGCTAGCTGTAGGTGCAACCAGAGTAAATAAATGATAGAACAAAGAACTGTCACATTCCACATGCTGTGAGGTAGGGACTGGAACGTACAAACGCTCACTGATGGTTCCTCAGTCCAAATCCTAATTCAATGTGAGACCCAAACTCCCTGTTGTTATCTATGTGGCAGTACTAGTTACCGAATGCTTTCACCATTTGTCAGTTTTTGTAAGTTTGCCTAAAGATCTAAAAATAGTTACTAACAAGCTCTGCAAGTTAAGAAACATGCCTTGAGGGTGCCCACAGAGAAGTGGCATGCACACTCTTGGCAAGCAAATGTCACGTTCACACTAATATTACATTATGGGATTAAGCAAATTTAAATTAGGCTTCATTTTGTGTGCACACTGCCTTGTAAAGTCAACTTCAGTGCTTTTCCATTACTGAGCCAAGATGCACTCATCCAGGAGGTGTCAGAAGCGATTGTTCCAGCAACAAGTTGTCTCCACACAACTCCACTATTTTCAGAGAGGCTCGCCACGGGCTGCAATCAGTGCTTACAATACAAGTTATGAATCTGCTTTACAGGAAGTGTAATGGGGCACAGCTGACACTGGAAAAGACTCTTAAGAGATTTGCTCATGTCTGTCCACATAACACTGATTTTATGTAAAGTCTATCAACGCTGAGGGAGTTCAGCTGCAGACCTGCAGGCTGAGCTTCAGACTGACCGACAGACACCCTTGGTTATCCCACAGCAGCCCGCAGGGCAGAGAGGGAAGGAGTAAGGTAAGGAGTCTGGCAAGTCTCTGGCTTCTGCATCCACTGTACTTGTTAGTAAAGTTAGTAAAGCTAACTGACAGCTACATTGCAGACTTCGAGTGGTACACCATGCCAGACAGATGTAAACGTGACAGTTCCAAACTAAAAAGCATCTATTAGTGACTACCTGCAGAGCTCTGAATGGATGAAAAGTGTTGCTGTTGTACTAAATACAGGCAACTTTGTTTATGCCGCTTCCTATACAAAGAAGGAGGAAAATGTGTAGGCTTAGTTAGCAGTAATGGAACATTACCGCGAGTTTTGCAATTTAACGACTGAAGTTCTATCAGGTCAATGACATGAACCTGAATCTGAACCAAGGTGATTTTCCATTGACTGACAGCTACAAGCTTTTGGAAGTAGCCTGAAAGAATTATGTTTTGTTTTGTTTTACCACAGTTACCTGTTGCCAAATTTCTAAGTAACAATACACAAATGTATTCTAAGAACTACTTATCACGTAACTATATTTGTTCTTCTCAACAGAAAGACTGCTGTAGAGTGATCTCCTTTACTTGAGTCTCTTTTGATACTTTCTCCTTTTTAGGTTTGCAAACATCTTTTGACAATAACCTGAAAGAATTGTGTTTATTTTTTACTTTGTCCCTTTCAGTTTTGTTAACTGTTAGTTCTGTTATAAACTTTTACTACTCTGGCTCAGATTTTTTTTTTTCCAAAAATCATTTTCCATTTTTCATTCCAGTAGACATTTTTTTACTTCCACTTCTCCTTTCCTCATATAATGAAGTTGTTTATTATTTCATCTGGTCTCAATAACTCAATATACATTTAAAATATGTTGTATCAGATTTTAAATATTAAGACAAAAATACATATATTCACACTTTTCTAAAGAGTATGCAAGTACATTTTAACGTATCTGAATCCAAACAAGGAAGGTATCATTTACAAAAACTCTTCATCTTTACCTGGATATACCAGAGTTTGTTCCACTCCCAAGTCTGGTAAGTTCTACATTAAATAGTCATGAGGAACTTTGAGACTTCCACTGTATAGAAGGCATCACCCTTAATTCAAAGCACAGTAACCTATGTGCCACTGAACTATACGAAGAATGTTATTGGGATCAATGAGGCAAGCAGGAAACTCCTTTATGGCACAGAGAGCTCAGTCAGGGTGACAGCCTCTGAGCTGCAGCACCTTTGCAGCTTTTTCAGGACCTCTGTACTCAGGCATATGTGGGCTGACGAGCTGAGACCCTGCGATACCTTGTTAGGTGAAGCAGCTCCTTCCCAGCATGCGCAGCTTGCTGGGCTCTGCAATGCAGGGCCGGCCAGGCCAGCTGTGCTCTGTTGAGAATTTACAGCTATGTGAAATACCGGGCTGGGGACAGGTTCTGGCTGCTAAGCTCATTGCTAAAATGAGAACTGAAAACAGGCCATACTGTAACTCACTAAATGTAGCAGGAGTCTATCCATTAACTCCCATGAAGTTGAACTGGAGCCCAAACAACCTATCCTAAAGATTATGGGACCAATGACTTCATTATTTTGATTATTTAACAAAGTCAATTTTACCATGAGAACATATTCTTCACCACCTATTGCTTGTTAGTTGCATACGTGACCTGTGAAAGGTCTTTTATTTTAGTAGCTAGCCAAAATACAGAATCACGGTATAGTTTGGGTTGGAAAAGGCCTTAAAGATCATGTAATTCCAACCCCCCTGCCATGGGCAGGGACACCTCCCACCAGCTCAGGCTGCCCAAAGCCCCATCCAGCCTGGCCCTGAGCACTGCCAGGGATGGGGCATCCCCAGCTTCTCTGGGCAGCCTGGGCCAGTGCCTCACCACCCTCTGAAGGAAGAATTTCTTCCTAATGTCTAATCTAAATCTCCCCTCTTTCAGTTTAAAACCATTCCCCCCTGTCCTAAGACTAAGCTATTTGATGAAGAGCCCCTTCCCAGCTTTCCTGCAGCCCCCTTTAGGTACTGAAGGCCACTATAAGTTCTCCCTGGAGCCTTCTCTTCTCCAGGCTAAACAACCCCAAATCCCTCAGCCTGTCTTCAGAGGAGAAAAACCTTAAATGCCTTTGTAACTAAATCACCAAGGTACATAAAAGAAAGTTTTATTTACAGTATTACTTGAAGTAGGCAGTGTTACATATTGGATCCTAAAATAGTAAGATGTACAACAGACATTTTGGTTTAAACATACATTCTAAAAATACTATATTTGTCCAAGCTTTCTGATCAATAAATGCTCTATATTATGCATACCATCCTCGTTTTAACTCTTCTTTGCAATGTAATTCCAGAAGCCTATGTAACTGAAGGAACTCAAGCATCTTGCTAGCTTTTCCATGCCTCTTCCCTCTCCTTCCATCTGTATGAGATTCTACAGGTCAGGCATTGCTAGCTAGTTCCTTCTCAGTTCTTTCAGCAACTGGATGGTTGTACCTTTTAGGAGCTAGACTAGAAATTCCCTTGGGAATATTTGTATCATTTGCTACATTCAGATGCCTCTCCCTTCTTTCTTTGGATTAGGTTATGTTAGATCAGCAGATGCAAGCATTAGATTTAATTGGGAACTGAATAGGAGAGAAAAAACATACTACAGAGTAGCTTCAGCAAAGATTTTTGTTCAGTGAGGAGAAATATTTCTGAAAGGCTCTGATTTTCCACAATCTTTTACTCATATTTAGTGTTTATGGCAATAAGCAGCTTGCAAACATTATCATTTATTCCAGTTTTTCTGGTTTCTCCATTCCTCCCAAACCTCTTTGTCATTAAAAAACCATTAGTGATACCTTATGGATTTGCTGCCATCCGTTAAAAATAGCCAGAAAGTTGATCATTGTTCCCCAATGAAATTAAAAGGATCCAACTGGAAATAAGTCATTCATAAATGCACACACACACACAAGCCTCTCTTGACCAGCTGGACATCTGGAAATCAGCAAAAGGTATAAATTCGATGTGCCTTTATGAAATCTTTTTTGTTTCTGCCTAAACATTTGTCTAAGTGTAGTACGAATGTTGTACCTGGGTCCCCATGTAAAAGAAGAGGAATTTAGGTACATGAGAAGCTGTGATGTTTAATAAAAGCTGCAGAAATACCCACCATGAGCTTTGTCATGTCTGCCATCTTGCTTTACATCTAAAAGAGGAAGCAATCCGAGCAGCTTACCAATCCACACAGCTGTTGCTTTTTCTCTTTTCTACCGTATGTAGAAATAGTGATAACTCATGCAAGGAGGGGTTTTGCACAGTAACAGCAGTGGAACTGCTCTATGACATACCCATCAGGCATTTACACTATGAAGGGCAGGGGACTGTTATCAGAACACGTACTCTTCTGCTCCAGTTACAACTTTTATAAACATTAGGGAAATCATACAAAATCATTATTGAGCCAGAATGAAATAAAGCACCTAAAACCAACCGTGTCTGCCTCAAATCTCTGCATACTGCAAGGTGACCAGTCTTTCCCAGATAACGCTATTTCTATTTCCTCACATCACTGTCAAATTCTACTTAACAGCTTCAGGCAGCTAGAACACAATTCACAATACCTTGTCTTTGCCATTTATTTGATAACAATAATGGTCTTCAATCAGTGTTCAAAACAGAGTTTTGCATTTCAAGTTTAGATCAGTACACACACATTTGTCTACCAAAACCGTAAGATTTTTGCTTGCTCTAAAGATTTTAAATCTAAACTGTAGATGTCAAGGTGCTACCAGCCCCGGTTCAGCAAAGCACTCAATGGGGTGGTTTTCATGAGTACCTGAGCAGCAAGTACTGCTGGCTTCAGTACAACTGCCACAAGTTATATGGCCACCAGTGGCTCAGGGCCAGTAGCCCTTTAAATGACATTACCAGGCACTGTCCTTTCTTCTACAGACATCAGCTTTTACTGTGTTGCATTTGAAACTCTTTTCTAAATTAAAAAATAATAATAATAAAAATCCCCATAATGACTGTTCTCACATCAGCCTTTCAAGTCAGGCAGCCAAAATGCAATTTGTCAGCCATTGAAGAAATTGGCCACTGGATGTCTCCACTGCCCCATGCAAACGGAGATTCTCCATGCAAACGGAGATTAAAGTGCTCCTCTGGCAGAGAAAAGCAGGCATTCGTCTCTATTTACAAGCCACCGCTGATACTTTGCATGCAGTGCTCAGCAGCCACGCAGACTTGTACTCTCTGGCCTTCAGAGCAGCCAGAGGATGACAGTTTCACATGGAATTCACTTCTGGTGAACCTCTGAATAACAGCCCCCAGTGTGTAGAATCAAACTTAGGGAAAAGTTGGATAAGTAGAAGAAATACAGACAGCAGATGCTTAAACTCAAAACTTTTGTTTCCCTTTACATCCAGAAATAGCTAATATTGTATCAGTAAGACCCTCATAAATAAGATGGTGGCCCAAGCATGGGTGCCTCTAAAAGGCAATGAAAAAATCTCCTAAAAGTTTTTCTATTTTGCTGGCATGACATGCTATCCATATAAAGCTGATTAAATCAACCATTTAATAATTGTATGGTCTGACATACCGCAGAAACTGTTTGCAGAAGATAGACTACGAGGATTTCATGGAAGATACCTTCTCTTGCAGAGACATGATACAGAATTCATTAAAAATAGAATGAAAATATTTAGAGAGCATACAAGCAAAGCCCAAACTAAGGTCAGAGATAGAAATTAAAACCAACCAAACACACTAATTAACTAACTAATCTAAACAATCTCTGTTATCCACACAGGTTTTTGGTTTTGCATTTGTTTTAAATTCTGGCACCAATCAGAGAAGAAAACCTGCAACAGGCAGTGCGGTTTCTCATCTGGGAAATCCCATAAGGAGCTCTATCCCATGAAGGGCTGACCACTTCCTGAGGGAGGCTGAGTATCAGTCCCAGCTGCTGTGAGTCTGGGATTTTCTAGAAGGTGCTTGATACTGCTTTCTGTCGGTCTTTAAAATCTGAAAGAACCGAATATTTCTATTTGATTCCATTAGAATCTTATTGGCCTCTGAAATCTCAGCTTCCATCCAGATCTCCATTTTGACATAAAATTCTCTATCAACACATGAGCAGCCCCCAAATATCTGCAAAGTAAAATCACATTAAATTGTTCTCAGAAATCAATACTTTGGCAGTACTAGTAAATATACGTCCAAAGCCTGTCTTCAGACTTTCCAGAGTTCTTGGCCATTTTTATTAAAAGCAATTCTACTAAATACGGTCTTCATGTCACACCTCAGAATAATAAGTGCAAAAGGTAGGTGGGTAGCAAGGAGATTCAAGTTTAGGCTTGTGAAGCCCCCAGCAACATTCCAGACAAAAGCTTTCAGACATCTCTTACAGGAATATATTTAAGCTCACGAAGTTAAATGACTTAGAAGTCTAAGTCTCTGTATTACACCGATCACCAGTGTGTAACTGGTGAAAATATAAGTATGTATATGCTGAACTCATTTTTACTTATATACAAGTGAGCTGTTTTCCTGTTCTGTGCCCTAGAGAAAGCCGCTCCATAAGTGATTAAACGCACTGCATGCAGCACAGACTGCCACTGAGCACTCGCACCACAGTCTTGCCATGGAAAGGACTGAGATTCCCACCTTCACAGCTAAGGAGAGAAGTTCGAGCTTGTGCTAAATGTGTTTAGTTTTGTTTTGTGGTGTTTTTATTTTTCTTTTTTACATATTCATCTATTTTTATAGATACACCTATTTTTATACTCTCTATACCATGCATGTACCAATGGGCAAAGCCACAGAGGCGACTAAAGCCTTTGGCAAGGGCTTGTATGTGAGCAGTCTCTGCTCTGGAACAGCACCAAGAAATCACCACCTTGGAGCCACTGAAGACAGAACACAGTCGGAAGCAAGCGGCAGGTGGAAGTCAACCCCACAGCGACTGACACTGTCCCTGAGGAAGTACATGTCAATAGGTTGTGACCGAGCCTCATACACTGAAGGCTTGACTGAAGTTAAATAAAAAAAAGAAAAAAAAAAAAGCAACACAACTGTTACAGGGTGCTGAGCTTTTCTGAAATACTAGAAGAGACTTCTGCTTATTTAAATATTAATATAGCTATTATTGGGTCTAAAATGTCCTAAGTATGTTTCTCTGGCTGCCTGCCACAGCCCTTTAATAGGCAAATAAAATCTTAAGAATTAGTTAAAACATTGTGCTTTTATTTACATAGTCAAAGATATATATTTCCAAATTCTCATAAACATTAGTTAAAAATGAATGTTCCTTAAAACAATGTTTTCAACAAGATGCCAGTGAGCTGGAACTCAATGAGTTAATTTTAAAGCTGCTTTCCCTCTGGTAACAGATAAAATCCCAAACATTCAGTGTTTGGAGATTTGGTTTCACGTTACATTTCTTTTTAAAACTATTGTTATATAAAAGGCTGTAATGATCATCGCTGAGACTCAAGATTTCTTAGCAGCTTTGCTTCTAATTTTTCCTTCTCTTTTCTTCAGGTGTCCCAAGTCTTCACATTCTGATCACTAGATGTTACGGTCAGTCCCCACAGAAAACTGAAAGGTGCCACCTCAGTGAGCCGCGGTCTGGGGAAGTCTCCCTGGAAGGCAGTGGGGAGCCACAGCTTGCTCCCGGAATGAAAAAAGAGCTTTTTCACACTGGAGAGGTTTGCCCCACGAGAATAGGATCGGTCTCCTTCACACTCCTCGGTGGAATCCCCCTGAAGCCCCTGGCACCCAAGCCCAGCACACAGGGCACAGGACCAGACAGAGGAACGGCCAGCAGAGCCTCGTGCTGCGCACCACAGTGCTTTCCAGTTACCTGGTCCCTTCTGGCTACAAATTTAGCTAGGTTACCGCTGTATACAATGAACAGAACCACATATTCTGAAACCAAGCGTGTAGCACCTCCCTTCTCTTATCCCCCTTGTTCTCCCCAGGAGTTTGCTTTCTTTGACACACGGCGGGGGAGCTGACGACGCAGGTTTGGCCAGCAGACCTTCACGTGGTCACACAACGAGACGTTACACAGCAAGGGCCTAGGAGAACCCCGCAACAGAGCTGGGGCGCCCGGAGCACCCCAGGGCACTTGCTGAAATGGCGGAAGCAATCCCAGAGCAGTTGTCACCCCTGAGAATTATGGAGCAGGTGGCAGATGACAGAAAAGGAGAAAGGGACAAAGTTTTCAACTCAAGAGGTGCAGAAGGAGAGGCTGAGAAATGCCGAACAAGTAACTCAGTTTAATTTCCTGAAAAAACTCTGCAAGAACTCAAACCCTCTATTCACAAGCACCCATAGCCAGGGCAGCGGTAGCAACCAATATGGATTTGTCAAGATAAAAATCTTGTCAAACCCATTTAATTTCCTTCTGCAAACAGGCTCTGTGTGCAGGGGAAGCAGAAGCTGTGATTTCACTTGGCATTATTAAAGTCTTTGACACTGTTCCTTCAAGCTAGAAAAATCCCATCTAGAAGAAATTGATACAAGAGAAGTGCAAAATTGGTTCAAAAACGATGCTCGGTAGGTCTTGGTAACTGGCTGGATTGTGGTATCTGTAAGTATTATGTCTGGTTAAGTGTGGTGTAAGTCTGGTTCCGCCGTATGTTTTCAGGAACAAAGCAGATGATGGGATAGAGATGATATTCTCAGGTAACACCAAGCTGGGAAAGGCAGCAAGAATACTGAGGGAAGGATTAAAGAAAAGACGTTGACAGTCTGGGGAAGGGTCAGAAGAGGCAGGATGAAACGTAATAGGGACTGGTGCAATATCCTACAGTTATGACAGAACAACCACCTGCGCAAACACAGGCTGAGTAACTAATGGAGAAGCAGGAACGGAAACAAGGAATTTGGAGCTGTGGATCTCATTTACCATGAGACACCAAAGGGGTGAACGTAAATAAAAACATAAATAAAATAATAAGCAAGTATTGCAACAGTAGGTCTAAACCAGAAGGTAGTCTGCAAATCACCTGAACAGCTCCAAATTTTGGCCCAAGCGCTGCATCCACTTCGGGACATGGGCTCACATGGAGACAGTCCAGGGGACAGCGTGACCATGAGCAGAGCTCTACAAAATACGACCAAAGGGGCAGGACTCAGGTCATGGTGCTGCTTTACAAAAACACAGGGGCTGACAGTCTCTAGGACATAAAAGAAAGTATAGAAGGGAATAAAATGTTCCTGTGTGCCCTGTGAAGTGAACAGGAGATAATGGGCCAGAGTGGTGGCAAGGAAGACGTCTGTTATACTTCACAGAAAGATTTGCACTGGAAGGAATAATGAAGCACTCCAGTTACTTCTGGAGACTTACAGAGTCTCCACTACTGGGGAGATCTGGGACTGGGATGAACTGGATCAAGTCCCTGTGCTCTTCTAAAGGGTCTGGTTTCCTAAAGTAGGATACCACAGAGTGCACAAACCTTCCTGTATTTATGGATCGACTTCGCCCTTGTTCCACAGTGACAAGTTATAACAGATGCAGCAGCAGCCTTCATTCAAAACATTTTTGCTACCATACAGTAAACTTCAAGATGCTATTGTTTACCATTAAGGAAATTTACCATTCACACAAACAGTTCATAGCAGTTTCTGCATGAATAAGCCTCACACTGTATTCTCTCCCCGAAGAAATGTAAATATTCACATCCAGTCAGAGACACACATATGTTCTGAGTTCAAAATGAAAGAGGAGGAAGATTTTCTTGCACCTGGCCGGATTCCGTTATGGAGCATTGCACTGAGAAATATTAGCCTTTAATTGTAAAAATACTTCTGAGAGGTCAGTTTTTGTCTCTGGAAGGCAGTAAATTTTGAAATTTCACAGTCTTGCAAATCCTACCTCTAGCTCTGGGCTCAAGAAAGCATAACTAAAATACATATCTTTCTGTCACCAAAAGTGTATATAGAAAGCATCTTCAGCCTGATCAGTGTACAGCTGTGACTCCAACAGAGTAGGAGCAATGTAAGTGCTAATACTCAAAAATCATTCTCGAAACATTACCACCTTTATGCCAAAAACAACCAGTAAAGTAATTGCTGCTTCAAACGTCTTGATAACATCAAATATACATATTTGGGTTTGAGGCTGTTGATTTAAGGGTTGCTGATCAGAATTTTCTTAGTTTATGAGAAAATTACTCTTAAATAATTAAATACGCTGCTACTACTTCAAGCCTTACATACACTAAAACATCTTCGTCTCTATCAGCCTTGGATTCATTCGCTGAGCAGCTGGCATTTGGTCTAAATGTCGTAATAGGACACTGAAGGTTAAAGTGAATCTAATAACAGAAGTATCAGAATGATCACCTGGCAGCTAAGTACACTCTTCATAACTAGAAAATCCTTCTCTTGAATCATAATAAAACATATATCAATATGGGGGGGTACCACATTTTCTAAAGCTTCACATGCCACATGTTAACTCCATACCCCAGCAGCCAACCATTACCTACGTACATCAGAACCTTTTCAAAGATCTGAAACAACACAATTTCTCACTTTTGTGACATGTCGTTTTAAGGTGTTTAAGCCACTGTTTATAATCACCTTGCAATGAATGTGTAAGGCTGACAAGCCTATTGCTTTGTGGCCATGCTGCCAGGCTACAAAACAATACAGAATTTTAGTGGAGATGAGACATTTCAAAATTGTTTCCAAACCCCCAAGAAAGCAAAGTTAAGAAACCGTGTCCAGTCTAGTTAAATTCATTCTTCCCAAAGCAATTGGAAGGAGAGGGAAAGGAATGGACGTTTAAATGTGCAAGTCATTTTTACATGTCTGCACCAATTAATACTTGTTAAGATAGCATAGAAAGAGGGACACACATTAACAAAGCTCCCTTAAAATTCCCTAAAGCTGTTCTCCCCACCCCTGCCTCAAGCTGGAGTCAATGCAACAGCAATCTTTTCAAGTCTGGCAGTAAGAGTGCCGCCAAATATATAAACTATTCACAAATGCTGTCCAAAAAGAGAGGAGGGCAAGCACATTTTGTGATGTTGGGTTCACCTGGTACAGACCTTATGGAGGAAGACATTGAAATAGCAGAGGTAGCTTTACTAACTGTAAAGAATTCAAGGGGAAAAGAAGGGGCAACCAGCAACATATTATTGTGAAAAATAATGAATCACACTCACAGACTTCAAATATAAACTACCTCCCTTTTAGCCAAAAAGCAGCTGTACAAAAGCTGATGCTAACCATTATCCATTTTCCATTGAAACCATTCTGTACTGGCTCAAACACTTTAAAAATACATATACATATATGCTTTCAGCAGCTCACCCTCCCCCTTCCTGAATTACTGCCTGCTCTTCTGGTGAAAATAAGCCTGTGTAAGTCCTTTAAGCAGCCTTCTCAATGTGATGCCCAATCCATGCCGAGTAATTAAGGATTTGGGAGAAAAAAATCCACTGCTTCTCTTAAAGAAGCACGAGAGGGTTGTATGCTGTTATTCAATAGCCAGACTAATAAAAATAATTAAATATCCCCCCTCACTCAATACTCTCTTTTATTTGGCGTTGTCCTAAATTCTAAACTACTCTACAGTGAAATAGGAGACTGTCATGACTAGGAGACATGAGCTGGCACTATGCTGTCATTGCAAGGGCGCAGCAAAATTCTAACAAGTGTAATGACTGTCTTTAAAGGAAAACAGAGGAAAGCCAGAGAAAAATAAAGGAGCTCTCAAGTTGCAATAGCTGCTCTTCTCCTGGAATTAATAATTACTGGACAAGAGATGCTGCCAAGCAAATGAACTATTCAAATTCTGAGAAGAAGGAGACTACTGATGAAATAAATATTTTAAAATTTGTGGCTCTCTAAAACATCAGTTTTAGGGCTTCTGTTACAATATGCCAGAGAATATTGAGCCTACAAACTATTCACACTAGATAAACCTTACATATGCTAACACTTCAGCTATTCCAAAGCTTATTCCCTGTATGTATATTGACCAGCTTATACACAACATGGATGTAGAGCAAAACCAAACATTAAATTAATAGCATACTCTAAGAACTCCAGTGAAGACGCAAGAGAATTCAAAACATATGGAGGCATTTTCCTTGACTATGGAACATATTGAATGGGAAGACATATCAGTTACAACTGGGAACTACTGTAGACTGGTATCTGCCACAGACATACTGCATGATATTTAGCAAGTTAAAATACTTACAGTGTGCATGAGGACCTGATCCAGAAATGTGCACTGCCCTGCGTTGTACAGATGCATCAGGGAAAGTGTTTCAGTTTCTACATTTGAAAGACAGCCCTTATCCTGACTAGATCACCTTCCAAGCTTGAAGTTAAGCTGCTATGTAAATGACATAGAGAGGCCCACCTTGCTGTGTGGGACAGAGGAGCAGTAAGAGACAGCTCTGGTGCTCTTGCAGTTATTTCTTACACCAGACTCGTTCTCTAACATAAGTTTTAGCTAGATTTTGGTTCCTGTACCCTGCTTGTACAGCAGAGAAGACTCATACCTAGGCTCTCTCTCCATTTCCAAAAATAGTCTTTATAGTAACAAGCTTACTGACAGTGACTGCAACAAATGTCAGTTTCAAAAGAGGAGATGAGATCACAGATGGAAGGGCCCATAGACAGCCATAGCTCTAAAATCTCCAGAAACAAATAAAACTGGTAGAAGATCACAAGCAAAGGTGTAGACATGTTTTACAATACATGCAGGCACCTGAACTGCTTTATCTTCTAGATCTTTTCCATCTCTCTGGAATCTCCAGTCTGTATATGTTTGGTCAGATTCTTTCACAGACACTAGGTGCCCGTTCCACTTACAAACATCTCTTTAGGTACAAAGACATGATCCCACTCTGCAACGGGTGGCAAATAAAGTCACAGAATGTTCCCGCTGAATCTCTTCATGTTGGCTGCAAGGCCTTCAAAAGACAAAAGGATGGGAATGAGATGTGAACGAAATGCATTTCAACTGAGCTAAGCACGTCAGAAGACAATTGGAGTCAGAAAATAATTGTTGAGTTAATATTTTATTTCCACTGAAAGGCAATCACTTCCATTTTGGTGGTGACTGTAGGCAGAGTGGTGATGGTACTGACATGTGGTTTGGCACAATAAAGCAATACTAGAAATGGGAAGAAGAATGCATGTTGGTCTTATAACCTCAGTTTCAAATTGACTAGCTAGCAGCACAGATAAACAATTAACAACTTCTTTTTTTCTTTTGTATTTACACTAAAAGCAATTGAAAGGGTTTCACAATCACTTCCAAAAGGCTTACAACACTGGTAAGATGGAAGTCTTTCTTGTCAGTGTTTCCACTGAAAACTCATTTATAGCTGTAAGAGTTAAATTAATCATAATATTTAATTTCTCCTTTAATGGCATCAAGAATGATGGATAAGAATAGAATAAATAGTATTTTAGGTAGGATACTTCCTATTAGGTCCTGCCATAGCTAAACCTTGTTTTATGGCATTGTGCAAATTACTAATCAAGCATGTTCTATAAATTCAAGCCACAAAATCAGGATAAAACTTCCCTTCTCACAGAAGTACTATGGGAACAAAATGAAACAATTACTGAGCTGTTCACATAGTTCTGTGATGAAAGCTAAACAACTACCCAGACAGGTAGAGTCTGTTGCTCCCTAACACTGGGTAATATCAGATTTGACAAGATACCACTTTGATCAAAATAGATTTATGTTTAAAGTGAAATAGCTCTCAGATGAAGAAAGTATGACAAGATTGGCATCTGGGTCTTCAAAACAGGAGTAGCTTTTAAAAGCAACAGCTCCTGAGAAGGAGCACTGCACGCAAATCTTCATCTTCATGAAGCAGAAAGAGCATCAGTTCCATCTGCAGCTGGCTTAGGCAGGAAAAACTAACCCCACGGTTTGGATGCTATTCCAAGGATAATCTGACCTCATTTTAAACTGGGTTTTATCCAGTGTTCCTGCAATGCTCCAAGGAGACTTGATCCAGTGATGACTTCTAAGGTGATTTTCATAGAACAGAACTAACATTTTTCAAATATCTTCTTTCATTTCACAGTGACTAATGTAGTGTTTCCACCAATACAGTGTTTTATTCTAGTTTTAAAAAAATAAGCTTTTCATTTAGTTAGTTCACCTTCTTCCCACCTATGCTGCATCTTCTCTCTGTTCACAACTCCCACCCAAACAAAAACAGAACTCGAGTCGTAGAAGGGCTGAACGTGTCAACCCAGCTAACCGTAAGAACTTTCCATCTTGCCAGATGCAGATTTATGCAGCAAAAGCTGCTGTTCCCAGACTATAGGACCTTTGACATTTTTAAGTTAAACTTTCCAACTTAGCTATCATCATTTGGAAAATGTTTTAAACTTCTATTTAAAAAGAGAACACTCCAAAAGTGCTGGAAAAAATGAAACATTTTTTCTAGATAACTACCACTGATTTTAACAGGAGCTGCTCAAATTCCATTGTCATGGATAATCTGCTCAGCACACGTACACATACATGAAAACAAACATGCCTTTTTTATATACTCAGACACATGCATACCTTCAGTATTTAAATATTGCTTTGCTGACTAACTAACTCATGATCCTGTACAGCTCTTAACAGAACTTGGTACTTCTTCATGTTTCATTTTCCTCACACCTTCCCCGTGCTCCTTCCCTGGAACAGGAACACAGTCCCTGTGCGTATCTCCCCTGCGCTGCCAAAAGGCTATCCATTGCCAAGACACTTCATCTAGCCACCACCCTCCATAAAGACGACCCAGTTTGAAACCCTCTCCCTTCCTACACAGACTCGATGCAAGGACAACCACAGTTCTGCACAGCCACCCCATCCTCTGCAGGACAGGAAAGGAGGCGACAAAACGAGGGTCGGTCAGCCTGTCCCACTCCCCCAAGCGAGCAGCAGCAGCCAAAGGAGTTCTGTCCCTCCCATTGCTGCCTGTCAGGACACTAACTGAATAAACAAATAAATACATGCTGCAGAACAATCTTATTGAAAACCCTCCAAATTTCAGGGCAGCAACAATCTCTCGATATTGTTTGAACACAAACCAGAGATTGAATGTTCTGCAATAAAATTTGTCAGTGACGCTAACAAAAATATTAAATTTCAGCAATATGCTGACTTTTTAAAAGTGGACATCTGTTTACATTTAGGTTCTTCATGTGATTGTATTCAACAACAATGAAAGGATGACAGCATTCCTTCCCCCACATCCCTCCAAAACTGGAGGGTGAATATACTGATTAAACTGAGAAAATAGCAGTAAAGGAAATCAAACTATGCAGTCCTTGTTTGGGGAAAACACGCCCACTGAAGTTAAAGGGGGAAAATCTGAAGTTTAAGTAACTGAAGTGACTCGACATGAATATGGATTGCCAGATTTGACACAGGATCTGTAGGGGATCCTAGACTGTCCCTTGATGCCTCTCCGTCCTTGTCTGCTGAAACCTGCCTGTGCCTGAGGCTTCACCAGCTAAACGATGTTGCATCAAAGCTTGGAAGTATGTAAAAGCAGCACCTTACTGGGGTTGAGAAAGTCTGGTTTCACCCAGGAATTACAGAAAACAAACCATGAAAACAGACAGTAGTGTACCTATCATCAGTGCTACCCCACCAACCTTGAGATGCTGGGTTGTCACTGCTGTAACCCGTTTCAGTGGGTGACTGAATATTTTTGTTCTAATGGAAATTTTTAAAGGATTTGCTGTCATTAGAAACGGAGGCAGCCAGGTCACTGCTTCAGGTCACACAGGACGCTGTTGCAGGGTGCTTGAACTAGGAAATGAGGAAGAGACACAGACAGATGTGGAGCATTAGGTCTGCCTGGGAACAAACAAGAAGTATGAACACGGCCGGTCATTCCCATTAAGAAGCTGGTATTGGCTTGTTTATTGTTACTGACCTCTTATTTCTCACGGTTATTTCCATAGAGATAAACAAGGACAGTAAATTTTCATAGCAATATGAATAAGCTATACATCAAAATAATATGTTTTCACAAGTATCAACAAAATAATTCTTAACAACGAAGGGAATTTATGCAGACTATTTAGTACTATCAAAAATAAAGTATTTCTGGAAATGATTAAGATTTCCATGCCCTTGAAATTTCAGGAAATGGAGAAAAAGTTGATGATATCGGATTTTTTCATCTTGTTATGCAAGTATAAAACCAAACTATTTACACTGAAGTTTTGAAGTGCTTGAGCATTAAGAAGCTGGTTTCACAATTTCAAAGCGAAGAGACGAGACTAAGTTAGATAACAGTTCATATAATCAACCTTATACGCTGAATACGTGCTAGAGGTTAAAAAACAACTAATAACAACGCAAAATTGTAGGTGCTTTTACTATATGTTTTTTTACTTGCTGCATTCCTAGATTACCATTTAAACAAGCTGCACAGAAAACTGTTAACTTAATCTCTCTCTTTAAAGCCAAGTTTTCTTAAAGAACTAAAAAGGCAAATGCAATTGTTTTCCTTGGTTAAAAAAGTATGAGGATTATACACTTCCACTAAACTAGATGATACCCTAATACCGTGCTTTCAAAAAAAAAAAAAAAAGCTAGATTTCTTGTACTGCCACTTAGTTAAAATCTTCAACAGTTCCATAAGCCCATTTTCAGAGATGTATGTTAATGGTCTGCTGCATTTTGCTGCTGGCTGGTAGATGCCCTACAATGCTAACCCTTTGCACCCACACCAATGAAGGACTAGCTCTCCCAGCCTGTGTTCTGTACAGAATCACAGCCTCACACACGCTACCTCTCCAGAAGATGTACAAATCCAGGAATTATAAATAATAATCCTCCACCATCACATGCAAAAGGGTAGAAGAGTAAAATTCCCACTGACTACCATGAAATCAGGACTTCAGCCGTGAAGCTTTTCAACATATGTCTATTAGATATTTGCCATTGCAGAAATAACATTGTAATGGTAGGACCAACAGCAATCACACCGAGCAGTTTATTTTGCACTGTAGGATGAATGAACTTTTCATGATATGTAGCAGCTTTCATAATGCTGCTGTAATATACTAACAATAGCAGAGCCTCCCATATCATAAGCATATACAGTGGATTTCACAGGCAAGACACTTGCAAAATCCCAAAATGTAGTGGATTTAAAATGATGCATTGGGCACTGCATGGACAGAAAAAGCAGAGAGAACAATTTTCCTGGGATCTACCATCTGCTCAGTTTAGAGGCTGAATGTTTAAACTAGGTTGGGTGAGGAGTACAGACTTATTTGGGGGAGTTAGCCTTTACTCCCTCCACACATTTGTCTTGGTCTCACTTTGTAACAACGGGGGAGTGCCATTTCAGGAAACATGAGATTATCTTGAAACAGTCTCATGTTCGTTAAGCTTTAGTTTTTGCACATTATGCTGCTCCCAAGGATGCTGTTACATGATTGTTCGTGATGAAGTCAGCTTTGGAGGCTCCCATCTTATCACGTTCTCCCCCACCTCTTGTCATTTGTTGCTGTCCAACCAATGCCCTTTGCAGTGCCCTTGGCTGTGTCATCAGATGTGTTTGTGACAATAAATCTCTTCCTTGGAATGGTCACTCAGATTAGCTTGCTCCGTTTACAAGACAGACTGGCAAACAGCTGTATTTACACAATGCAGGAGGCTGTGAACTGCAGGGGGAGGTGGGAACAAGCACCAGGAGACGGCATCATCTTCATCTGGTGGCACTGCCTAAGCCAAGGAACTAAGCCAAGATGATCAGTCTCCATGGGGGAAGAATGGGTAGAAACTCTACAGCAAGCCAAAGACAAGGATGTTTCCTGGCTGTCTAACGTGGAGTAAAACAGTCCAGAATGAGGCAATTACCTGAAGAAAAAATCTTTATGAAAATACAGAAAACTTCAGCCATCTGCCACTAAATCTCAGTAAATGCAAAACAAAGCAATAAGATGACATTACTTCAGGATTGTGGTTGTGATGCTTATCTCTTCCCTCAGCCTTGGAAAGGTAAATTTAAGTGTAAAACATTAGCAATAATGCTACTGCCTCTGATTTTGATCGTTGATGGATTTGATACTTGGCAGGGCCTACCTTCCCAGATTTCCATTTTGGACTCTGCATCCTGACTTCTCCTGATGGCACGCTGATAAGCTGGCATGCTTAGCCAGTGCACAAGCACAGACTACTAACCAAGAACAACCACAGGAAAAGCCATTAAAACAATCAAACAAGGTGGCAGCAAAGCTTATTCTCTTCATTTCATTTTTGCTGATTCCCTCTCTGAAATGACTACCAAGACTTTTTTTGCGAATCAGAATAGGGCACATCACTGTTCAGATACCAGCTTTTATGCAAGTCGCGACTCCAATTATTGCAGTGACTAAAGTTCAGAAAGCCTGCATGTTGAAAAGTATTTCCAGTCAGCCAGTAATCAAGTCTGTGGATATTTATGGAGACATTTGATGGTATGGGTTAGTCCCAATTTGGGAGTTCTGTTTTTCCATGCAAGCCTGTAGACCTCACATCTGGTTACTGGGAGCAGTCAACAAAAAATCCTAAAGTAAACAGCACTCTGATTTATTTGCTGCTTCATTTTTAGACTTTGATTCTGTAAACATACTTATACGTGCTTACATCTAGAACATTAACAGTCTCTCATTTATTTGGAATATTTACCTGACTAAAGTGAAGTACAGAGGAGGTTAACAAGAAACATTTTCATTCAGTGGCTCTTGTTTTTACGGTTGGAATGCTGGAAGGCTCAGCTTTCTTCTCTTTTCTTTTTGGTAGATTACTGCAGAAATTGCGGTTAAGTTACAGCATAGTGCTTGAGCTTGCTTTTTGCCTATTTCCATTTAGTGAAGCACGCAGAGATCGAGTTGATTGTCCAAGGTCATGAAGGGAGCAAGCAGCCCCATTAGGATTACAGCCCCAACTCCACTCCCTCATGTTCCTGCAGCTCTTTAGACTAAACCACGTGGCAAAGTTAAATCTTCCTCTCTGAAAGCTTGCTCAATTTCTCTCTCATTCTTCTGTTTTACATCGTTTCATTGCTTCTCTAGAGCTAGAAAACAATGATTTTCTTCTTCCATTGTATTTCTCCATAATAAGAGTAACTGCACAATTAAAGAAACATCTTTGAGTATTCAGTTTCTTTTCTTTAAGCACTGCCCCTTTGCAACAGTCTTTGGAAGCCTGAGAAGAAACTGCTTTTCTCAACCAGTCATTTCCTTTTAAAAAGGCTGGTTTTTTGTTTGTTTGTTTGTTTTTTCCCACTGAACTAATTTGATTTCTGTATTTGTGGAGTAGTTTCATCATGGCAGGTTCAGCTGGGACTAGCAGCTAACTTCTAGAGCAGAAAGAACAGGGGCTCGTACCTGTTCTCATAAATGATTTATTATATACAGCCCCTAAAAGGATATCTATATTAAAAGCCTTCACACGCACTTACTGACAAGGCATTCTGCACAATGTTTGCTGCTCGCAGCGCACATTCTTAGACTGTGATCCCATCATCACTTGTATTCGGGTCATTCATCTCACAGAAGCTTCTATCCTGCCATTTGAATTGGTTCCTTTGAAGATCTATGGATGCATACGGAAACACAGCAGCCCAGCCACGAGACTGTCACTGACAGTCCGCTGACAGCATGCCGGGCGCATACCCTGGCTTTCACACCCACAAGTCAAAAAGCTCCTCTGCTCCCTGCGCTGTGTGCAGCTGCTAAATAGGGGCTCCTTTGTACACTGGCAGTGCTGCCTCTCTCACACACCCTATGAGGGAGCGTTGTGACCAGAAAGATTCTGAGAGCAGAACACATTTCTGCCACTGTCCATGCTCCCCAGACTGAGACAGCCATCCCAGGTTAGACACCGCAGCCCTTAGATCCAGAAGGAGAAGCCACCAAAGGGCCTGCTCAGGGCTGGTTCCGCTCCCCTCGTCCCTCAGCTCTGCTCTGCTGTGCGAAGATGAAGGTGACAGGGAGCAACCTCACAGCCAGATGACTACTCAGCAGAAAAATACTACAGCCTCAGAACTAGATGAATACTGATCTGGCCTTTGTGGCAGAAATGTTCATGGGTAATCTAGCAATTCAGAAAGCCTTCCAGCCCACTGGAAATACTTCCAAATTCAGAAGTAGTGAGGCAACTCTTGGAAGAAGCAGCAATGAGCGATTCGCATCTTTCTATGAGGCAAACTAGTCACTTCAACTAGTGATTTATTATAAGTATTAAAGGGAAGCTATTAAAATCTCCAGTCTCTGGATCTAAAACAAGCTCATATTCAGCAGAGAATCCACATGCTCAGTAACTTTGTGTAACCTCCTAGATAGCACGGCAAGTCCTAATAATTGTAACCATACTGATATGAAGTGAAAGGTTAAAAAGATACAATAGGAGAGCATGAGGCATACCTTACTGCCTTCTTGTTACTCGTGGGAAACAAAAAATATCACTATCTCCTTCCTTCAAGATAGCCAGACCACATATTTTCTCTGACATTCAAAAGAATGGACAAGACTTTCCCGGTCTTGATAACAGGAGACAAAGGAATGATTTGTATGAATGCTGGAGTTAGTTTGTGGTGCTTCGGAAAATCACTTTCAAATGGCAGGTGCAAAATTGTCTACCCTATGGAGCTCCCATTTCCAAGGTTATCTGAAGACAGATTACATTCCCAAGGGAGTTAAGCTTCATCATCTTCAGTGCGCTGTCTTCATGAGCTTCTGTTCCAACAGCATGGTAACAGGCACAACTCCAGTCTGAATAGTAAAGGTTTTAGTTATTACGCATCTGAATTTTTATCTTTAAGGCCTGATTCTGATGCCATTGCACTCGTCATGAGTTTTATAGTCAACTTAGACAGAAGCAGTTGGGTCTTCATTGAGTTTACATGGGAAAGAGATTTTCTTTTTTTTTTTTTTTTAATCACCACAAAAAAAATGTGTAATATTGGGCAAATACTATTAGATGTAGAGGGCCTAAAAAGGCAGGTTATCACCTGTTCCAGCTGTCTGAAAAAATAACTAAAAGTTTTTATTTCCTTCTCTTTTCTTTTTTTTAATAAATATTTTATTTATTTTTCCTAAGGATTTTTAGGTCATATTTTAATTAAAATAATTTTCTTGGGGTGGCTTCTTCCTGGCCCAGGAGAGAGCTGAGGAACTCTGTGCTAAGAGAAGCAAGCATCCTGCCACCTCACCCCTCCCCTGCAACGTCCCCTGGTTAAAGACTCGCCCCTGTTAGGTTACATTCTAACCCTATTCGTTTCTTTTTCTTGTTACTCCTAAACCCTGTGCTGTCTGACAAGTGACTGCCCCTGTATTACCCTTTATGATGTAAGAAAGTTTCAGGAGTAGCTCATCAGAAAGATGAATGAAAGCTTTGCCACCAGATTCAAGGCTGCATGAAACCAACTGAGTTACAGGGTTTGGAAGAAATACAAATCGTATTTTACAGTAAGGAAATTGTCTGATATGTGGGACCACACCTAAAACCTGCAGCTGTCACATCTGCAAGATCCTAACAAGCAATTCAACTGCAACTTCTGGCTTCGTTTTTGAACTTCCAGGTACATTCCATTCAAAAATATTGTGGGCACTGAAGACACACAAATCAAAAGCAAAAGGATGGGAAAAATTTCCTGATGCCCCTCAGAACAGGAACACCAGTTTTTAACCTGTGCTCCCTCTGGGAACTGCGCAATCACATCAGCTGACACATGCAAGTTCTCTCTCTGAAACATACTCAGTTTTAAGGCTCTGAATGTGCAGTGTGGAACCCAGCTAGACTTCTAAATGGCTGGGTAATGATTTTAAAATATGTACTTGCCCGATGGAGTTATTAAGATATTTAAGGGTGATACATGTTTGCTACTCAGGTATGCACCGCTAATAAAATTTCTTATAAAAATGTTTTTAACAAATAATTGCTGCTTGAGTGCAGAGCTACTTTTCAAGCATTAAGAGATCACCTACTTGTGGTGTTAAAAATCAGCTGTGTTTTTATTCTAAGACACACAGGGGATCTGTAATTTCATGGATCCGTTACTTCAGACATGACTGGATACCGTCTTGGGCAGCCCACTGTAGCTGACCCTGCTCGAGCAGCGGCTTGGACAAGATCTCCAGAGCTCCTTTCCAACCTCAACTCTTCTGTGATTTACAGCTGCCTTTATTTCCACCCAAAGACTCCAATTTCAATTAGCTGATGTTTTCTTTCATATTTCCCCTTAAGACTAGACATTTCTACCGCTTATCATATATGTTCTAATTTCTATGGATTTTTATCACCAATGTGACTTTCTGAACCAAAAGCAGACAGTGATGCTTTCCCAGCCATTTGGATTTTATCTTAAATCTCACAATATTTGCTACTTTTATTAAAGCTACAGATAAAAATATTACAAGACAAAATACAAATATTACAACTACAATTAAAAGTAACTCTACTAATGGCCTCAAATACGATAAATGAGCAAAAATCCCTCCAAAAATGTGACTTTTTTATGAGGCTTTGCTGTTTCAGTGCAGCTTTCATGTTTTTCAGTGATGTAGATTGACTATGTATATTGAAAACAATTATCCACGTGACAGAGAGTGGACTGCAAGAAGCTTGATGAAAAAAAAATATTGAGCCTGAAAACGGAAAAAAAAAACACTTTTTTTGTTCTGAAAAGAAAATTTATACTTCTCCGTGCTGTAGTACACTGAGCACAGTCCACAGGACATGCATCGACACATACTCTAAATACTCTGCATACCTTCCCCACCCTTATTCGCAGAAAGGCAGTCCTCCAACTCATGAGCTCATGCAAGCCAAACAGTTCTAATGTTTCTAATGCACTTTGGATAATGAGCAGAACACTCCACAGCATGTGATGCTCTACTTCCCTTCCTGCATCTGCACACTCCCACACACAATCCGTGTCCCAGAGGAGCTTTTATAGACACATCTCTACCCTGTCCCAAAACATTCTACCCCAATGCATTTCAGGATTATTTCCACAGATTCTTACTATTTTTTTTTTCAATTTATAGATTCAGTTCATCACTTAAAAATGCTTTTAATGGTGCTGCTACTTTTTCTGTTGCTGAGTTTCTGTTCATCCCTAAAACTATATGAGGACTTGTAGGCATCAAGTCTGCCTTCTCTTCCTGTTGAGCAGGAATCTTCTCCCTATCCAGAACCAAAGCTCGTGAGCTGTCTTCAACTCTGTTTATTTACCTATTTTCCCATTTATATTTATAAGGGTATCTTCCAACCTTTTTCCAAATAATTACAGTTCTAGAGAAAAGAAAATACATTGTGTAAGCTTTGGCCAAACTAAACTCTGAAATCACAGGCTCAGAATCTTGAGGTACGCCTTTACACCTCTTGGACAAAGAATTACCTAATTCTCTGAGTGGGTTCCTCATTATGAACTCAGAAGATAACATAATTCATTTATAATAACAAATATATAATCGGTGTATCTGTCAGTAATGAAATATGGCATCTTCTCAGGACTAGTTTCTGAGGACTTGTCAGAAATAGGTTCTGATTGGGATCCTACAGCTTTCCTTACAATAGGTAAATTTAGGAGTTGCAGCTGACCTGTACCTGCAAAACTACTATCAGATTCCACCCTACAAGTCTGTTGGTGAACTCATCTTCCTTTCATGTCATAATCAAGTCCTCTTCTCCTTCCCACAAGTTTGGCATTCTTTTGGACTTTCCTGCAGTACAGACTGTAAGCAAGCACTACAAGCGCAAGGGGTCAGGCTTTCACATAACACATAATTGTTCCCTACATTTCAATTAAATGTACTTGAAAATATATTATAAAATTGAAGAAAATGTCAAATCCAAATCAGATGAATGAATCATTCTTTTAATGTTGTTAATATTAAATATATTGTTTGTTTTTGATTGTGGTTTTTTTTTTTTTTAGGGTAACTTTAAATAACCAAAATACATCAGTATCATAGTATTGCCCTTTTTCACCGCAGAAGTTATAGATGAAGAAGTTTGACCTCTCTAGCATAGCTTTGTGCTTCTCTAGCACCCAAAGTCACACAGATGAAAGACGGGGGACAGACTTCCAGACTTCCTTCCAGACAGTACAAAAGGAGAAACAGCCCACGCACAAGTCTGCTTTTTAACAGCATTCCCTACAAGAGCCCATTGTTTCCTCCTCATTTCCCAAGAGAATTCACCTGTCAAGGCGTCACAGCCCATTCCCCTGTGACTATCGGCCACCCAGAGTTAAACCCTTCTGTGCCAAAGGATCGCCTTCAGCCAAGGGCCCAATGCAGAGCTCAGCCTGGGTGATCGGCCAAGTACTTGTTCACTTGGGCTGCAGCTGTCAGCGATGGCTGGCCAGGAGCTTTCTCCAGCAAGCTGCTCTTCTGACTGAGCTAATGAAATGAAATGGACATTTCTCTACACCACCACGTACAGTTTAAATACTAATAAATATCACAGATGCGTCTACGTTATCATTTTAGTTTGGATAAGGAATTTCCCTTCTATGTAAACTCCCTCCAAATCCGTACTAGCCATTTTCAGTCCCCATTGCCAAGCACTCTTGAAGCATGCAAGCTGGACTCCTTGCCAGTAAATCTGGAAGACACTGTCCTTCTGGCAACTTGCATTCAGTTCATGGGATCAGACCCAGGAACTACTCCCAAAATGCACACACCATGAATACTGGGTCCTCAGCATAACCATTTTTCTCTACAAAATTAATGCTACCATTCCATGTAGAAAAAGCCAACATCATTATAGCATTACTTCATACAGAAATTAAAGTATTCTCTGTTAAAACGAGCAACACAGCTCTTTACCAGATCTGTTTTCCTATGTTCTTGGACTTTTAAGAATAGATATAAGAAAACAGGAAATTCCCACCACAGTTTGAAATAATAATTTTTTAAAAAAGAATGAATCAATCTCCAAACTATATGTACTGGTATATCAGTCTTGCTAATACGGTTGGAAACAGCAGTGAAGACAAATGTACACATATTTTAAGCTGTCTGTGGGTGGTAGGTGTATATGTCAGTTGCCAACACAGGAAAGTGCTCAGGTCACCACATTCATCATCGCACCTGATGCCCACACTAGCAAGATCAGACTATTACAAGCATGGTAATGTTTGCTATTTTTGCCTTTGCATTCCAGATCTGATATCCAGCCATAATTGTGATCAAAATACAATATAAACAGGTGCTTTGGTCAATAAAAAGTCATCTTATATAGGAATGCAATAAATATTTCAATATTTACTGAATAATATACATTTCAATTAACATTTATGCAATAAATATTTATTGAAATATTGAAGTTACTGCAGCACTGCAATAATTTATTGAAATATTTAAATAATTAAAACACTAATAAATATCTTAATACATATTGCAGCCCAGTTTCACATATCAAACCGACTAAAATCTAGAGTATATGAGATATACATACATACAGGATTTCCTTCCTACAAACAACACACAAGCCTGCACACACAGTTCTTCAGTGAAACACTGGGGGTGGATTTACCAGGGCATAAGTAAGACGCTAACTGCTAGTAGGCTTAGCCACAGTTTTAAAACTCGTTTGTGCACAGGTCAGTGAACTAAAAAACATTATTTCAGTGCTGACTACTGGTAACTGTCTCTTTGTAAACATTCATGCTATGAAAATCAAACTTGTATAAACAGATAGATTAGAAGTACACTTCATGCAAAGGCTTATTTGTGCAAATGCTTTTGCGTGCAAGAGCCTGCACACACTGGGCAATTTTCATAGGACTTGCAAAGTCAGATTGCAAGCCTGATTTTGAAATTAAAAATACTTGTTAAGTCTTCCATCATAGTTTTTGTTATGATTTTGATTAATTGAAACTGCTACAACTGATCTGTACATTATCGGGCTGATTTTAAACTCTAAGGCACAGTAAAATTACTTAGTAGCATGGTTTAGTGGTGGACTTGTCAGTGCTAGGTTAAAGACTAGACTTGATGATCTTAGAGGACTTTCCAATCTGAATGATTCTATGAGTTTATGTTAGTTATTTTTTTCACTTTGTTTATGCTGAATTGAAATCTGCACTTGTTCAATTCTAACTCACCATTCCCATTACTTCATTCAGAAAGCTCAAACGTGTCATCCCTGAGAACTTCAATAATTTCTGGTGACTGGCAGGCGTGGTAAAAACACTGATCTAAAGTTATTGTTGGATGAGCCAGAGCTGACTTCAGACAATTGTATGTATTAGAAAAAGGGCCAAAAGTAATCCTATATTAAAAGACCATTCTGAGCACCAAAATTTCCTGAAGGATAACGCTAAGGGTTTACTTGAAATTTAAATTTTACTCCAGGCTATACAGTAAGAGCGGGCATATTTTCACGTACAGTACACAGGATCACATTTCCTCTGTCTCAGCCATGTAGGGCTGATGCTAGGCATGCTTAGTGATTAATTCTCCATGCTTTATAGTATTTAGTACATGAACAATATTCTAAAACCCAAGACAAACTGCTAATACTTTTTACAGGTGTCATCTTTTTGATGCTGTCCTCCTTACAAAATTTGGTAAGAGCTGTTATCTTCTAGTAGAGAATTTTTAAATCAGATACTAGTGAAATGCACTGGAAACAGGCTGTACAAACATATGGGAAGCCGGCTGGTCCTGCCCAACTTGCTCTGTGAATGAGCAACACATTGTGTACTGCTCTAGGATGTATCTTTGTATTTGAATAGAGGAGACTAAGGGACTAACATTATAAAAGAAGAAGTAAGAGAGAGAGAGAAAGAAGAGGGAAGAAGTTCAATGTAGCAAGGAATTAGTAAACCGTCCTGCTGTCTACTAACAGTTCTACCCATGGTGCTAGAAAAACAACACTGAAACATTATAAACAGTCACTAGAGAAAGCCAAACTTCATCAAATTCACAGCAAACAAGCTTGGAATTCACAACGTATTTGTTTATTTACCAGGAAGTTTGTTCTTTGGTTACCTGGTGATTATTTCTTTGTGTTTTAAATTTCTTAGATTCACCCTCTTTTGAGATTGAACTGTAGCATGAATGAAAGCGGTCACTTGGAATAATGAACTTTGTATTAGTGACTGTTTATTCTGTATTGTTTTTTAATTTTAACTCATTATTAGAATAAATAACAATACGTCACCGAGTATGGGTAATCTATGCAGCACCTTCCCTGACAAAAAAAGGCTTTACAACATTTCACTCTTCTAACCGTAAATCCAGAATATGCAGCTATTTTTAAACCACAAGTGAAATTTCTCCATATTAGCTACAAATATCCTGTATATAGATACCACATATTCTAGACTGGCACCAATGATTGGAGTTCCATACAGAGCTAAATCTAACAGGAAAGTAAATCTGCAGAAAATAAACTATAACTTCCAGGACCATCTTGCAGGTTTGCAGGTTTTCCTCTCTTTCAAGCAGTTTCTCACTGATCAAGGAAGATACTGAAAATCAATCTTTCATCAGAAGTAAAAAGATCCACCTTCCAGGATGGTTCCAGAAACACTGAATTTCAGTTATAGTTGTCAAACCAACCAAAGGTTGCAGGTTGAAGCATGCTCTGAGAAAGCAAAAATGGACAGCTCAAGCCCAGCCCTCAGCTCTTTTGTAGAGCATCCTTTTCCTGCTGATGTGCCAAATATGTGCACTCAGCAATTATTTCATCCCTCTCATCTTTGATTTCCTCCAGCCCACATGCTCAAGGAGCAGAGGGATTTTGATGTTAAAAGTTCCTACTCTTCCTTTTCAGCAACTGTGTTTTAACAAGATGAACATGAAAGTAAACACAGGCTTTCACCATGTAACAGCTGAGTAAATGTTGGCCAAGTATTTTAAGCAGTTCTTGACGCAGAAGAAGAGTTCTGCATTTTTAGAAGTCTTAGACCCAGATCCTCCTTTCATAAATGATGAAAGAAATGACCAATCTTTCTCTCCAATTATTTTTAAGTTAAACATATACAGTGTCAGTAACAAGTCACACAAGTACTGCAAAAACACCTGAAAATACTGCAAGTACATAAAAAAGGATTAAGAATTTTCAGTAAAGTTTATATGGGTTTTAGAAGAAGTAAGCTCACTATAAAACCCCCAAACCCAAGCCCAGAATCTACCTCATAAAAAAAAAAAAAAAAAAAAGACAGCAAGATCTATTAAATAATGGAAAATTCTCCTGAGACTTAAGAGCATTTAAGCCAGAAAATAAAGAATAAAGTTCTAAAAATATAATGAAACAGAGGATGGGTAAATTAGACTATCCAGCACATATTTCTGACTCTTTTCCCTAACAACCTTCTGCATGTTCATGGCAATAAAATTAATGGTGATTCTATAAGCCTGCTGTTGAAATTCAGGTTTGGTTAGCAGATGACCACTAGCAATTACATTCTCTTACATGTTCTTTGAACTTCATGGCAACTACTTCTGTGGCAAGCAACAACTGCCCTGTTGCAATAGTCCACTCTGCAGATCATTTCAAAGAATCACATCATCATTCAGGTTGGAAAAGACCTTTAAGGTCACCCATTCCAACCTTTAACCTAGCACTGCCAAGCCCACCATTAAACCACATCACTAAGCTCTACACCTACACGTTTTTTTGAAGACTTCCAGGGTTGGTGACTCAACCACTTCCCTGGACAGCCTGTTCCAATGATTCACAACCCTTTCAGTGAAGAAATTTCTTTAAGCATGCTCTGCTTGACCTAAGGAGGAAAAAGGATACAAAAAATCACGTTCCTCTTCTGGCCTGCTCTTAACTGCCACAGCCAACGCTGCCTATAGCTGGTTAAGTAAAGCCAGCCCCTTTACTGAGCCACATTCCACCACAACTGAATTTGCCACTCTGTTTATAGACAGCAGAAACAACCACGCCATATAAAAAGTGCAGAATAAGAAAATGGGTGGTATTTTTCCTTTCCCACAACAGTTTCTGGTGTGGTATATAAAACAAAAGGAATTTTCTTGGGTTACTCTGGACCCTTAGACTCACAGACATGGTCATGTTTTTCAAACCTGTACTCAGGGTAGTTCTTGGGTACTTCCTTACAGTGATATCAAAGACCATAAGGCAGATCTTCAGCTGGTAGAAACTACTATTGTACCATCAAATTACAACAGTGTAGAACCAGCTGAATTTCTGCCATCACAAACCATTAGTGGAGTTTTATTTTTCTTTCTTATGACATATCAATGCAGATTACCCAGACTTAATAATGCACCATATATACTTAATATACACCATTAAGCATAACATTGGCATTGTCAAGCAAAACATAAAGAATGAAATACCCCAGAATACACAGCAACATGCTTACATGAGCAAGAAACCTAAACTAGACTTTATGACCACTTACAAAGCAATTCAGTTAAAAGTTTTTCATGCTAAAACACGTTTTGAACAAGAGCACTTCATCAACTAAACAGAGGGACATTGATGGAAGACCTTCTGGCCATCTAACTAAGCAGAGTGCATTTTCCAAGGTCTAAGATTACACATTCTACAAATGCAGTATTTGAAGGAGGAAAAGCTGGGGGAACAAACCACAAAATACTGCAAGGGAACTGGTGGAGCTGACCCTACAGTGCCAGTATAATTTGCTTTTGAGGAAAAAAGAGAAACTATGCCAAACATCACAGTGAATTACTCTCCATGTTATTTAACAAGCGCTTTGGAAGATTGGAAGATGGTGGCAGTTAAAATGTAACCTCAGCTGAACTATACCCTACAGCTGGTAAGAAACCAGTGGCTTGTTTTATCTTCTTGTGGTGCCCATTTCATCAGTTTGGAATCAGACTTCTTTTCAAGTGATTTGGCAATGTGCAAGAACATTTCAGAAACGATCGGAGTTTAGAAATCTAGTTTATAGTTTATATAGTTTATAATCATTGTTTATATATTGTCTGTCACTATCATTGAAAGATCTTTTAATCTTGGTCTGAGCTGCTTCTGCCCAAAACACAACCCACCCACAGACCCCTGTAAAAAAAATCCCCCCAAAAGCCAGAAATCCCTCAACCCTTGCCACCAAGCCTAGCCACTTGGATTCACTGTGCACAGTGTTTCTACTTAGCTTATGGCTTTTGGAATGCCTCAGACAACTGATACACCAACCAACTACGAACTTTGCCTTGCTATTGTTGTTTGCGAGCATCTCTAGACTTACAAGCTTCTCTTTAAGCCCTAGAGATAGGGCATCAGGAAATGCCTCGTGCTGCACCTATTCGCTTCTTACCAAATCACACTGAATGAGGTACAGGAGAGACCACAATACTAAATGCTTTGAAAAGCACTTACCACCTTACAGGAGAAGGAGAAAAGATTTAGCAGCAATCAGTCCAACAGTAAGTTTCTGGGGGATCCAAAGATCATTTATTGGAACTTGTTGTTGAAGGAATACTTGATTTACCACTGGAAGAATGTAACCAGTGGCATTAACAGAGGTATCAAAAACCAAATTACCTTCATTCTGAAAGACACATCATCAATTCACACAGAAAAATGCATTTCCTAAGGGCTACAATTGTACAAGCTGCAGTATGCAGACAGCAGGATCAAGTGATAACACTGGACCTTTAAGGGGTATGATAGCCATAAATCTTTGAATCTGAGGTTAAGAAAAAACGCTGGATTAAAAATTGGTATTTGGAAAATTACCTTGAATTCATTGTGGTTAGTAACTTCAGCTGTGCCACAGAAAGAGAAAATGACAATAAGAAACAAAAATGTTTTTCTCCTTATGCCCTTGACATACAAAGGCAGGGACTGCTACAGTCCAGAGAACGGGTTTTAACCAGCTCAGACCAAAGGGCCAACTCCGAGGGACATTCACTGCCCCACATCCTTCCCGAGGAGACTGGTCGCACCTCCACGGCATGCTGGCACCCACCTTTACCAAACACTCCTACCAGAGCACTTGGGCTTCCCAAAACAAAAGTATTCCTGAGATCCTCACACTAACTCAGATTCCTTTAGCTGATAATGGTTACTGTGATATGAAAACAGGAGTTTTTGTTTCTGTTCTTTTTTAGGATGTCACATAGCTACAGTAAAACACTCCTTTGCAATTAACATGCATTGTGTATGTAGATTTCTTTGGAAAGTTCTGCATTCTTGTCTCCACACAGATTTTTATCTACAGTTAACTTTTGTATATTAACACACAGTATTGTGCCCAGAAGTAGTTAGAGTTTCCATGACAACATTTCATAATGAAGAGTTGACATTTCTCAGACTTACTGGCTCAGTTAAAATCAAAAAGAAAAATCAGCACTTTAAAAGGAGGTATTTCAGTGTCTTCCAATCTCACAGTACTAACAATAGAACTATCTTCCAGGGAATCTTGTGCTCTGCGAGTTAAGCAGAATGACCTAGCCCACGCTTTGTTAATATACATCCCAGTTACATAAGTCGAAGCCTTTTTTGGTACTTTTACATGACTCTGAGGCAGTTTCATTTCAATGACGAAACACTTAATGCACTGATTTTTTTTAAAAGAAGTGTTAGTAATATTACAATCTTTTTTTTTTCTTAACTTTCATTGTTACTGGCCCTAAATAATTTGATACTTAAAAACAACAGTCTGGTCAATACATTTCTGGAAAGTTTTCCCATTTTCAGTTTTTGTTCACATTTGGAATGAAAACAAGTAGGCAAACAACTCAAAGTGACCCTTCTCATAAGACATACAGAGCAGAAACTGATAAAGTCACAAAGCAGATAAATACTAAGCATTATTACAATTCATACCAAATTTTGCTTAAGCATTGCTCTGTTGTTTGTTTACAGATGTTTCAGCTCTTCTGAGTAAAGTTAAAGCACCTCATATGCATTACAGAAAGACCATGAAAGATAAAAGGACATTTTAAGCTGAATTTTAGTGTCAGGGTCTGGACAGAAAGATTAAATAACTTTCTCTGTAAAACAACTTTTTCTTGTTAGATAGGAAATCTATGTCAGCCAGAAATCTGGTTCCCACTCCCAGCCCACCTCTCAGAAGCCCAGTGCCAGTGCCATAAGCCACACCACCATTAGCAATAGCTCTCTCTCAGCTTAGATCCACTAGCACTGCTCTGCCTTTCACCAGATCTGCATTTGGTACATTATTTATATTTTTATTACTTCTGTTGATCAAAGTAATGGACTAGATGTTGACTTTTTAGATGTTCTGGCAGCATTGTTGGAGGAACTTGAAATTATTAAGCAGATGTTCTGCAACATAACTGGGGGCTTGTTTTGCTCTAATGAGATACAGTATTTGTTACAATGAAGGAAATTGCTTGTGGATTTGCCGTAATGCATTTTACATACACTGGGTACCAGTTATATTGGAGCAATGAAAAAGAAAATACAGTAAAAATCTATATTAGTTTTCAGATCTGATGATGTCACCAGACTCATATTATTGTATTAGAAAAAAAATAAAAATCAGGTTTGACTTTTTGAGGTCTGTTTTTACACTTGCTATCCACCTCCCTGGTGTAATGGATCCAAACAGTTAGCTCTTTGTGATCACTCTCCGGAGGGATCCCAGTACTGTTTCAGCAGAACAGACCACAGCAGGCTGCACCTCAGTGCTTTTTAGGACTTAGAACAAAATTATTCAGAAAGAGATCTTCTCTATTTGCAGATATATGAGTGAATTTAATGCACAGTTTCTCTGGTTCTTTCAAACTTAATTTTAAACTTGTGGTATTTGGATTTAAGTTCACAGTTATACAGTGCAATATGGAAAGCAAATTAACAAATTCACAAGTACATTCTTGTGGACAGATGCCAGTGCTTTTTATCTATCTGGGTGTAAGATGGAGGACTAATCCAGAAAAATATTAGCAAGAACTGTCTCTCCTTTTTAACTGACCTCAAACTGTGGCTTAGATATTTATTATGCACCGTGCTTATAAAACTTCCAAGATGTCTAATGGAAACGGAGCACAATAGAAGCCAGTTCTGCTTTTCATTTTAAATACTACCACTGGGAATCTCTCTCTTCTGATGTTCATCCATACTATAAGCTTTTCTTTCACAGTGGGTAAGATTTTCCTTGCTTTGAAAATAGTAATTCATCATAACAAATGGGAATATCAAGTGTATATGAATGCCAGTCCAACTACTTATGCTGGCTAAATTGGCATGATCATTTTAATTCCCTTTGTAACACCCTGCACTACCAAACATTTCCATACAAAACATTAACACAGCACTCCAGAAACACTGGAATGTCAATGTTTAAGTAATAATATGCAGCACAGACACCCAAATTCATATTAATAAGTAACTTCATTTTTCTAGTGAACAGTTACACCAGAGTTGTAAGCTCTATGCTCCTTTGAAATACTGTGGGATGAAGTTGGAAACTGGCTTTTGAAGGAATGCCATCTTAAAAAATACACTGTAATACTTGATCGTTATGAAGCCTCAATAGTAATGTCTCTTTGCAGCCTCCTGTCCTTCCCTGACTCTCCAAAACCTGCACAGTGACTACAGGCCAAGGCTCAGCTCCCTGAGTCTCCGCGCTCAGCTTGAGCCACAGGGACAAACCTTGCTGGCTTTCACGATACACTACAAAACATAACATCTTCTCACTCAAATCCCACAGAAAGAGGTTTCACCAGAACAAAAGAGGCTCAAACAAGTATCTTCCACTTTGAGCTTGCCACAGACTGAGTACAGGTATTACCAGCCAGTGTTTCTGGGGACATGCTGCAGTTAGGCAGCAGTAACTCCTAAGTGCGCCTCACACCCTACAGTCTGCTTAGGTGCTAATTTCCACAACTTGCATGATGTCACACAAAGTACTTTAGGAAAATATGATTTCACACCTAAATGTTCCAGACAGCAGAAGTGCAGGTTCTGCTGCTGAGAGTGTGCACGAACAGTACGTCGAGTACACAAATGGAAACTCAGAACATAAATGTTTAGATTCTCATCTGACTCCTTCTGAACCTAATGGTATCTTTCCCTTTGCATCAGTTGATACTGGAACAGTCTCAAAATTAACAGACCATAAAGGAAAACTATCTTTATATGTAATTCTTTCAGCATAATGAAAAATATTCAGAAGAAGGCAGTCTCCCAAAGTAGCTGGGAAATAGTCTCTATTTAATAGGCTTGCTTTTGTAGTTAGTTCCTCCAAGAGTTACTTCAGCATACGGAGGCTTTTTGAACTAAGATTGCATATTCTGTTCTGTTTTGTAAACAGAATAGTTCAGTTGGAAGGGGCCTGCAAAGATCATCGAGTCCAACTGCCTGAGCACCTCAAGGCTAACCAAAAGTTAAAGCACGTTCATGTGGGCACTGTCCAAACACCCCTTGGGCACTGACAGGCATGGGGCACCAGCCACCTCTCTAGGAAGCCTGTTCAGTGTCTGATCATCTCACAGCACAGAAACGCGTCCTCATGCCCAGGCTGAGCCTCCCCTGGTGCAGCTCGGTGCTGTCCCCAGTTCCCAGGAGCAGAGCCAGATGCCTGCCTCTGCACTTCCCCTGCTCAGGGCGCTGCAGGGAGCAGCCAGGTCGCCCTGAGCCTCCTCTTCCGCAGGCTGGGCAGCACAGGGGTCCTCAGCCTCTCCTCACAGGCTGTCTTCCAGCCTCAGCCTCTCCTGAGGGGCACTGTCAGTGCTTCAAAGGGTCAACAGTAGCGTGAATGTTTTTTGCAATAGTCAATTTTTAATTGCTCAGGAACACATGCAGTGAAACAAAAGGCAGATTTGGGGGAGTGCCGAATATGGAAGTAATTTGTTCTCCGAGACGGTTCAAAAAAACCTTATTTGTTTACTTTGAATTCTTCACAGAATGAAATAAAACCCTGAACCCGATGTTCACACACATTCACAGACTGCTGCTTTCTGAGTCCCTGTCCGTACACTTGCCCAGCAGAAGCGGGGCTGGACTCAGCAAAGGCTCCAGGAACACCAGAACTTTGAACCGAGTATGACCCACAAGGGAATGCTTTAAACTGAGCCATCTTTTTTTCAAAGAAATAGAAAATTTCTCTAGTGAGGTCCTGACCCTCCAAGGAATTAGGTACACACCCAATCCTCTGAATGCACAGAAACCTGGGCATTATCAACCTTCAATAGAGTTTTGCCGCATCATACATCAGGTCTGTTCACGTTTTTAGTTACATGGCCAATTTTTTTCTAAATGACTCTGCAACTTCAACCTCATCCATAAGCCACTGAAGTGAATGGAAAAACAACCCCACTAACCTCAACAATTCTTGGACCATTAGGACCTATAAAAAGCCATACTTATCCTGCGTTCCTTCAGCTTCAGCAGCACTGTCTGGGAGCTCCACAGTCTGCTACGCACGCAGCAGTGGGTTTAGGACAATCACTGCTGACTGCAGGAGATAAAGAACTTTTATCTAAAGATGTGAGAACTTTTATGAAATCAAACATATGGAAAATGTTATGAAACTATTTAAAACCTTTTGAAATACACAACTTAATCAACAAAAAACTATTTCCATGCGTAAACTGAGGCACAGATACTAATTTTAAAAATCTATCATAGCTTGATAAGTAGCTTTAAGCAGGGAGCCTCTTTTCCACTTTTCTTCCCAAGCTCACTTTATGTGTTTTCTCTCTGTGTCTCAGTTGTTCATTTCTTGTTAAAAATGGAAAGAATATTCACCAGGCATTTTTCAGTTTTGCTTTCTAAGTTAAACAAGCCACGCTGCAAAGAAGAAAGTGTTTAAAAGCAAGAATATGTACTGCCAAAACCTGAAAATGATACCAGAGATATGTTGAATAAACATTTCATACATTTAACAACAAAGATGGAACACATGTTGATAATCCTTCGCTTAGTTGTTGCCCTGTTTATTCAGTATTCCCCAAAGTTAACGTATAACACATGTTAAAATGATTACACTGTTTTGACCTTGCAGCTCCTATTCTATTCTCCAGACTATTTCACGGATCTGGAAGATATGACAGGATCACTGGGGTTTGTGCAGGAATTGCACACCTGCAAAATACTGTGAGCCCAACGTTTTCAATTTTATTAAATATTACAATATCATCTCAAAATAGTCTAAAGCATCCCAAAGCACTTACTCTATAATTGTATACAGTAATGACACCAACGCCAGCAGCACTAAATAGTGGGATGAAAGCTTGCTTTTGATGAGACAAGTTGAGATATTTCATTTGCCCCTGTTCTCTCCCTTATCTTGACAAACTCGACATACAAAAGGACCTGATGAAACGAAATGGAGATTCAAAAAGATTATAGTTCTACCACCGTACAATGGTGCCACTTAACCCTTGATTCCTCTTTTCCATCAATTCTAGCAGAATTATTTTTAAATCATAATAGCAGAGGTTTGGGCTGTGAGAAAGCTATTCTTGGCAGAAGAACCACATCAGAGGACACAGAGAAAATGAACACCAATCCCTGACATTGCCTGAGGCTGAGGGAACTTCAGGGGAATGTTCATTTACACAACCCTGCTCTGTGCCAATCTGTACTACTGGATGAGCACCTCCATCACAACACCCTCTGACTCCTAGCAGGACTCATGCTTCTAGGGTATCCCCAGGCTCACCTTTATAGGATTCGGGCTGCTCCCCAAATCAGAAGGATCAACTCCCCACTTATCAACTTGAAGCAAGCTTCAGACCACTCTGTGCACCCACTGGGCACTATGACGCTCTATAAGCAATACAGATCTTGTCCAAAGACTGTTACAGACTATGTGAGGTCATATACTATTTGTTCATCTCGCCCTGCTTATTACAGATTTTGCCTGACAGCTAAGTCAGACATTGAGAAAGCTGTGATGAAGATAATTTTTTTTTTTACACCACTAGGCTGGATTTTTTTGCAAAGTATTCCACTGAATCTGCTTTTGTAAGAGGTTTAGGATAACTTTTTTTTTTTTTTTTAAGTATTTTTCTTGCATGACTTGACAAATTATTAGAGAAATAATTTTGTTAGATGGGCAGCCCCGTGGTTTCCAACACCAGGTTTTGTCAAGAGCTTGCTTAATGCTAGGATTCAAAGTTAATTTCTTCTACATTTTTAAAGAAATGAAGACAGATGAAATATGGTACTCAGAGGTTAAATTTTGCTTTAATATGTTGTTGTCATATTGGAGGTCAGTTCAAGTAATGTTAATTTTATTAAATTTCAATAGAAGTAAAACTAAAAACGAAACAAAACAACAACAACAAAAAAAACACAAAACACTAGTAGTATCTCTCCGGTAGCTTGGAATCTCAACTTTACTGCACAACTCCAGGTACAGAAGAACAAATAAAGTACAACAACATTTCAGTAGGGAAAGCACTGTGGGCTCTTCTATATTTTTTTTTCAGTTCAAATCATGAATATATGCATTTGCACAGCATTTCTCAGGAATGCTTTCACAGCCTCACAGTAATCTGATGATACAACAGCAGACATGAATACTGACCTGAACCCCTGGCAGTCTTGCTATTGGTAGCAATGGGACGGGGTTGAGACTTATATTATCAAAGTAGGCCTAACAGGGTCTATGCCAATCACTTCCATGGGCGCTTTGCAAAAATCAAATCATCTTTCCACATTCTGTTCCAGCCTAATCATCTTTGTTACCACACAATCTGGATACAATTTTGTTTCTAAATTTGAGCCTGAAAGCCACAACATCTGTCCCTAACATTCTGCTCCCACCAAAGGAACCTAAGATGCGTGCTTTGAAATGAGGGCAAAATTCTTCCAGAGATGTTTCCACAACTCATGACTAACGCATCCAGGCAGGTGAGGTGTTCTAGAACAAAGCAGCAAGTATTGGTTACCTGGATTCAGAAGGCAATGTCTCGTCTACACAAAGCTAGGCTAAATTCATCCAAACCTGCAAGAGTACGAACAGCTACGGCTTGTCAGTTTGTCTCAAATCTCTCCCTTTGCTGTCTTCTTAAAAATACATTCAGTTTACATGGTGTATGTTTACATCACCCTTGGGATGTATGAGTTTACTCCTGAATGATATCATTCAATGGATGTCATTTCCCATACTGCACTAACAACCCTTTCCAATTCTGGAGGCTCATCCAGGTATCTGTCTATAAACACTGCTTGCTCTGATTCCTCTTAATCCATTTTTCCCTACAAATAGCAAGTAGAACAGCAGGGAAATTGAGGTACACACAAGTAACTAGAAATATTACAACATGCGGTGCATGTGGCCTACTAAGGGAAAACGGTGAACTTCATGTACTATATTAGCATCCCCACTTAACGCAGTACATTCAACAGTACACGTGCGTTATGATTTGAACAAGCCATCGAATCCCACAAAAAAGCCAGGCTCTGATATTGTTAATCTTTCTACAAATACAAATCAAAACATGTATATCAATAAATACATCAAGAATAATTATAAAAGGTAAGTTGCCACATTGAAGCATTACGTTTCCATATATGCGAGTATCTAAACACTTTTTATTAAAGCTTTCTATAGAAGTAGTTACATATTTCAGTAATACACAGGATATTTACAATTTCCAGGTCAAGCTCAACACAACAGATGTTCAGGAAGTAAATTTATTGATGAAGTCAAAGAAATGCCTCAGATACTTTAGCAGAACCATACTTTTAAAGTTTTGCTAGCTTCCATCTGCTTTCTATAGTGATCCACTCACAAGTCAGGATTAAATAAAGGGAAGAAAGGGTCATAATATAAATTAACTTCATGTTTGATTGTATTTGAATAAATTCCAGTTTCATAAGCCAGCAACATTTCCAAGAGATTTAAGTTAAAATGAAATAGAATTTTTGGTAACACACGAAAAAATGATACTTCATTGTCTTGGATAGGATTTTCAATGAGTTTAAAGGAAATTGGAGCTCAAATTTCAACAAAATTCCAGAGAAATTATATACCTTATATATGGTACTTAAGATCCTGTCAATAATTTCGGATATATGCTTCAGGATGTCTGATCTTGTACTAATCTACTATTGGTTTACTGTTCAGTTTAACGTCATTCCTTTGCTAAGCAACTGTTCCTGATCAGCTAGAGATTAAGACCAATCCAATATAAAGTAGCCAAACAGATCATAGAAAAGGCCAAGCAAAGCAAATTGCAGGATGTTTCATATATCAGCTCACGCAGTTGTTGAAGACCTAAAGCCGTGAGTTCTCATAAAATACAAAACAAAATAATTTTTTCAAAAGTTTTTCCTAAATTTATTTCCTACATCTCAACTTTTTACGATAGATCATAAATATACATGTGAACAGCACGTAGAAGGCAAATATATCAACACAGTTATTTAACACTTAATTTAAATGATAAGCATAGGCAGACTTTTGGTTTGCAGAAAGGAACTGAGACCAAATCCTAGACAGTTCCTTTCTACATACAAACGGGAAAAAAGCAGGGGGGAATTTATTTTTTTGTGTGTGTGATGAAATGTAAGAATGCCAGTTCTGTTATTACCCATATGCTGATTACCATTAGAGCTGTGTGCGCTATTTGAGTTGTAGCTAATCAATAAATAAAACATCTTATAGTCATTGCATTTCAAAACCCTCAAAACTGTTGCCTGTTCAATGAATGTGTCTGGCAACAGCAGTTCATATAAAAAAGGAATAGAAAAAAAAAAAGTCATAGAAAATACAGTGCATGCAATTAAAGTACAAGCTTCAAGGACAAGTAACCACAAAATGTCATAAAAGCAATCAAGAACATTTCTAACAGGTGGAGGCAAAAAGCAGAGAAGTGTGGTGTATTGCCATGAGAAATGAAGACTTTCATTTTCAAATGAAGAAATGAAGCAGCTGCCTCATTGAATATAATACCCTGCAGCTGGATGAATTGCAGCACAGCTGGAATATTTCTTGAGATATTCTGTATATATACAAACATCTGTGTATCCACTAACCAGAAGTATTTTACCAGAGGAATTATAAATAATACAATAGGACTTTTTCGCTGAAAAATTACGTTCTCAAAGTATTGCACCAAAACCTACAAGGACACTAGTTTGGCATAGCATATCCTCAGTCACAATGAGCTGGCAGTAACAAATCGGGAAAGACCAACAATTCATAAACTGGGACTACGTTACCTTTGTTCCTGAAGGACAGAACTCCTCTAGTCAAGAAATCACAGGCATCCAGGTAACATACCTACATCAGGACCTACCTTAATAATCTTACTCAAGGATGAATTCTATAATTACTCTAAAGTTCCACTACCAATTAACCTAAAGTGATGACACTTAACCCTATGTTTCTCTGTATATATCAAATTCTACAATGTTACTAAAATAGTTTTATATTAAGCCATCTAACAATGAAATCAATGAATGCTTGCAGTAATAATGTGCATATAAACTATACACATATATAATAAGTTGTTTATATACATATAAACAGGGGAAAAAAAGCCAACACAATAAACCACTGAAAAATGGTATAATACATTCAGGGTTGGCCCAGAACGTTCATTGATTTGCAACAACACCCAAGAGGCCACATTTATATCTGGCCCCAAAACTTTCTGCAAAATTACCTGTGCATATTTGGTAGCTATATGCAAATAGTCACACATAATAACAGAAAACTTACAGGCAACATCTGGAAATCTGACAGGACAACAAAAGTGTTACTTGGCAGAATTTTGGCATTCATCCAGCAGACTCTCAAACACTCCCATAAAGGATTTTCCTGAGGTTTGGAGGATGATTTCTGTTGATCAGCTGAATGGACGATGCTCAACAAAACATCTTTTAATGAGGCCAGTACTGAATGAACAGTTTCCTCACAAGCCTACATATCCTTGTCTGCACAATGCCTGAGGAAATGAGCCAAACCCTCCCAAACTCTGAAACATCAGCAAGACTGCTCTGTGCCTACAGCTGGCTGAGTGTCTGCAGGTAGTGTCTGCACCGTCCTTGCAACTACACTCCCTGTAAAAACTCTCTGAAGTCACTCCTCTCTGACCTCTGCGTGCTCCCATTCCAGAAGTGCTTAATGCAATTCTCCATAACTGAAAATGATTTTTAAATGAACAATCAGGCTTTTCTTCAATGTTATACTTACATGATATTAATCAAAGCTTATTCAGAGCCTACAGTGTCATCAATTACCAGCAGACTGGAGAAGTTTCCTAGCAACTTGGCATTTTATATTGGGGCCTCCATTTTGATCTCCTATAAGAAGCTACTTTGTCATGAAAACCAAGTCATATTTGTTGGTACAAATCCAGCAACACAACACACAAATAAATAAATGTAGCAGCATCAGTCTTCAGTCTCCATCCTAATAGCAAAGGTGAATTCAGTCTAAATCATAAGCGCCTCTATTCTGACACAAAATACTGAAGTTGCAGTATTTGCTAGACAGCTGTGGAAGAGAGAGGCTTAATTTTCTTTAGAGCTTATATTTCACACAGCTGTAACTGAGAAGCACCTGTAGCTAGATGCCAGGTTACTAGAAGGTATTTTAAAAGAAAAGTGAACTCAAAAAGGATTTTACAGCATGCACAGATCTTCTGCATCTACAGTGAGTTCTCCTCTGAATGCAAGTCAGGCCTCAGGATAGAGCACTGACACAAAACGTCTTTTAGGGGAAGAGTACCAGGAAGTCCAAACAGAACTCAAAGCAAGAAGGCCTGCAGTTGTTCAGGATTTTCTGTGGCCATTGATTTGAAATACTATATTTCACAATTTATTTTGGATGCGTAAGATATCCTAGATATCTTCACAGAGATGAAGCATCAGACAGATTTTTCTGGAGAGGACTTTATTTCTTCTTTAAACTTATACAGGATTTCTGTCAATAAATCTTCAGTTATCTCCCTCCTCTCAAAAATGCAGCTGTTCATCACTAAGAGAGAGACTCCTGTGGTCAGATTTTCATTGAATTGCACTTATCAAGGAAACAATATTTTTTCTCCTTGAAATATACTCTTTGCATATAGCGATCAAAATATTGAATGCTTTTCTTTAGGTTAAGTTTTTTTTTTTTTTACACAATTAAAAATAAAGCTGAAACAAAGAGTTCAAATTTGAAGAGGTGAATTATCTGAATCACTCAAGCATTTATTGCTTTTGTAGATTTAAATTTCCTTACAGGTTTTACGATCATATCAGTGTGATGTTTTCCCTCTGTCACATCTGGATCTTCCTCTCAAATCCTGCCCTTGAAGTCATTCTGTGCTAGTGGTTCTCCAACACAAACTAGTTTGCTTTTTTTCATTAGACACTCTAAATTCATGGAGTTTATAGTCTCTTTAATATGGCTTTTTTAATAAGACAGAAGTTTGTGTTGGAGTAGTAGCAGATAAAACAGGGGGGGGTTAGAAATGCAGCTGCACCAATCTGATCAAGGGAGAAATAAAAATATGCTATTTTTCAAAAATAATAATTTTTATACTTAACTCACCATCAAGAAAGAGCTGTAAATTACAGTTTAGCTGCCCTTATTGATCCAACACAAATATTAGGAGCAAGCTGTGCTGTGCAGGGGAGGGGAAAAAGAGATGATTGTGGCGTGTTTTAAATCCCTTGAGTCATCCATCTTTCCTGGCACAGGGCAGCGTGAGTCAAAGCTGCTGTGCAGGAAGCGAGGAGACAGAGGTGAGCTGAGCTGGCTCAGCATTGGCTGCGCTTTGCCAATGGCAGTTGGAAAAGAGATGCTTCGAAGCTAAGATTATCTTAAGTCTTCAAGGCCAAGTTGTAAGAGAAGTCATTTTGTCTGCAATGTCTTCAGCCCTCTGCTTGCTGGAGTACTGAGCTCTTTTTTCTGCTTACAGGCACGGTACAAAGTGCCAAAATTTTACAGCTCTGTAACTTCCTTTTGGGGAGAACTTCACAATGCCTAACATGACTTTAATTAACAGAGCATACACTGAATGGTCATACTTTGAGATAAAGATGCATAGCTCTGCAACTCTTCCATATACCCACACCAGGTACAACCAGGACTGAGGCACGACTACATTAGAAATAAACATGTGATCAACTGGGAATCAGATATTAAACAGCTCGCGCTGTCTTCCAGCTGACTCATCCAGCTGCAGCTTTAATCCTGATGTGCTTTTCACTGCTGACACTTTGAAACCTACTAGCAGGCTTTATATACACTGGGGTACACATGACTTCACTGTATTAATGACCAAAAATCACCAGTAACTATCACCCTTTTCTCCTTCTGTTAGGATAAATGGAGGAGAAATACAAATATAACACCCAGCTCTGCAAAAGGAATCTCCCCATCATGAATGGAATTCTCCCATTCCTTTTACATACCTCATCCTACTTTGCCTCCATTTTGGACCTGGGAAAGCAACTTGGCATGATGAGTTCAAGACAGAAAGCAAGCCAAACATACACGGAATCCTGGTAGCCCTAGAGTAAATCACTGATGCTGAAGACACATAATTGAGAAATTCATGCCAATGTATAAGTTTTAGGAAATATGGGGCAGGGTGTCAACATTAAGATAAACCACAGTACACATTTATTTGTAATGAAGTCTCCTGTAAAGAGAAATCCCTGTAAACACTGACAGTAAGACATTAAAAGCCATGACATAACTTATTACTTGTGTTGACTTGTATTATCTGTAGCTACTTGCACAGAAGGCAATAAAAGTGATATTCAAGACAGAATTCAAAAAATAGAGATCAATTCTCCTTCTTCTTTGTTCTTCTCAAATACAGAAGGGATAAGTAGTTGGACCTATATCCTCTATTTTTAAATTTCAAGGTGGGATTCTGTGCCCCTATTCGGAAGGGAAACCATAGGAGAGAACGCACAGTGCAGAGCACACACAGCCTGTTAGTAAGGGTATCTCATAAAGGTAACCATAACAGTGATTCATGCCAAGCAACAGATCGGTGCGGCAATAATGAAGGTAGTTATTGCACAGTATGTATACATATTTCTGTGTAATTCCTCTGTGGTCCTTTTCGTAGAAAACAACCTTTTAAAAACGTTATTTTAAAAACTAAGACAAACTAGATTCTGCTGAATCCAGCCATGAAACATATTTTAAGATTAAGTTATTTACCTCACAAATAATTGCAAATCTCAGCTGAGGCAGGCCCAGCTCTTGCTTACAGAAAGGCAAATGAAACAAGTAATTATTTCACAAAACATGTTTCCAGGAAAAGGTTATAGCCCATAAATTACTGAGTTTTTATTCTTCAAATTTAGGGCTCTGACGGTGTGGCAGGCCCCTACTAGAGCTGCTGCTTTGTGTTCCAGAACAATCAGTTCAACATGCAGATGGGCAAGTCCATAGCACAGGTATCCCTCCCCCAGTCACCATCCCAACTGTCAAACACTTAGAAAATTTATATACAACCAGAGAGTCCTGAAATGAACGCATCAGGACCTCAAGTCACATGCTAAACTGGGATTAAAAAATTTGACTCCATTTACCAAAATAGACCTATACTAAGCCTTTGTAATCAAACAAATACATAGAAGACATTTAACAGTGATGTAGCTGAAATACTCTTGCAACACTGTATAGGTGCAAAAGTATACCAGTCAAAGTAGGACTTGCATGCTTTCATTCTTGTAAAATACCCCCCCAAAAAAAGAGCTATTTATTTACTTGTTGACCAATGAATAAACTCTACAGATGAACAAAGCAGAATCAGCAAGACTCAGTCAAAGTCCCATGGCTTCCACTAGCTGAAAAGTGCTTTCGCTTTTCCAAAACACAGTCAGTATAATAAAAGTAAAAACAAGGTGTCTTCCCTTACCTTCTGCAAAAGGTTCCCATTCATAAAATCGACCCATAAATGGCTTGTTGTTGTACGATGCACACTGCACCTCTCTAATATTTCTGCTGCTTTCAGGACACATCTATTTAAATAAAGAACACATTTATATTATAATCAATATTAATATAATTACTGATTTCTTATTAATTAACTTTAGAAGGTCAATGAAGGCTTTGCCTAATTCTAATCCATCAGTTGTCTTCTTTAAATCAGATAACCAATAGTGTGCTTTTAAGTGACAGTATCAAAAGTGCCTGTAGAAAAAGAATGTATTAGCTCTGTGGAGTTAATGGAGTAACAGTTCTACAAAATAAGCAAATTCTTTAGTGAGCTGTCATTTCTCTCAGAATAAAAGAAAGAAAGAAAAAAAAGGATATTTCAAGATAAATTAAATAAAGTAGATCTGAATCATTTCCTTTCCACAATAGCTTCACATTTCTCATTATTAATTTTCTGGGCTCAGATTCAACATAGTTGAAACACTTAACATATATGCTTCCATAACTTATTACAAGCTGGCAACACCAGCTTCTCATTCTCATCCTATGCTTCAATATATTACCACTTTTTCTTTTTTATTCCTACATGCTACTGTGACAGCCATAACATTACTTTGTATTTTAACTTGTGCCTTCAAATGCTAGCTTCAGAGTGCTTGAAGTAATGGGAACAACATTTTATATAAGCACGCACACGTGCACACATTGAGGCAGGGCAAGTTTTACAGATAGAAGTAACGTCTTTTATTAGGTCACCTGCAATGCAAGCCTTGGCAGAAAAACCTTGTTCAGATCTGAAGCAGATTCCAAAAGCAAGTACAAGTTAAATACTTAATTACTTTGTTATGCCTTTGTCCTCGCAGTATAGCAGTTACAGTAAAAGACTGCTCTGTGTGTGGGCACATGCAAAGGGGAGCAAGACTTCTAGAAAAGGGGGTTTTAATTAGAACAATTCCTATGCTTGGAAAAAACAGACAAGCTTTGGTCACACATGCAGTTTTTCAAGTGGCCTTCAGAGGATCAAAATGCCACTAAAAACACTGTTCCACAGCAGTAATCACATGAAGAACTAGACTAGAACAGCAGAATCAGTTTTTCTATAGGAGACAATTTTCAAGGAAACAGCAGATACAAAATTATATAAAAGCAACATGGATAAGTGACTACATTTGAAAGAAACAGTAAGAAGAGAACCAGTAAGAAGAGATCTTATGGCAACTGCAAGTCAGTTCTGTGGAGGGGGAAAGACGGGTTGTCATTGCAGCGAGGGCCGATGCACCAGAGGTCCCAGATGAAGCTCTCCCCAGAGGAGTTCTGGCTTTGTATCCCCCATCTATGTATAAAGATGCTTGTAGCTGATTCAGTGAGACCAAAGCCAAGAGTTTTAAAAGAGGGGTATGAATTGAACCAAAGACATGGCTGGGGGGAGGTTCACAGACTGCTTTATCTTCTATTAGAATCACGGTAACAACTCTTCTGGAATAAACACTGCTCCTGGCCAAACAGCCATCTGTGCTTTGTTCATCCCCCATCTGAAATCTCCAAGTCCATGTATATGCTGTTTTCCTCAACAAGCCAGCCATCAGAAAACAAGCAAACAAAGTCAGGAAACAAAAAAGAACTAAGCAAACAAAAAAAAAGCTTCACAACAAACCACCAGAGTATATTGGACGGGTGAGACCAAAACTCTTTCTAGTGCCTAATACAGAGATCAAAGCTGTACTCCTACCCCTGAAATCACACATCCTTCAATCTGCAACACAGCAGAGCAGCAAGAGAAGCAAGAGACAATTCTGACACAATAAACATCGAGGCTCAGAACCTTAAATTTTTCGTGGAAACTAATCACACCATGTATCCCAAAAGTGAGGGGCAGAGCATGAGCTGGCATAAATTAAGGTCCTTATGTTAAACTACAGCAGAACAAAGTCAGTCTGCACCAGCAAAGAACCCAGCCTGAAGGGTTTCTTTTTGGAACACATTTCCCTTTTCTTTTTTCTTTTTTGGCACATGTGTTCTGACAGTCTGTTGCAAAGTTTTGTTGTTTCTTGTTTCTCCTTCTCTGAGCCTTGAGCTCATGCTCTTGTGTACCACTATTTCTGGCTCATAGACCATTTCCTGTGCACCCTGTTCCTACCAACTGCAGACAATGTAAGAATAAAAAGATCAAAATATTCATTGCTGTTGCCAAAAAAAAAAAAAAAAAAGTGCTCCCCTCCCTCTTCTAAGATCATTTTTCTATAGCTACAGTTTCTGTTTTTAAACTTACTGAAAGTTGCCCACAGGACAGAGGCCCCATTACTTTAAAGGAGGACAGAGGACTGCCAAGTACACTAAACATGCTGTCTGGATCAAGACTAAGTCAGAGGAAGAAAAGACTAACTCAGTAACGTCCCTGCTACTTTAAAAGTCCCAACTCAGATATCCTCCCTCCATTTCTTTCAGCATCGTGTAGTTACAATATACATTTTTGCATGAAAATTGGCGAGTGAGAGCTGGTCAGCGAAAACTCCTTACTTTATTCTTTATACAGATTATACCCACTTTTGTTTTTCAATGCTTAAACAAAAAATCAAAGGATTACGTGGAAGGTACAACAAGTCACACTACGCACAGTTCATGAATCACCAAGGCTTAAGGCAGTTATACTGCACAAGCACACTGGTTAACATCTATTCATCATTTATTAGCCCCTGCAACATTCTTAATGCCCAGCTGAACAAAATGACATTTTAATGCCACCTACTGCTCAGCCCCCTTCCAAATGAAATCCTTAAGCACTCCTCAGAAGAACTCAGAGTGGCGGGCACTTGATCTTGGCCCTGTTGGCTTTTCAGACATCTGAGGCAGAAAATGGTGCTATTGCTAAAAGGGAAAACCCTAACCCTGCACAATCAGAAGCAAAACTTTAGCACAGGTTTTGATTTATTCTCTGAGAGAACAACCAATTTTTATACCTTTAGTTACTACTTCTGTCATAAATCCATAGAGCTTGACTGCAGAACTCCCCGAGGACGGCAACGAGCATCTGGGACTGAAAGAAGGCGATCCCAGAGGAAGCGAATATTTGCAGTGTCTAAAGGCTGTACCTCACAGAGCTTCGCAGCCCTCAGTTCGCTTCTCAGTGCTCAGGCAGGGCCGGGAGGTGCTGGAGGCCTGCGGAGGAGGCCTGAGGAGGCCAACGCCAGGCCTTCCAGGAGCACCGGCCCGCGGCGGGAGGAAGGCAGCAGGCAGCGGGCTGCATCTGGGCTGTCTTCACACTCTGTCAGAGGCCCTGTGCTCTTCCTGGCCCTTTGCCAAACGAATATCAATTTTACTTCAAAAAGCAGGCGTGTTTACAGATGAAGAATGTTTCCGTGGTTAAGCCACAGAACTAGCATTTAAATGACCTGGATCTCTTTCCTAAATCTTCCAGAGGCTTTCGGTGTGTACTTGGCGAAAGTATTTAGCCTTCGCGTGTGATTCTCCCTCAGCTTCTTCCCCTCTGGGACAAGAGTGCTCTGGAATTGTGTTGCCTCATAGGGATTTGAAAACAAACCTTTTGAAAACTAAATGTTGACCTTGATTCTTTTTTTGTTGTAGTTGTTAGCAACAGATTTGGAATTTCTTCTTTTTTTTTTTTTCTCCTCATGAACATCATTCTCTTTTGTGATAACTGAGGGAGTTAGCTAAAGTTTTTCTTAGAGATGTTGATGCGAAAACAGGATGACATCTTTGGATGTTTGTCAAACAAAACAAAAAAAAAGAATTATTAAAGCAGGTATGTGGAAGCCAGATCAGCAAAACATTCAATGCACCTAATATAAAACTCAAATTCTGTTGTGTAGATGCAGATATAAATTACCTAGAAAACTAGATTCTATGCTGGGAGACTTTTTTTTTTTTTTTAATTATTCTTTCGGTCATGCACTGCAAAATTAGAAACAGGATCACGGACCCATAATTTTGTATGGTTTTAGATGGTGTCTCCCCTACTCAGAGTATGCTTGTAAGAAAAACACCAAAGCTGTAAATCAGTTGTGCGGGTCCTCCTTCAGCCACGCACCGTCAGAGCACCAGACAGTGTCACACAATGTAAGAGGCTTTCAGAGCTTCTTTCCACTGCCGCATTTCGATGCAGCTATTTCAATGAATACGATGTCTCAGCCAACTTTTCTTCTCGTACTTTCAGAACATGACATTAGAACAGCAGCAGCACAGCACTGTGCTGATGGAGCAGCGAGTGTTTAGGATGGAATATTTTAGAAGTATCCCTTTGTATTTGGAGATATTAGGACAAATTCCTTGAAATGCACTGTGTCTGAAGATGACATTGCATTTCTGAAAGAGTTACCCTTATCTATGCCTCAATTTCACCTGAGATACGCAGGCATGAAATATTTGGAGGGATGGCGTCACGCAGTACTTCTCTTTGCCTGCTACCACCACAGTTTTCTTAAAATTAACTGCTAGTGAAGCTAAGTCCGTAAAGCAAAGAAACCACCCTACACACTTTTGGAAAACACTTGAAAAACACGTTTTTAACAAATCTTTGACACTTCAGTAAATTAACGAAGCATTGGCAATACACCAGGAAATTATCAGCCTGCCAGCTGATGCACGCTCACACTGGCTGCACGCCTGCCATGAGCAAACCGCTTCATTGCTGGGCTGAGATAATGCATTTCTGGAAAAGCATAAATGGCTCATTTTGATACTGAAACCACCTTTAAAGGCAATTAAAACATTGACTTAGATTCTTGGCACCATTTTGTTCCTGTGACCTACAGTAACTGACCAACTGTTTTTCCAAGGCCCCCAAGTCCTTCTGGATTCTCCAGGCTCAAGCATAATTCATAATTAATATTTTCTATGTGCACATTGCATTAAATAAAGTCGAAGTAATCTAGTTATACTTTTTTTTTTTTCATTTCTGCAGTGGTTCTATCTAATCTTATTAATCCTTTTACATTGCAAAGGATAAACACACCTCCAAAGGAAAACAATTCAAATATTTGTTTCTGAAGCAGTATGCTGAAGATTCTTCTTTCATTTTCAGAATATACTCTTTACATAACAATCCACCATTGCAGTGAAACACTGCCCAAGCTTTATTCCTTCCGAACATATGGAAGTTACATGGCCATGTCTGACAGCAGAATCTGGCCTTGCAAATTTTAATTCATCTAAGTTACTTCTCTTTACACTGCCAAGGAACATGCACACACCTGGTATCAGTGCTACCTAGAATCAAGGTAACCTTCTTTTCTTCAGCTGATTCAAAGTCAGCAACAGAGCAATTTATACAACTGGAGACTCTTTTTATTTCCTAGTAATTTTAACTTTTAAAAATTAGAACATAAATACAATTGTCTGCCAATGAAAAAAAAAAAAAAAGGTATAGCAAATGTGCCAAGATATCACTGGCACAAAATATTTGATGGATTTTTATTATTATTATTAAAATGGAATTGATGTTTATAAAAAAATAGGCAAGAAAAGTAAAATTTTAAATGCAAAAATTCTAAAATTTATGTGAAGAACAGCCTTTCAATAAAAACAGCACTAGCCAGCTCAAGTTACAGTCCATGACCGCAGACAGTACACTATAAATGTCTGGCTTGACACACAATGAAAATGAACATCTGTGAACACAGTGGTATCTGGACAAGTTTAGGAGGAATAAGCACCTGTCATGCCTAAGTCTCAGCACTGCCTCAAGCGATGCATTTGCACCTATGTGTCTGTTGCAATGGAAATCATGCTTCGTTAGGGGAGGCATCATCAACTGACTTCATCTTCCTCTGCTAACCAAAGAGGGACTCAGAGGCGAGGCAGAGTCCAAGAGTGCATGTAGTACATGGTACCAGCCTTTCTCTTTTCCCTCCCTGATTCCAAGGGGCTGCTTCCCACAGACAGAAAAAACCTTGGGCATGTACACAACACGACATCATTGTAGTCCTGCAGGCAACAACCTTGCATTTGGGACAAGGAAGATGGTGGAAGGCAGAGCTGCACGCGTAGTGGGTTTACGTGTCAAGGTTTTGGTAGCAGGGGGCCATAGGGGTGGCTTCTGCGAGAAGGATCTAAAAGCTGCCCCATGTTTGGTAAGGGCCCCACTGCTGACCAGAGCTGAGCCAATAAGTGATGTTGTTTTGCACCTCTGTGAGAGCATATTTAAGTCAGGGAAAAAAAAAACGCTGTGCCACACAGCAGCTGGGAGAGTGAGAGGAGTGAGGAACAGCCTTGCAGGCGCCAAGGTCAGTGGAGAAGGAGGGGGAGAGGTGCTCCAGGCACCGGAGCAGAAGTCCCCTGCGGCCTGTGGTGAGGACCAGTGAAGCAGGCTGTCCCCCTGCAGCCCATGGAGTACCACGGTGGAGCAGGGTTCCACACTGCAGCCCACGGAGGAGACCACAGCGGAGCAGGTGGACCTGCACCGACGGAGGCTGTGGCCTGTGGAAGACCCCTGCCGGAGCAGATTCCGGGGCAGACCTGTAGCCTGTGGAGAGGAGCCCACGCAGGAGCAGGTGACCTGGCAGGAGCTGCTGCCTGTGGGGGACCCAGGTTGGAGCAGTTTGCTCCTAAGGGATGGACCCCGCGGTACGGACCCATATCTGGAGCAGTTCTTGAAGAGCTGCTGCCTGTGGGCAGCCCACGCCAGATCAGTTCAGCAAGGACTGCATCCCGTGGGAGGGACCCCACAGCACAGGGAACGAGAGTGGCCAAGAAGGAGCGGCAGGGAAGAAGCGCTACAGACTGACCATAACCCCCATTCCCCCCTTCCCCTGCACCACTTGGGGGGAGGAGGTGGAAGAGGGTGGATGGGGGGGAAGGTGCTTTTGGTTTCTTTCCTTTGTTTCTCACTTCTCTAGCTTGTTAGCAATTAGCAATAAATCTTACTATCTCCCTATGCTGAGTCTGTTTTGCCCATCACGATAATTACTGTGCGATCTCCTCGTCCTTATCTCAACCCTTGAGCCCTTTTCATCGTATTTTCTCCCCATTCCTCTTTGAGGATGGGGAGTGAGTGAGCAGTTGTGGTGGAGCTTGGCTGCCCACCCCAGTAAAACCACCATAGCACGCTGGGCTGCTGGCTATGCCGGTGGGATGTGTGGGCCCCCACTGCCCCGGCTCAGGGCACAGCACATATCTGCATAGCTCTTGGCATGAGGAGCAGCACTCTCTGTCAGGCTGAGAGACCTGCGCAGCTGGGGTGCCCACGCTGGAGGAGAACACAAACTCCAGCTTCACAAAACCTCACCAACTCAAAATACTAAGCTAATATCATCCCATTCACTTGGGCATTTCCACAATACCTGCTTCACTTATTTATTCAGCCAGAAACTGCTCTCCAGATTCACTTGAGCCAGAATGGGTGTTATTCCTCGGCACTAAACCCATGTTTATCACTGAAGCTATTTTTCTTTGCTAAACGTATTTTTTGTTGAAAACAAAAACCAACCACCACCACCACAACGAACATATATGCATACATTTGGGTAGCTGACTCCTTGAGGCCTGCCCAAATGATCCTAGAGGTTTCTTTCAATTTCATATAACAGTTCTGTAAAGTTTTATTAAGCAACTAACGTAACTGAAGTTGACCACAATATTTTAATTAATTCTCCCAAAAAATAAACCTGCAAGAGTCCCAGTCAAGCTGTGGCTCTGTCTGGTAGGTTATGCCATTAAACTGATGGGTTCCCCGCACTTCTTGCGGTGCTGGTGATTTTCCATCGGCCCATGCAGCGCTGGAGCAAAACCCTCACCGAAATCTAGCTGTTAGCTGCAGAGGGCTTACCCATCAAATTCAAACACTGCCAAAATTTCTACAGATCTTCGGTGGCACCACCTCATGTTATTAACCCACCAGGTGTCTTTTTTACCCAAGTTTTCACAATTCTGCTTCCAATACACATTGTGATACCTTCTTTGATACCAAAGCCAAATCAGGGAAGCCTCCAATTTGGAAAAATGTTATTTTCTTTTTAAAAAATACTGCTCCATACTGACTACGTATTTGACTACCAAGTCACCTCTTCTAGTTCCAAACATATAAAATGTTTGGGTGTCAGAAAGGTTTAACCATTTCCTTTGCTAATACTTCTAAAAACCACCGAGTGCATCTCATCCTGCCCTCCTGATACATGTATGTTTATCTTTCCCAAGTAATCCCTCCACCATCACTTTGTAGCTAGCTTATCTTTCCTCCTTTTCTTTTCACCTTCTGCCAGTCCCATTACATCGTTAGCATTCTTCTGAGCTATAATAAAATTAACAGATCATGATGAATGTCTGAATACAATCAGGCTAATGGCCTTGGTACAAGCAAAACACCACCAGCATTTTTAGGAGCACAGCTGGAACATAAAACATTTTTCCCATTGCTGATTTCACCTTTGCACCACAAATTCCTCTGAATTTATCTAGGAGAGCCTTTGAAGTGTCACCTGAGCATAACTTTGATTAACTTTGAAATGTATCAGTCAAATAAGCCATTAATGCATAATGTGGTAGCTATTAGTGCATTACCTTTCTTCCCTTCAACAGCACTTTAGTATGCCTAACAATGGGGGAGAAAGATCAGCCCAATAGAAAAATAAGCAACTCTTCCCAACTTTACAGATTTGTGGCTATTTTGAATTCTGACAAATCTGATTAGACTAAAATAACTTATTTTACTTCAGATTTTCAACAACTTGTAGAAGATTCACATCCAGCTTCAGCTTTAAATTAAATTTGAGTGACTCACCCATCCCATACAAAGCACCCACACTGATCTAATGTATCTGACCAGAAACGTCTGGCACCATTAGCGTAGGAGGCTCTCACCAAAGGGCTATAGGAGGCAAACTAACAGTACAGTTCCTCAGTAGTACCAAAAATGTGTTAAGAAAATCATCCATTTCTGGTTATTGCTAAATTTTAAAATATTATTCCAAATAATAATAATAATACGAAAAACAGTAATTGGATTCTAAAACATTCAAGTTTAACAAATAGAAAATGGAAAACAAATACTGAAAACAGATCCCACTGGAAGAGATCATCATCTGGTGTTAAGTGATACACAAGTATGCTATGGAAGCCAGTGCTACGTCAATTCACACCTGCCAACAATCTAGCCAGTTGACTGTTGCTAGTCTTTTTTGATCCAGCACCAGACCAGATGACTATTGACCCATTCTAAAGCCATTTTTTCAAAACACAGTTATTATTTTACTGTCCCAAATTTCTTTTATTGCCTATTTCCCCGAGCAAAGTACTTCAGTATTGAGACTGGAGCACACAGAGGATATTCTTTACATGATCCTAATCAAGCATTAAAAACTTGGCATTTGCAACAAAAATCTTAACTACTCTGTACAACAGCTGTTCAACAGTGGTATCGTTTTTTCTATATAACTATGATGCATTAAAAAAATCCACCAAATACAAGATTCCTTCCATTCAAATATCTATTTATAGAAACACTACATAATGCTCAAGGTGCTTAAACTGCACACTACTGCCTCGTTTAATGGGAAATCAATTAAAAACAATAATTTCCATTTGACAAAACCTGGCTCAAAGTCTGAGGAATGGCTTAGCATGGAAGCTTTCAGCCTTGCTTCTGATCCAGTGTCTCATCTGTCTTCGTTGTTGAAATACATCTTAGGAACAGCACGTTTTTATAGTCCTCAGAAAATGTGAGGTTTATGTATTAAGGATAGTTGCTTTAATCAAATAATAACCATGGCTAAAAACAAGTCAAACTTTTCTAATAGATTTTTTTTTTTATAAAGTATTTCTTTAAATTAGAAAAATGAGTCACTCCAAAACCCTTTTTGAAAGGCGCCATGCCTACCAGCTTTGAAAGACCCTGAGCCAAGCGCTCATGTAGCACAGCTCTGGTGAAAACAACAAAGAAGGTGGAGGTGAGATACTTAGTTCTTGCAGTTTCTAGAAAATTATGCCAAATTAATAAAAACACCTACTGCGGTTTCAAGCAATATTTCACTTCATTTTAAAACGCATTTTTCTTTCTTTCTTTCTTTCTCATTTTCCATTCTTTCTGGGATGTAGCCTGTGTGTCACATAGGTTTCATTACTTTATTCTTTTATTCTACACCAGCACCATCAGTATGTGGAAATAATCCTCAACCAGTTTTCTCCACGAAATCCTGATCAATTTAAATGGAAATTCAATTGTACGCATTCCATTTAAATAAGCGGCCTCTGTGTGGGATGAGGGATTACCTGAATAGGTCCAGCAGAAGGACTAAAAGTTTAGGAAAGTTTTTGATTTGTATTACCACAATACTCCACATCTTAATTTAAACAAAAACAAAAACACCTCATTATGGTAAATAATCAGTGTTCTTAGCAAAAAACTTCTATTTTACATGACAATCAGGGAACAGAAATGTTTAGAGGAGTTTTGTGAAGCACAAATGTACAAGTTATGTCATCTAGGGTGATTCTGGTAAATCCATTGAGAGTAAGCTTTTTTTTTTTTAATTTTTTTTTTTTTTTTTTAAAGATGACCCACCTTTATTTTTCTGGAACGTTTGTCTTCCACACAAAGTGAACAGTTGTAGAGCACCATACACATAGCTTACACTTGGCTCCTGCAACCTCTTAATCACTTGTAACAAAAAGTGCAGTATTATTCGTATGTTAGTTTTCTTGTTTCCATCAAAAATCACATCCACAAACAGTTTCTGATACAAGACATTCTTAATCTGTTTAACTACTTCTGCAATGCGTTTTGTATTTTACCCCAATTTATACGTCTAAAAAAAAAAAAAGTGCCACTTTAAATTAGCAGATACATTTACCATATATTATAATGCTTTGGTACTACTACAGCTGGTAGCACTGTCTGTTTACTTATGAGTTCATCCAACTTTAACCATCCAGGCTAAAATTTTCCACTCCTGGTATCTGTCTTAATCTCATTTTTTTTGACTGAAGTATTTCATCCAAGAATGAGTCTAAAGGAAAACAAGAGGGGATAAGTGTTTTATTTTTTTCCCATGCTTCAAATAGTCTGATTTTTTTTTTTCCCCAAAATGTAAGTGTCTGTCTCCTTTTAATGAGTGAAACGGAGCCAGCCAGGAAAGTGCTTTTTGTCAAGAACGCATCTTCTGCCTTTTATATGGAAATTTATCCAAATATAGCCAAGCCACAAGCTTTTGAAAAAAAAATACTGATAATCATACTTTGCACATGCGCAGTAAAAACTTTAACAAAGTTTCACAGCTAATGTACTGGAACAGTCTGTTTACAAGAGGCATGATCCAACTGAGACTCACAGAGCTCGATCAGTTTTCCAGCAATTACTGGTACGTGCTCCTGAGGTCCATTCTGGGGGCAGGCACTAGGAACGAACACGGGACATGTCTCTGTTCCGTTTTCAAGAGTGACCTTGATCCTGTTGCAGGCACCATGGACGATACAAAGAAGTGGCCTAATACAAAAACCTGTCCCTAGAATGTATGGAATACCTTGCAAAAACATGACTAAAACTTTGGATAGGGATTCAAGAAATGACAGTGGATGAGCAAATTGTCCAGAGAAGTGAAACTAGAAGAAACTGGTGAGAAGGCAGGGAACCTAAGCAAAAAGGAGTGGGATTGTAGGCAGAAGAAATGGGGAGATGAGATGGAAAATATCAGACAAGGTACTAAGAAAGTGAAAACTGACTGCTTCTGCTAGAAGGTAAGGAGCACAGATGGGATGCACTTGGAAGAATGGCTGAAACACCTGTGTTAAAAAAAAATAAAGTGAACGCCATGACAAAGCATTTTCATTGCCCTATAGTACTAGTAAAGGGTGAACTCCTACCACTGGCTCAACTGCAATGACCCGATCAGTCCTGTGAATACTGACCTATCATGGGACAGAATTCTGGTTTTAAAGGCTTCTTCTTTTTTGTTTTGAAACTATAAAGTTCCATACAGTACACTACAGGACATTAAAAGAACGCTTAACCTCAACTTAGAAGACACCAAATTGCCCTTGCAAATTACTATATAATTTGTTTTTTTTTTTTGTGCCTAAGAGGCCCATTCTCATCTGTATGATTACACTGTTTTTCCATATGACCTCTGAGTCATTCATTTTGCAGGATGGAATTACTCCGGGGATGAAACAGGAATGTTTAGTTCGAAGTTACTTATGTAATCACTGTCTCATTAACTATAGAACCTAGGAGGTATACAATGGATGTGCACAATAAAGATGGTCTGCAGCTTCTGGAAGCGGGCACTCTGCCACTTTGGGGAAAAAGTTCACCTATTTTTTTCACCAATTTGCTTAGTCCAATCCTTTCTCGGTTTGTGAATAACTAGGTATTTTCCAAGACAATTAGTATGCTTGCTATCTTTAGCAAATGATAATGCAACCAAAAATACAGAAAAAGAAAACAATACATTGCTTGGCTAGGACATTATTGCAGCTAAAAACAGAAGATAGATGGCAGGGAGGGGTACACGCTATTTCCCTGGCTTCTAACCACCACAGATCACCCATTGCCTCACTAACAGTGCAGGGACAAATAAAAGAAATATGAGATTGGCTTTTCCACAACTATAAGTCAAGAGTTGAAAGATCAACAGCCTTACCAACCTATCGCTAGAAAGAAACTCTGCTTCATTAATTAAACTTGCATATCTCTGCATGTGCAATATGGTGTCTGGAAAGGTGTTATTTCTTGGCATACACATAGCAGTCTTGACAAAGTGCTTTGACAAAGTACTAGCAAAGAAGAGACAGAGCATCACTGCCTGATTTTTATGTATTTAAGTATCACCACTGCTTTAATTACTTCTGGGTTTTGCACTGTTCTGTATGCAGTTAGCTCTTCATATGGGGAAGAAAAAAAAATATCATATTTAACTCTTTTGAGCACCACACAGCATGTAGTGCCAAGTTCCTATTTTCAGCACTTTTGAGGGAAAGGGTTGGTACTACCATCCTCCAACACAGCTACTTCCTTGTCAGGCAAGGGAACACCTTCTTGCTAGTTGTAATCTTATGTTTGTTTCCTAACTTTCTACATGAATTTTTGTTTGCAGATTCAGAGTCCTGGTTTAAAAAAAAAAAAACAACACTAGAAACAGCATTGCTGACGGACCACCTTATCCTTCAGCAACCTTAGCTTAATTTTTGGCAGCTTCTGTATTTCCTTCTTCCTCCACTCACCTCGGTCAGTACAAGCAAAGATTGGGAGTGTTCTGATGGGCACTTTCTCTGCAAATTCCTGCCATTATGTAATTAATGTTCTTGGAAATGCATAGTACGTTACTATCATAAGCACTGAAATAATCCAGTAAAAATACCAGAAAAAAATTACTCTTTTCACATACTAAAGAAGATAGTGTCATCTGATAGGAGGTGTTTTCTATGCCTGTAATTAAAGGGAATAGTTAACAAATGTTCAGAAAGGCAACATTTTAAAAAATACATATTTTTAAAATTCATTCAAGGGATTTCCCTTCAACAATTTCTAGACATCTGCAGTTTCCCCTGCTTCTAAAGCCTGTATACTATTAAACTAACATATGAACAAAAAGCAAAATTCTTCCTTGAATTATAGGAGTATTGAATAATTATGCACCAGAATTTCAGACAAACACTTTTGTCAATATCACTTGACACCAACAAGCAAAGTCAGGCTGGAATGCCATAAAATATCTCCCGCAACACTTGTCCATATTGATAAAAAAAACAACTACTCAAATTTACAGTACTCTATTAAACCAATCTACAGATACGTCAGGAATGCAACCAGCTGACTTCAGATGGTTGAAATTCCGAACTCCCAATTTTCACTGATTAGTTTCCTCTTCAAAACTTGGCACAGAGGTTTGAGTGATGGCAAGGCAATGCACCACTCAGTCACTCCACAGTAATGTTTCACTGTGGGGGAAAAAAGTGACTCAGTTCAACAGATATTAGAAAAAAGTTTCCAAATCACTCTACAGTATTTTTAAATGCTAATGCTGTTATTCACACAACTGATGAAGTGATTGGATACAGTGGATCTTTTTCCCTCTTCCTCTCCTCTGTAATATATGCATTCCATTCACTCTTTTTCAAAATAAAAGTGACATCTCAGACAATCCCAATTGTCAAATCAAACCTCCCACTCCTAGACTGCTGAATAGTTAGGAAACAAATGATACACATTTTGTTTTTAATTTTGAGACAGTTATATGAATTAACGTTTTTATATCACGCTATTACTAGACGTAAATGAGGGTCTGAATCTTCAGCAATCCTTAGACATATCCTGCACCATCCAACTTCAAACAGTACATAGATGTCTCAAATACTTTATTTATATATTACTAAATTGTCTTTGGAAAAAGATAAAATCTCATGATTTCTGTATGATGAGGTTATCATGAGAACATTACAGATCCTACTGATCATTTCTCCCTGGCCCAGAGAATACAGGCTATGCCTGTAGCCATATGTACATTAGCACATTTTTATGTGGCACCTAGCTTTTTAAGTCCATGTTTTCACAGTTCTTTGCACAACAGGGTATTAGAGCATGACCCTTGGACTCCTAGATGCTAGATTAGTTTAAAATAACTTATAAGATTATCTTGCAAGTAACTGAATTTTAATTAAAAATCATAAGCCCCTGGACATAAAAAAATATATATAAATTTTATGATTATTGCCATGTTACATATGTTTAACTAGATTAATAAATAATTAATCTAGTAATAATTACTTGATGTAGAAGAGTTGACTTTGTGTACACAGCACGCTCGTGGAATAAAATTGTTACAGAAAGCTTCTGAAATTACACCAACCTATTTTTCCTCATGATTTAAGTCATCCACTTTCACATAATTTATTCAAATTCTAATAAGTACATCATAATACTTTTTTTTTTTTTTCCTATTGTAGTCTTCAGTTGTTGAAGGGAGTTCCATAAAGTAGAGAGAGATGCAGAGGAAACAACTGTGGTCCAAGAGCTCCGTCAAAGATGTCTCTATGCAACTCTTTTGAACACGAGGGACACTCGACCAAACTAAGTAGGATGTTTTACAAGCGATATCTCTGTGCCACTGCCTGGTAAGGTAAGTCTATCAGTGATAATGCATTCTGTATTAATATTTATGAAGTTCTGCTGCAAATATCAACATTCAAAGAAATGTCAGTACAACCCAAAGTAATGTAAACCCACATAAGCTTTTAATAAGTTTCCTATATAGCCACAGAATGTCAGAGTACCAAACGTACAAGCAATCCCACATTGTTCGAAGGGAAAATTCCTGACATAAAGTCAAGGTTGTTTCCTCAGGAAGAGGTAAGTCATCATAACCCGGCTTTTCCACTTATGTCAAAAACCTACTCTACACAAATCTCAAAAAGAGAATAAACAAACCACACAGTAGCTCTTTGGGAATAAAAAGGGGCTTTTCAGTTGGAAAAAAATAAAGTTACCTTAAAAATACATAGCCATCTATTTGTCATTTTCTCATTATCTGAGCATCCCAACTACATTCAAGAATGCACACTTCCTTGCAGCTTTTGTGAAAAGGCCTTCAGGGAATTACATCTTCTTTTAAACACAAAATTAAACATTTCCACTTACACCTCTGTTAAAAATTGGAACATGGGAAATACTTCAATGGAAAAGTATGGATGTAGAGGAAAACACCAAAAACTCTTGGGCAGAATGCCAACAAGCTGGTGACTCAGCCCGAGATCCCATACAGCAAGGGAACCTGCCAATGCCTACCTATGTGGTTAGGTGACAGAGCACGTCAGTTTTAAATGGACTCAACACAATCCTGCGGAATATTTCATTCCTATTTAATTAGAATAAATTAGAATTCTGCATCAAAAAAAGCCTTCCACTGGAAAGTTGGACTGACTCATACCAGTCAAAATTAGCATCATCATCATTAATATTCTGTAGGCACTGAAGTGAATGGAACAATTTACCCCATCATGATAGAGCTAGGGATTGGCCGTAAGCCTCTTACCTAACCTCAGCTTAGTCTTCTATATGTTTTGGCTTGTTTTTTTGCAAATTCATACAAAAGCAAAAATATAAACTTTATCCAGAACATACCTCAGTCAATAGCTAAAGACAATTTAGGCTGTATGTGCATTTTGTGTTGCTCTGCATGGTGAAACTTGTATATGAATTCCTCTATTTTTTCCATGCTTTTTGCTGTATTGTAATTGAATCACAAAACAGTCACCATCTTACTTTACAAGTTCCATAACCAGAGCATGTATTTGGTCACGGTTACCGTGTGCCTGCAGACCGAACCACATGGGTGCAACCTGGGAAGCGAGGACTGCAGAACGAGAAAGGGAGCGAGCTGTCGGGCAAGCAGGGCCTTCTTGCCTGCACTCCCCCCAAGGACAGCATACTGAGTGTTAAATGTCCTTACCAACAAGCCACAACTCACTCTGTGTCTTACAAAAATTATATTAAATTAGATAAAATTGACTTTTTAAAGGGTTACTCTGCCTTACCAAATTCACGCTGCACAAGCAGGCTTGAACATCCAGAGCCCTGAAAGTTGCCTTGTGAACACTCCTCAAACAACCCTCAGCCTGAAGTTAATTTACAAACACGCTCACACATTCAGCCACTCACAAAGAGCTAGCGACTTGGCAGTGCTTGTGAGAATCAGTAACAAAAAGGGTTCAGTAAATAAATGTTCCATTTCAGTTGTTTCCTCTGTTCTGGTGACAAAACGCAAACAAGTTGGCATTCAAACTCTACTTTACTCACGCGCCCATGTAATTCTCTTTCCTCTAATGCAGGGGGAAGTAACAAAGATTTACATCGATCCTTCATTTTGGAGGAACTTAAGACTACACTGGGAGAATCTTACCGCATTACAAACAGCTTATGGTCTCAGTAAGATCCAACAGTACTGCCCCTTTGTAAGGGACAGATGCTTATTGCTTGTTTCCTGCATGAAGAGGTGCCAGGCAGCTGTGCATTCAGGGGTGGGCATGCACAAAGCATGGACGCGAGGCACTGAGGAGAGGAAGCTACTGGTACAATGAGAAAATGGGTTTAATGAAACTGCCAAACCACTTGAGCAAATATAAGCACTTCCTAGGTTCTCTCTAACCAGAATGCCTAAGGTTAACTTTTATGAACCGAGCTGTCAGTCATGTAAAATGAGTTCAGCTATTAATGAAAAAAACAATAAATGTACAATAATGAGGAAATGACCTAATGGACCAAGGCACATTGACTTAATTTGTTATCAATTAACTGCCCTTAGGAGAAACTGTAGAAGGAGTGGCTAAACACCAGGATAACTTAACAGATTATTTTCCTCTCCATAAATGAGATTTTCTGTTTTGCTATGCTCCGGAAAGAATTAAAAAAGAAAAAGTATAAATAAAAAAAAAAGAGAGAGAGAGACTGTTCTCTGCATGCTGTCAAGGCCTCTGGTACATGTCACTGCTGATAAATTAAATTAAAACCTATGTGCAGAAGCATTTAATCAGGACGAACAAGCAAACAAGATGAAACACTATCAGCCTTGTCTTGCTTTCATCCTGGCATTTATAGCTAAAACGGTTCTTAGCAACTTCTTTTTTATAGTTATATTAATTACCACATTCTAGAGAGAAAAATAGCCTCCAAAGCAGTCATGGCTTCTCTGAGGGGAATAGAAATTCCATTAAATAAACGCCATCACTATGTAGAGTTCCACGCCTAGGAGGAGCTACATCATCTACAATTTCTCTTTATTAAAACTCTCAGGTAATATTAACAACTTCTTTATAACTGCATTTATACATGCAACCGTGGCAAAGATGAAGTAACAGTATGCTCACCTATTTGGTTTCCAGAATTAACGTGAAAATATTTTCACTTACGTTCGCCTACTACCAACAAAAAATCTGGAATGGCCAGACCACTCATCATACTGAACAGCACTTCTTGTCACTGTCTAATTCACAAGCTCCCAGCCCTCATCTCTCCATCCTGCTTGTCATTCTCAACCAGTTTTCTCTACGAACCTTCCTTATCCACCACCTAGGCCACCTGGGATTATCTGGAATTACTTCTTTCCTCCAGCTCATTTCTAACTTCCTCACCTATCAGCTTTTGCTCTCTGAAGAGATCTTTCCCGGAAATCTTTTTGTTATATTTCGTAAATCATGCAGAATATAGCCCCACTTTTTGCCTTGATGCAGTAAGGGACAAAATAGATATGGATTACCACAAGGAGATGCGATATATTGAAAAGGAACATGGATCCCAAACAAAGGCTTATCACATGGTGGTAAAAACCCCTAGAGAGTAATTCAAAGCAATACACAAGTGTTGGGTACCATCGTAATGAAAGGTTTACTAGAGAACAGCAGAGTTCACATGTTGGCCACTGAAGTATTTGTGTATCACTTTTAACGCAAGTGATCAAATTCAGCACTGCTGACTTAACAAATTAATGCCCACTAAGCAAGTTTATTTCCCTTTCCCTTAAAATAAAAATAAGAAAAAAAAAATCCAAACAGCATTGTGTAACGGGGACTACACTCAGAGGCTCAAAGCAACTCTTTCACGCTTTCTCTTTCAGAAAAACACACTAAACCAACTTTCTTGACATTGGGTCTCTTCAATCAACTTCTCTAGGCTCAATCAATGGACTTCATTCATAAATAAAGCAAATGCAATAACCACTAGACTACCAGGCAAAAAGACACTCGTCTGACCTGCTTAAGTTAGTTTTTTGTTATCCTGATCGTATGTTCTCTTGCTACATCTCCACTGTGCAGCCTTCCACTAAATGCGACAGGATTTCAAACACGCAGAAGAATCACACATTCACTCAGACATACATGGCCTAATGTGTCAGCACACTGACAGCACGCTTGAGCACCCTGCTTCTAATAACCACAGAGGAGCTTCTTGACATTTGCCACATGACGTTACATTCGTGGCCCCAGTAGGACACAAATATTAAGATGAGATACTTTAGGAAATACTTAAGTGACACAGCCAGAAACAGAATATTTTAGCATGGTAGAAATTGCTTGTGTGGAGAAATACTAAAACCTCACTAGCTTCCCACATACAATGGGAGACTGCCCCAGAGCATAGAGCTACACCCAGCCGAACATTTTTGAATGAAGCAATAACACACTAAGTTTTATTTTAAAATTAACGCAGAACAGATTTTCTCTCCAATAAGCTAGAAGGCCAAAATCAAAGCACTGAGTTTGGATGCTAATAAAAGTAGCATCTACTCCAGAATGCACACAGCACCATGGAAAGATACTTAAGTGATCAAAGCTACCGGGTACTGGCTCTAATGCTATTTAGATCCTAAGCAGCCCTCCCAGAATGATAGCCTTATCTTAGGGGACTAAGAAGTAGGAAGCCTTCATAATATGGTATATTTCAATGCCATTTTTTCATTTCTTGCATCGAAAAAAAAAGTTCAGCGTTCCTGTGACTTGGTTTCTCTGTCTATCAAATCAGAATTGCACACACTGGTAGATTTAACAACTGCTTTAAATCCTTTAAGTTACGTTTTTAGATAACTACTATATTATACATCTACTTTTAGTATTCACCAAGACACTTTTAAAGTAAGTACATGAAAAGTACTCAAAAAATTAAAAAACAGTGCTCAACTTAACTTCTTGACTATATGAACATCTAGCACATTAGGGAAAACCAACAGTTGTCCAAAATTAAATATAAGAAATTCAGACTTACATTTGTGTTGCAGAGTTTATATTGCTTGTAGGTGCCAATGCATACAATAGCTGCAGCCCTTTGAGGCTGGGGCTGACCCTGGACTGCCTGATGGGATGCAGACCCATGATGGCTTAAGTCACTGCTATGAAACAAGTTTTGAGAGACTGGAAATGAAGATGACTGATAAACTGAGGGTCCCAGGACTTGGTGTCCAGCTTGAGGCCCACCTTCTTGATAAAGATTCCCATGTTGAAGTGAAGGGCTAGCTGACTGGCTGTAAGAGTTCATGAGACTTGGACTTTGATGAAACGCATGGTTCCTTGATGACTGTCGCTGCCTCCGAAGTTTCTGCGGCTGCTGACCAGTATCAGTTTGTAAAGGCAAAATGTATGGCACTTTTCCATATCCATACTTTCCTGGACCAATAGGATTTCTGTTTCTGCTTCTAAAAACAGGGAGAGAGAGAAAACAGTTACTGAATTAGTAAGTGAATGAGCTCTTGGATACTTACATAACTTGCTGTTTGTCTAAGTTACTCAGTGCAAAGCAACAGTGGGGCGGTAACGTTGGTGTTCCTTTAATCTGTAGGACTCTCCTTTAAGATGGAAATTCTGAGAATCAAAGCCGTATTCCTGAAATTCATAACCATGTTTCTGAGGAGCTTGAGATGTATAACAGCAGGGAATCCCTACTGTGGATTTGGGTAATGACAGAGGAACATTTGAATGCAGTATGGCAAAGATCATTAAACACTTTCTATCAGTTTAAAAGGCCTCCTGTGGTTCTGCCTCATTTGCTACTCAAATATAAACAGAGAGAAAAAGGATGGAGAAGATCAAAATATTACTAAAACATATCTGGAAAGGATGACAAATACAGGAAAATATTCTAATTATGGTACAGAGCGTATTTTTTCCTCCCTCTTTGGCCAGCAGATTTAAATTTTACTTTTTTGTTTTTGTTTTCTTTGAAGATACACAAGGTATGGATTAGCAACACATTTAATTAATAATTCATGACCTGCCAATTTATGTTTTCAAGATAAAAGCCCACCTTTCATGGTACATTACTAAAACATTATATGAAAGTTTGACAGAAACAGAAGTTTGAGGCCTGCTCTCTTGAACACTATTCTTTTCACTTACTGAAGACCGCATGTTTTGGACCATATTAAGCATGCATAAAACCACATAAGAGAAATATAGGAAGTCATGGGGTAAGGAAAAACTGAAGGCACGAGAGCTGTATTCGAGGAGAGCGTGTCTCCCAGGAGATGTCCTCATCTGCTGTCCTCAATGCTGAGGTCGCTCCCCTGCCTGAGCACGCGTTGTACGACGCACAGCTAGGACAACAGCTTGAGAGTTTGCTGACCAGCACCCAGGACCCAAGGAGTTTCGTTCACTCCTAATGGATAGTGATGGACAAACTCAGGCACAGGACTTGAAACCAGCATCATACAGCGATGCTGTCCGGCAACGTACGTGCCCCACCTCTGGGCACAGAGCTCTGAGCCAGCCAGGAGGTGCTCACTGGAAAGTAGCTCTGTCTCCCACACACCCACAGAAACTCAGTGGACTCAGTCTAGAAACACCCCTCCAAATTACAAATGAAATGAATAATACGACATTTGGGTCATAGTATTGAAGAGGATTAATCCTGGAATTTTATCTGCAAGCAACAGGCCCACTTGCACTCGCTTTCCTTGCCATCCTGTGCAGCTCAGCGTCCCACCAGGTCTTGTTCTACTGCAGCAGTCTGAAGAAAAAAGTTCACAAAAATATTTCTCCCAGTTGAGAGCAATCTGTGAATACAGCTGTTCTGTTTAACCTTTGCAGCTCAGGAAGGGAGACACACTTTAGAAAAGGTCATTTGCCTTCTGTCCATAAAATATATTTATATACTTTAATATATATAAAATAATAGACTTGAATCGCAGTGAAAAACAGAGGTGATAAATTGACACTCTTATTTTCTAGAAACTGCAATGTTATAGGTATCAGACAGCCACCAGATCAAAGACTTTTCATTGGGTTTGTTTTTTTCTTGTGTTTGTTTTCCTCCTCAGTCTTACATTCTCCCCAGACTCTTGTTACATGGAAACCGTGGAAGTCCTTTACTTAACATTCTAGCTTTGGGGCCACGTGGGGCTTTTAATTAATCTTCCTGGCTCAAGGATGTGTGAACAAGAGTGTTGATTTACCCTGGCAGATAAGCGGCCAGCACTCTCGAGCTGTTTATACCAGTTAATCTGCTCTGTGACCGTGATGGTCATTGCTGAGGTGGGTTTTCGGTGGTTACAGTAGAGAAAAGCAGTACGAGGGTTTCTGGTATTAAGGGAGGGAAAAACTAGCTTCCCGTAAGGAGACAGGAGAAGAAATATAAAGAAATTATGAACGGCAATTAGTTCAGAAGATGAGACTAAAAACAACCGGATTTAAATGAGCACAGTTTTGCGTGTATGTTGTTTGCTTCTTTGTTTATTTGTAAATGGCCAAATCAATTGACTTCTCCTACATTGCTGCGATTTCTCATTTTTAACATCACCCTTCATTTCCAAGCAAGAGTAATATCAAGTTAAAAAAAAAAAAATAAGAAGTCCTCCTTTCTTGAGATTTCTGGTCATATTTTGTCACTCTGGAAAAACTTCGGTATTAGAATTCTTGCGATGCACCTGAGATTTTGGAGCAAAGTGGTTCATCTTGGAAAATAGATTCAAGTCCTTATTTTCACTGGCCCCAGTCTCTAAGGAGTCTGACCAACAGCAGTTTTCTCGTCAAGCCGGCCACACCAAATCTGAAGGGTCCAAGATCCAAAATTCAGCAGCAGCTCCTGGCACGGAGGAAGGTAACATTTCATTGGAGGGAGCACAGACTACGTGGGCTGCTGTTCCAAAGCGCACGACGGCCTTCTTCATGCCAGTGCCCTGGCAGGGACAGACAGAGGCTGCCAGGTCTGTTGCAATTAGCTCTTGAAATTGACGATCTAATTAGGTTGCTTGCATTTGGCATTAGCAGGGGGAGAAAGCTGAGAATAACAGCAATAAGCCATTTGCAGGCCAGTAGAAGGGTAGGAATATGCTTCTGTCTCAGCCTTCTAAATGCCAAATTTATTGCAGCAACAAACACTAGAATCTTCCACAGAGGAACGGCTGGACATGTCTAACCTACCTGGAGGAAGTGCTGCCTGGCAATCTTGAAGAGGTCAAGCAAGAGGTCAGAAATGAGACTGATGTTTGACTGTTCATCTCCAGTTCAGGGTCATGAATAAGAACTGAAAAGAACTGAAGGATATGTAAGAAATTGCAGGCAAACTAGGACTCCCCAGCCTGGAATAAGACAATGAAATGCACAAATCCCAGTCTTAAATATTGCATAAATATTATATGAAAGACAGACCCATTGTTGAGGGCACGAAGTGTACAAAAGCTGCTGCAATCTCATCAAATTATTTGCAGAAACTAGGAAAAACTGATTTTGAAGGAAGACATTTTCTTGTAAAATGGTTGATTGCTGCCACAATCATTCAACAACAGCTTCTAAGAAGTGAAAGCAGTAACAACATTCTTACTGTTAGTTATTATTTCATCTTGACTACTTCTTCTACACTGTAACCAGGAAATGGTGTTGAAGTCCCCACTGATGAAGAAATGAGGCACCATTTCTGGTATCTTAAGACACCAGCACCCTTATGATGACATGACTGGTTGCATCAAGGCTCACCCAGGGTGAGTCCTCTCCTTTGCCTCTTCCCCATAACAGCTAGGGCCAGTATAACCCAACTATAACTGCAGTGTACTGCTGAATACAAGTTTCATTCTGCTCAGGTGGTGCAGTAATTATGGTCTGGAATTTTCATTGGAACACCCTTCCTATGAAATGGAAGGTTAACTGCTTGTAGCTGGGAATATCACATTTCTTTCAACATACAAACTGCTGGAAACAAAGTGGAATACTCAATGTCTAATTATTAACATTTTTATTAGTGTTTATGCACTCATTTAAACCAGTATTGCCTAGATGGAAACTATTCTTAGCTCTGTCTGTTTTGCCTTAAAGCACCTTTCCTTCACACTTGGCAACATCCTTAAAAATTAGGAATGTAGTTTGTTGCAATGTAATTAAGAAGATTATAAAAATAGCTTGATGGTAATTAGCTTTTATATTTCTCAGGGTAGAAACTTCATAATCAGAATTGAACTAACCTTGTTGTCACTGTTAGATTTATGCTAATTCAAACCAGCTCTGATCTGCTGGTAGACGGAGGTAGGCGAAGCCCTGATGGCTCTTTGGGAGTTTTCAGTTGACTGCAGGACTTATACTTATCAATTCCTTCTCATGACCCACATTATTCACTCCTCCTCAAAACATGGTTTGGAAAGCTCCTCTTTATTGTTCTTTTTTTTTTTTTCCTCTTTTTTTTTTCCCATTTTTTTTTAATTCTTTAAAACAAACAAGCAAATCAAGCAATCAACCAACCATCATCACAACTCAGGTCAGAGCTGGGCTGCATTCTCATTTACTGCAACAAGGAAGAAAAAAGAATCAACAAGTAACAGTACCCCCTAAACCTTGTGTCTTATCCAGACCTAAGCTAGACTGACATTTTAAAGCTGGAGACTATGCATATCTAGGTATGCTAAAAACCAACAGACTCATCTTTCTTAATGTAACAATGGTTAAGAAGAGCATGAGTAGGATGTTGAGGATGTACTGCCACTGAAGTGAAGTTTAATAACTACAGCCAACATCTCCCAGGCAAACACTGAAAACCCAGTATGAGCAAGATCTGAGCTTTAAACAACTCTGACAAAGCTTTTCCTATGGAAAACCAGAGGGGAAAAATGCCACCAAGAACAGAGTTATCATCTAAAGGCAAATTATTGCTTTAGAGAAAATACATGTTGAAAAGCAAGTAACAGCACAAAGTGTTTCATGTCAGACCATAGCCAGTAGACATCTCTGATCTACTGTGTTTATCTCGAGGAGAGGCATAACAGCTGTTTACTGCCGATCCGGCAATCTTGTTAGGCATAATTCCCACATACACACACACCTCCCTGATAGTTCAGACAAATCTGTTTAGCACTTTGAAAAACAAAGTGATAAGCACCTTTAAACTTAAGCCAACCTAAATATATTCTTGATTTCAAAAACACATTTGCCTGGACAAGTACAAGAAACCAGTCTTTGAGCTGTTAGTGTAAGGACTGTAGCAAATATATGTTAAAATAAGTATTACTGGCTAGTATTCTTATCGGTCTCATTATTTGCAATTTATCTCATGTTAGGGACAAGTCAGCTGAGAATATCAAGAACTTTTACAGCACATTTTGAGCAACAAAAAGGGAATTTGTTGCAGTAGTTTTTCCTAACTGTAGCCCCACACATACATGTCCCTCAACAGGCAAATAAATGCATTATCATTGCCTCAGAGCTTACGAACTAAGAACAATGCTTTGAACCTCGAGTGTTCTTGAGGTTCACTAAGAATGAAGTACTTCCTGAGCTGGTGGGAGGGTTATTTATATTGATAGAAACCCTCTTTGAACCAAGGATACGTAACATCTTTAAAATACACAAGTAACATTACAGATTTCCTAGGCTTTTACCTGCTCTCTGAAGTGCTCTTCACAAAGCCACTCTCATACATATCTTTTTCATTCTTCCCGTTTTTTCATCACTTCATTTCTCCTTATACTTCTCCCATAGTTCTCCAAACAGAGGTTTCCTGGCTCACTTCCATCTGAAGCATAACTTGATTTCTTTCTCCTCTGATGTCAGACAAAGTAAGGAATGCATTTTACATGAGCTTTGCAGCAAATCCTTCAACTTATCTCTCTATCAGAATACTTCTCTTGTAAATGAAGAACTGCAAGGTTGAACATTAGCAAACATCTTATTGATGACACCACAAAAGACTTGTCCTACGGTTGAAATGATGTCTAAAACGAACCCAAAGAAACTGCTAACTCCCTCCCTTTCCAGTTACCAACTTTTTGCTCAGTTTTTCAGGGAACAACGTAATAATAATTTTCTTAGGATTTCTGCTCCCTAAGGCAATTCCCCTGAGCCACCAGTTTCACCAGGCCTGAGGAGGAAAAACTGCACACCAACCACAGGCTTTGTGGTGTTTCATTTTTCCAGATTTACTCATTCCTACTGAAAGGCAATATTCTGTAAACCATGACAGACAATTTCCTTGCCTGGATGCCCAGCCACAACCACCACCATTACGGAAAGCTACAGCAGCTCATCACAGAGCATTCAGATAGATGCAAAACAAACACTTGGCACCTTCTTTTAATTTTGTTGAGATTTTGGTCAAGATTTTTGGCTCAGCCATCTGCACCCACAGCCTGATGCTGCTTTGGGTGCCCAGAAACCAGGCATGCTTTGGGCTCCTCTTTCTTCTTCTCACTTGGGGATTAAGCATCTTCTTATAATCAGATCTCTGAACTGCTCCTACGACACAGCCATCAAGCCACAGCTAGCACCTACTCAGGCTGAGCTGAGTGCTCATCTATCATCAGAAACAGTTTCTATGGGCACGAGGAAAGTGAGAGTAAACAGACTTAAAAGAAAGCGTACAAATAAGACTTACAGTTTCTTTTTCCCAAACAATACTCCACATTATGAACCACTGCAAAATGTCTTTTACATTATTGATTTGTGCTTCTGATTGTACAATTCTTTTTCATTTTCTGTTTGTAAATGAAATATTCCAAAAGTATGTGTCTCTGATTCCCACTAGAAATTCAGTCCTAAAGGAGCTCAACCCCTTTAGAGCCTTATCAAAGCCTTACATTTCAGTTCCTACTACCCTGAGTGATTTTAAAAGTACTGTAGGCATGCTTAAATCAGTAGGTCAAATCCTCTTCACCTAAATCAGTTACATATATTCTAACTTCAATCTGCAGATAAGCATAGCAAGATTTAACCTAATATCTTGGAACACAGCAAAATATCTATCTAGGAGCACACATTACTATAACTGACAACTTTTAAAGGACACTACCCATTTGCATTCAGTTCAAGTATTTAATAAGTTAGAGTTGCATTGATCTTGTTTCTGAAGAAAAGTGACTTATTTGCTATTCCTATTAGCAGTCAAATTATTAAAATTTTGTTCCAACACATGAAATGTAATTAAACAAAAAATAAATGGAGACCAAGAAGTCTTTGCGGACATGAAACTTCAAGTTTAAATGGAGGGGAAAAAAAAAAAAAAAAAGAGATCCTAGTTACACAAGGTTCTGTTACAGGCCAAGTGTGGGTATATATATTTTTAAATGCACTTTATTATTTTTATTATTCCTAAAATAGTATCCTTAAAATTTTCAGATACTCCGTTTTTCCTTCATATGTGAAATCCATAACTGACCTACAACTGTCCTACTCAATCATTTGCATTCTAGCCCTCCTACTGCTTTCAATTTTCTTTCACGTTTTAAACGTTCTTAGACACACAGCTAATAAGGTTTATTTTAAGAAGACTGTCCACCCCACATTTTTGGCTGCCTTTTCTTAAGTCACAAAATAAACTGTCTTATCCTAGTTGGTACCTCATAGTACTTTTGCAGATTCTTTCACAGGTATCATTAAAAATGAGAATGACATACTGGTGCTGGGGAATGTATTTCCCTCTGCTCAGAAGGCGAAGCTCTCAACAATCAGGTTGATCCACATGAAAACCCACTGTGTATCACCTCTCAGTACTGTACCACAGCGCTGTGCAGTTTTGCATTCCAGATACTCACTTTTCACCAGCTCTAAATCAATCTGGAGAAAATCACTTCAACATGAATGAAAGAAGGGAGACCTTTGACTCTGTTTTATGTTACAAAACGCACGCCTATCTGCTCACTGACCTAGAAAATAGCCTTAAAGTGGTGAGCAGTTATCTTTGCCACATGTCTGGTCACAAGAGAGTTAAACCACCCCTGCTGAGAATAATACCACACATTAGAAAGTGGAGCCATCATCACCAAATTTGTTTGCCACATTATACCATATTATTCACACCTCATCAACATATTTCATTGCAATTAAATTGGTGCAGGCATTCCTTTTACTCTGATTTTCATTATCGAGGTAACTAAAACAATGTAACTAAGTAGTTTGGTTTACACCTCTTGTAACCACAGCATGATTTCTGGATATTCACTATCCTCCCACTCCCCCCAAAATCACAAAACCAAGTTGGTTTAATTTTGTGTAGGAGTCAAAAAAGGAAAAAAGGGATTTCAGAAATTGATGTTATACAATCTGTTTTTAAAGAGTTATCCTTAAATCCATTATGATTATAAAAACACGCGTTGTGTTTGAGTGTACTGTGTATGCATGTGAGTATTAAAACTGTTGTGAGTATATTTGACTGGGATGATTCTTCTGTCATTTCTGTATAGTATTATAGACAAAAATATTTTTCCTGATAGAATAATGAAAAACGTTGCTAGGTAAATTGTCTCTTGGGAGCAGGTCTCAACAGCTTGAATTAATACAAGACAGATACACACGGACCATCACAAATGATTTTTTCCATCCTCAGAGATCATGACTAATAGCCCTGCATAGCACAGAGGTAATTTATTAGTACACAAACTTCCCACCTTGGCTTTTGCATATCTCCCAGCAAGCGCTATGTAACCTCATCCGTATCATGTCAGGACTCCATAACTTGAACCCAGATCCTACGGTCTTCTTTTTCTATGACCAGAGTAATGCCTCTGATCACATGAAATTTTCATTGCAAGTCTACAGATTCTGCCCCTTAGCTTTGTCTTCAAGTTTTGACTGAATAACATCACCATTATCAATGCAAGTAAGCACATAACCCTGTAGAGATGTATCAAAACCGTGATGGGAGCTTTGTTGCATTTCTACCCCTTTCTGACCTCTCAGTAATTCACTGGAAAACTGCTACTGTCGCATGCCTGATGGTACACGAACAGCGTTCTCGCTTCCCCTCCTCTCCTCCAGCACCCCACTTCAGGAAAGCTTGAAATGTTCAGCAGTAGGAGTAAGAAAGTTTCAGGGCTGGCTTGCAATAATAATATCATGTTGGGTTTTCAGTTTTGGTAATACCACTCAAAGTATGCTCACAGTAGCATAATAAAAACTGATACTAATTAGGTAATAATAAGCGAGACCCAGAGCCTATTGTGTGGATTAATAACCAGATGAGAGGTGGGACAGCACGAAGTCAACCCGAGGTCACAACAGCTTCAGTTTGCTATTCGTTTTGCCAGGAAATTCCTCACAGGGAGCTCTTTATTGCCATTAGAAGCTGTTTGGAATTTTATTCAGAAGGAAAATAAACATCTTTCTCATATGGCTTTAAACCCCCCCCAAGTGCCACCAAAATGAATTCTTTGATTACTACTGTTGCTCTTAGATTTTTCTGGAAAATTTATCCTCAGAACAGGATCAAATCCTTCTCTGCCTTCCTCCTGCACACACATCAACCCCCAATAAGCTTTTATAACCGTAGTGGGTTTGGGCTAAAGTGCATCACGTTTTCTTTCTGTTAGGAAAATAACGAAAGGAGAGGTGGCTAAGTACTTGAGCTGGGGTTTCTAGTCCAAATAGGAAAACGACCTAACACCCACGCCAATAAATATAAAGCCTGAGAACCTGAGAAAATACTATGTTCTTGAAACTGAGGGTCAACTTTTGTCCACCTCCACCAATCGGAGCTGACTAGAACAGGTCACAAAAATTACACCAGAACATGCAGCTAACGATGCTTACATTGGTTAAGGAAATAACAACCAAATTATGCCTTCAGAGGTTAACTTTGGACCTGCCGACCAAATGACCCACATTTGCCTGGTCAAAGCATCCATGAAAGGAGCTTCCTTCATAAGGAAACTGCTTTGACATTAAACAATACGCTCTTCCTTTCCATTGCCCACAGACCTAGAAACGCAAGCTGGCCTACGCAGGGTACAAGGTAGCACAGCAGACTTTCACGTCAGCAGCTGGCAGCAGAATAAAGACCACAGAGCTACAGCCGTGTACAAACTTGATGATTTTTGGATTATATCCTCAGTGCAAATCTTTCCTCTCTATCCTCTTCCAAATACAAAAAGAGCTTTAGGGAAACCCTTTCCTTAATAACATATTTCTTTAAACATGCGCTATTTATCTAAACCTACTTATTTCATTATTCTGTTGATAAACCTAATATGAATGTCATTTTTTCTTTCTGCCAGTAAGAACCACATATGTTGGTGTTTAACCCAGCACAAAGCACCCTCAGCACTTATAGATGGACACAGGGGTTTTGCTTCTCTACCATGAAAATCCACTTGCAGAGAAAGTATAGGCGGCAGTTGCAAAGCATCCTAACAGCTGCTTGAGATAGCTAAAAAATGGAAAATAAGCAAGTCCAGCTGCCTCTTAATGCTCTGATCCAAGTATTTTTAATGCTGGTAAGTAGCTGACAATTCAAACTGCCCTTTGAGGGTCTGTGTGCATGATGGATGCTCTATGGGTGAGCCCCACACTAAAACAACGTGGAGCCAAGCACAGTCAGCAAGTGCATGTAGAGAAGAGAAACCAACAGTTCTCTCACCAAAAAAGAGACTTAGAAATGCAACATTTAAGAAGTACTAAAACCTAGTCCATGAATGATATTTCCTTTCAAGATGTGTTTTCGCTCTTAAACCATTTGTCATCCTTTGGCATGCCCTTATTACTTTTCCATAAGTGTCTCTCTTTAAAGATGCCTAAATACTTTCATATTTTTACACTATCTTCTCATTCTTGTTTTTTTCTCATTGTACAGTATGCTCCACACATTTTGTCCAGAAGAAGTACAAAACAAGGCTGTGCTAATGGGAACTCCACTCTTCAAAGCTGAGAAGAGCTCCCCTCCTTTGCCAGTGGATAACCCAGAGAACCATCAGCTTCTTTCTGTGTTTCCATCCTCATTCCAATGACTCTCATATTTTCTAACACATTTCAGTTATGCAAGAACTCCATTTACAGCACAACGATAACGAGGAGAACGCTTAAACTTTACATGCTTTACATGCTTCTAGGTAGGCTGTAGGTACCTCAAATCCGAGCTTCATGTGGAGCCGTGGTTTCTAAAGCCTAACTTAAACACACATGAACTAGCTTTCAAAAACTGAAAATGTGAATATCCTTCTTCACAGACAAGGTACTTTACAGTTTATGATACATAAATTATATGTTGAGTTTTGCTAAAGGAACTGAACAGTTCTTTGTCAGCTGCCTGGAAGTAGGCAGAGAACTTTTCCACTTGTTGCTAAATGATACAAATATATTTGGCTGCTCTGAAGGACTGCTGTTAAAATGTGTTTACCTTGGAAGCCATCCCATTTCATTTTACCACGCTGTCAAGTGTGAGCTTATCTCAGTCACAAACGTTCATCTCTCTTTTATTGTTTTATGAAAGTCTCCTAAAATTACAGCTTTCATATAGTCCAAGACAGCAAATAGAAATATCCCTGAAAGTTTTCCCTGACTGTATACACTGTGAAAACAGATTTTTTTTTCTAATAGCCTGATGTCATTTTCCATTATCAACCATTCAGTGAACATTTAACACTGTTCTACAGTAAGAAAATCCTATCTAAAGTAACTTACATTTCGAAATTCATTTTCCTTATCACCAACAGGACCAGCAATCTTCTTTGTAAAGAAGGTTTGTCCTCTGGACTTCGTAAATTAAGGGAAACTGCTAGGTTTGTCATTCCTACAATTTCATTTTCAAGTAACATTTCTGTTCTCATTCTGTTTTCATAGTCACCACCAAAGAATCTGAAAGTTATGCAATACTGCAGCCTTTAAAGCCACCAGGGACCCTCCTAATACAAGATGGAAATAACTTATTACGCAAATAAGATTAAAACACCGACCTTAAATCCACAGTCTTTTGCCAAGGGGCAGTGTAAGGGCAGTGGGGGTGGATATCTGGAGCGGTACAGAAGCTTGCATTGTGCTTAGGAAAGCACTGCAATTTTCAAAACCAAAGACCTCCATCATGCAGGAAAGTGGAGCCGTAACAGTCATTAAAATCATTTTAATATTTCGTATTGCAAGGCATTTACTAGGAAATAGCTTCACTTCTGCGAGTAGTCAAAATTATTTTCTGCTCATTGTCCTCTCATTTTCCGGCCGTAACTGCAGCAGTTGTTTCAAACCGTTGCAGTCTCTCCTGGCCTGCAGAGGCCACCAGAGCAGCAAGGCAGAGCCCAAAGGGAGGGAAGCCCAGCTGTGCCCGCAGCCTGGCAGGTCTGCTGCAGAGGCCAGGCCAGCTGGGATTTCCTTGGAGACAGAAAGTGCCAAGGGGCTGGAGCAAACAGGCTTTGAATGACTTTGTGCCGATGGTTCAAGGCCAAGCTTCCAACATTAGTAATAACTCAGCTATGTACTACAACCTGTATCTGTTACGCTGTGCAGCTCCGAACAGAAATGCATTATACTAAACGATTAAGTAGGAAAACAGAAGAAAGAAAATACGACTTTTTTCTCAATTTGGTCTCGTTAACACTGCTCACAGAAGTCCACCCCTGGCATTCTCCGAGTTCTTGTAAGATCACCTGTGCAATATTAAAGTTATTCACAGAACTTCGAGGCTATCCGCCTGCATGGCTTTGAAAGAAAGAGCAGTGATTAAAGGAAATGGCCAACACCTAGGATGATCAACATCTGAACATCTGGTCCCACTCTTTGAAATTTAAGTTTCACTGAGACAAACAGAAGGAAAACAGCTTAATTTCCAATTTCAAATATTCTTTTAGACAGAGAGAGTTTCTTGCAGGGGCCGAGGATGTCTTTATCACCAGAAATGAAGAGTCATGCTGTCTTAATTGCATCAGGCTAGAATATTGCCTCAAGGTAACATTGCTTTTTTTGGCTAGGGCCTGTAAGAGGTCTTTAAAAAGGAGAGGGAATTACGGTTGACTGCTTCACCTAAGAATCCTAAAGCAGCAGATAAGAAAGAGGTTTTGTATGCTTGTTTTTTTTTTGTTGTTGTTGTTGTTGTTTTTTTTAAAAAAAAAAGTACCACCACACACACACAAAAAAAAAATCACTCCACACATCTCCCAGAAGAGGGCTGAGAGGGAAAGAAGCAGAGAACTTCCACCTGCTTGAATACATAATCTGAGGAAAGACAGAATACAGAAGTTTCAGGAACACTCCCTCCCAGGGGATCTTCCATGCCTGTTCTCCTCAGTTTCCAAACTGGAAACACATCTGTTTTCTTTTCATACACATATATAAAAACCTGATAGTTTTAGCTGCAACAAATGGCAGACTGGTATCTAAGAAGAGAACAAAGCGTTTTTCCAGAAAGGAGAGATTGTTGAAATCAATTGTATCAGCACAGTTCCATCCAGCCTTAAAGACTGAACAGCAAAACTAAAAAGTTGATAGCAACAGGTAGATTGTTTAAAATATTTTATGTATTAAAACCCACTCCCCCTCCTCCCCCCCCCCCCCCCCCCCCCCTTTTTTTGTTGTTTCAAACAGGAAATTTTGCTAAAAGAGGTGGTAGAAAACAACAAAAGGAAACAGAAAGCCCAAAACAGAAGCTTTATGGGAAAAAAAAAAAAGGCAAAACAAAAACACAGTTTTGATTAGAAAAAGTGGACAGGTGGCCATTCTTCCCAAAATGTTTCACAAAAATTTTTTTCAATCAATTAAAATTAGAATGGATCTTGAAGTTTAGAATCTAATGATAAAGCTACTACTTAAGATTTTTATTATTACGAAGGAGATGGAAGCATCAAATAAGTAACAAAAAGGAAAAATATCTCAGTAAACCAAATTTTAAAGAGAAATAAAGTAAGCTGCTTAGCACAACTGTAGAATTATTATATATGCCCTTGGGTGTTATCATATCAGTAATCAACATAGATTGATTACTGCCTTTCACAGAAGATGGCAAACATTATAAAAGTCGGCCTTAATCTTTAATGACTTTTCCATAGGTATTAAAAAAATATTGACTCCACTCTGATATGCCAGTCTTCATATATGTCATTCATAGCAAGAATAAAACATGTGCATAGACACTGTACCTCTTTTCTGCCTTGGTGTTATGCCTCTGGGACTGAGAATGCCGGCTGCCTCTCAGAGCTCCCCTGCTCAGATGGCTGGTATTGTGGCCTCCTGAAGGAACAGAGGCCCGAAGGCCAGCCCAAAGCTGCTGCTCTTCATTCCTGTGAAGCGGCACAGACGTACGGATGGCAGAAACGACATGGCCAGGATAAGCAGTCAGTGAGTCCTCCCGATGGCGGGGATTCGGATGAGCAAGAGTTCTCTCCGAGGCCGGGTACTGCCGCCCTGGCCGTCGGTAGCCCCTTTCGCGGTAATATGCTGGGAGGCAGGGCCGCGTTTGCTCCATCACACCGCCACTGCAGCTCCTAGAGCAGGCAGACCAGGGGCCCCAACTTCCCCACATGCCTGGGATTCCTGCACTGCTATCTTCAGAGGCATCGCTTTGCTCTTCTATCCTCTGGGGAACCTGTAGACACAACAGATTGACTTAGGAACAAGAATTGACAGTGTAACATGAAGATAGTACTGATATCTTTTCTAAGCCATTCACTCCGCATCACATAATGGAACTGAACTACATAGGAAGTGACTTGTCTTATTCATTTCCTGACAGTGGCTGCCTCCTCTGTTAGTACAGTAGGTCTCCTACAGCCGTCATCCATTCAGATGAATGGATATGGTTTGGGACTAGCTGGATAGTATAGGTTTTCTTTAGTCCTCAGCAATGGAAAACATTGTGCAATGCAAAGCTTGGAGACTTTGCATTGAAAACGGTGTCAATATTAGCAAAAATCAGGAGGTAACGTCATCTTTGGTGACAACTTAGGTCAACAAATACTGACTGCTCTCTTCCACTCTGATGGCTGAACAATGGAAATTGCTACTGGCAAACTCAGGCTGCAAAAATATTTCAGGAACTCCCTTCTAATGTGGAACTTTTTAGGAAAGCAGTAACGTAAGAGGACAGGCTGACTGCCAACCAGGCAAAAATATTGCAATAGTTAACTCTTATACCACCACTTCCCTTCCACCCTCAATATTAATTCGTGCTCTTCCCAGAATACCTCAAGGAAAAGAACTACTTAAGATGACATGCCCAAACCCACATTCACAGAAATCCCTATCAAACTCAATAAGCAGAAAGACAAGACAAACTGTTGGTCTCAGGCATTCAGTGCTATTTAGCCCGTGCACACCATTCAGCAGCACATGGACAGGGAAACAAAGAAGAGCCCCCAAAAGAGGGCGTTTTGCTCTGGATACAGCTATGAAGGATAATGGACGAGAATCACAGAATCAGAGAATCATCTAGGTTGGAAGAGACCTCCAAGATCACCTAGTCCAACCTCTGACCTAACACTAACAAGTCCTCCACTAAACCATATCACTAAGTGCTACATCTAAAATGAGGGTGGAGCCAGGCTCTTCTCAGAGATATCCAGTGCCAGGACAAGAGGCAATGGGCACAAAATGGAACACGAAGGCTCCATCTGAACATCAGGAAACACTTCGCTGTGCAGTGGCTGAGCACTGGCAGAGGTCATCCAGAAAGGCTGCGGGGTCTCCTCTTTGGAGATCTCCAGAAGTTGCCTGGGCAGGGTCCTGGGCAAGGTGTTCTGGGTGGCGTGCTTGGGCAGGGGCTGGGCTGGATGGGCTCCTGAGCTCCCTGCTGACCTCCACCAGTCTATGATTAGGAATGGCACAGGCTGTTGCTGTAAGGAGAGTTAACCCTTCCAGCTGTGGTCAAGTATTTAAACAACCTGACTTTGATGTTGGCAATGTATCAGCACAGCCTACAACTTACAAGCACCCATCTCCCCGTGAACTTGTGCCCCGAGTTTCACACATTTCTGGAGCTAGATGTAGTCAGGATTTCTTTGTGTTTCACAGTGGGTAGTGTTTAACTTTCTCGCGCAGAAAATAAAGCCATTTTGCATTAAATGCACAGTTGTCGTCTCCCTTCTCCAGCTGGTTAAATCACTGGTTTTCAAAGCAGGCTTCCAATGCCTGATTCTCACAATTGTTAATATGAACAGCATTCTTTTAAATTAGCATCCTTTAAGCATTTACTTATACTCCAAATAACCTTTGATCAACAAGCACACATGCCTATCTTTTCAATTATGAGATAAGAAAGGCACTAATCACAACCACTTGCTTGCCATACCTGTACAGCCCCATTCAAGTGTCTGGCTACCTCAAAATGAGCTTTGGAGAAACAGCCATGTCCCTCTGCATGGCACTTCTCCCCACTTTAAAGGATGACCTTCTAAAACATAGCTTCCATTAATAATTTTGGCTCAAACATTATTGTATAGCACTAAAAGATTAACATCTACATAGTTTGCCTCTAGTCACAGATAACACGCGCAGTCACTAACTGAACTGCAAACCACCCATGCCAGTCAGCACACGTTACTGATCAGCTTGCTATTAACATGGCAGGCTTTGGTGGAATGCGGTTTGCAAACATGGGTTGAATATACCATTACAATATGAAAAGCCAAGCCAGCGTAGGGTTTGTGGTGCTGCTGTGTAATAGTCAGTTGTGGTCTACATAATCTGAAACATTTCCCCCCTCTGAGGTTGCTCTCGCTCTTTCATCACCAACCACAGAAAAAACTGCATTTAATTATAACTTCTGAATAATAAAAAGCATCTGCAATAGTGTGATGTGCTCCCCATTTCACTAGTGTTATTTGAAAACAGGAGCAGATGTCTCTGTATTTAATGTCTTTTTTTTTTTTTTTTCCTGTGGGCACCCTATTTGGCATCAACCTTTTAAATCCAATAGCCTGTACAATCTAATAACCACATAATGTCAAAATTATGAATAACATGAAACAAGGTCTTGGTTTCTGGCTGTTATATTTGCAGTCATATCCAATAACAGAACATCACTGGCTTACAATATGACCAACTAAATAAGCTGTTCTTCAGTTAGCTATTTTTTCAGTCAATATTCACAGTTCACACATACGTTATACATTAATGTAGCCCTACCACAGATACAAAATGATAACTCTTATATGGAGACACTCTTCTGGTCTGAGCCCAGTTTGCAGTCAAATTTACTTATTGTAAAACCAATAGTTCATTGGTTTCAGACAAGGCACATTTCATTTGTCTGGACTACATCATAATCATTTCTATGATGGTTCAGTGCACTTTTTTTTTTCTTTTGAAGCCAAAGGCATTTATATAGGCACCGACTAAAATCCATTAGTCTGAAAGCAAGTCAAATCAGCACTAAAATAAGAATTATTTCATTAATCAGAAATAGAAATTAATATAATAGCCACAAGTGTTGACCTGTTGCAGAGAGAACTTCCTGGCTACCATACTTCATTGCAACAAGAATTGTTCCGTATAAAATGATACTTCAAATGACTGAAGGCAATATAATGTCATTTCACGCCACTTAATCTTCACAGTAAAATAGTTCTAGACATAGCGCAAGAAAGTTTAATCTAGCTACTTAAATCAGAATGTAATAATCAAACTAACAAAAAATAACAACATAATGTCTTATATTGATATGCAAATATTTACTTTTAAGGTCTTAGAATCTTACTGCTAGGTTGTAGTAAAAATTCTAAGAAAGGGATTTTCAGTAGCAAAGTGGGTTATGTACTTTTTTTTAATTAAGGTCTCTATTTTTTAACTTTGAGAAAGATGGGGGCCAATAATGAATCTTTAGAGAACAATACAAGTGGTTAGTGGTAAAATCTACTCATTAAAACCTACTAAGACGACTAACTAAATTGAAGCTGTTTAGCTTATGGAACAGAAAACTTAGGGGGCAATAATTAGACTTACCAACAGTTTAAATTAAACAAACAAAACTATTCATCCTCTGCAGCAAGTTGTTCTCCACGTCTATAAACTTTATGACAAGGAACAGTGGATTTAAATTTTAGCAGAGGTGATCCAAACTAGTAGGAAGAAGTACTTAGCAGAAAAGGCAAATGAAGCATGAGGACTGAATACCTGAGGAGATTCTGGTACCACTGCCTTGCAGGCCAGTCTCAAACCTCTGTCGAGAACAACCAAGCTAGCACTGACCTTCCCTGGGGCAGAGCGGAGCACCTGGCCCACAGGACTCACAGGTCTCTGCCCACCCTTAGGTTCTATGATTTCCAAGTTACCTTGCAGCCAGCAATGAATTCGCGCAGTGCCCTACGATACAGCCACGAAATTACAGGTAGCTAAGGGAGACAGCAGAAGTATTCCAAAATACCTCCGAAACACCACAGACTGCAGGATTCCTGACTCTAAGTCTCCCCTCCCTTTAAAAATGACCCAAACAGCACAGTTTCTCAAGGGAAGAGTTTGAGCCCGCACAGGGGATAAGCGAAAAACATACTGAATTTTCCTTGCTGAGCTAAATCATGAAAGCAATTTCTTTAACAGAACAACACAGCCCACAAAAGAGAGATCAGCTAAGCCATTTCATCTACTTTCCCATAGTTCATGATTGATTGCTCCTTCAGGAGACAGAGTAATAGCCATTCCACCCAAGTACCATCAAAAAGATGTCTATCTACTGCAAGTTAATCAACCACCAAGGGGTTTATTCTATACATTCAATCTATTTTCACCCCATAATTATAGCCCTTTCTTTCCTGTGCATTCTTCAATTATTTGGCAGCACAAGGCTTGTACGTAGAAGCAGCAACTTCTTGTTTGTTTATAAATCAGCTTGTTGTACAAGACCTGTAAGAGTGCTTGTGATTTAACTTTCTGTTTGGGAACACCAAACAGAGCCAGTTAACAAACCTATTAAGACAGCAGAAGCCAACAAAGCAGTGAGGAAGATTTTTATGCACGTGACAGATAAGAAAACACATTCTATTTCCTCTTCTTTCTCTAATTTTCCCCAGGTCCATGCAACATGCATCATATTCATTTCTTTGAGTTAACTAACGAAGTCAAGAATGATAATTAAAAACACATCACCAAAATCTTCTCTCAGAAAAAATGTGTGCAAGTCCCATGGACTTAAATGCTAATTATGCATTTGTTGTGTTCTGCATACACAACCTTCAATTCTAGTTCTGTGCAAAGCTAAATAAATGCACAGGGAATATTAAAATCCATGGAATTGGATCCTATACGCAGAACTACATCCATAACTAGCAATCAATATTATCATGAAATGTGGAGGTGCTACAGTGCAATTAAGTTTGACTTCAAATAGTTTCACATACGCATTTTCACTTACTTTCAAGACAGCAGGCATGAGTGTGTAGATAACACAGTTACAAAAACTCGGTATATCATGAGTAACAAACTGAAAAACTCAAAAGCAGAATACGTTAGAGTACTCTGTCTCTTGTTTCCTTAACAACGTTCACCATTTTTTTTTTTACACACCTAAAAAATCAGACTTTACTAATGTGCACACACTTGCAGCAATGACAGTTCGGTATAATGGAAAGTCCTGCCAGTAGGTGCCAGGGCCCTTCAGGAACAACTCCTGCTTTTGCCATTTCTAAAAAGAGTCCCACCTCACTTTTAAGCTGTTTTTTCTGCATAACCCACAACATCCCTCATTTGCTTGGGCTGCTCAGGCCTCTCTTCTATTCTCATTCAAATTGCTTTTAAAGACCTACTTAGTCCTTTTGCTGTGCTTCCAACAGAAAGTCTCTAGTGATTTAAGAAAAAGAAGGAATTGGCAATCGTTTCCTTTCTCCTAATTGTCTGCCTGTTTGCTTACCCTGTAAACCCAGGGGGCCAGAATTCACTTTTTGTCTTCCTCTCTCTGGAATGTCTACTATATCAGTGACAATTGCAGATATATAATTTGAATAATCCAGTCTTATCTTTAACACTCCTCTTTTTGAAACAGGTAATTTTCTCCTCTATTGCACAGTACTTCAAGATTACAAAAACTTTACAGAAAAAAAATTATCACTACTGCATTATCAAGATTTCTTGCTGACAAATCAGTCCCAGAGAAAAATTTAATCCTGGAAGTTTTTTTCAGACTTGGTTCTAAATTTAGCATCTGGTGGGATGAAGGCCTAATCTGAAGCCAGTCTGAAGTTTAATTACCAGCATGTTGAGATCTTTTCAACAGATTCATCCAGGCTAAGTTCTCAAAACACAGTAGAGCAGGAGTGAGGGAAGAAAAGAACTACATAGCAGTAATATTGTTCCTCAATTACAATCCCCTTTGAGACCTTTTAGATCTTTCCCGTGCCCAGGATAGCCGCTATTTGGATTCTTGAGATACGTTAGGTGCCTTTGCAGCAAATAACGAGACCCAGCCCTAGGTGACTTGTTCTTACCGTTCTGTTTTTGAATGCAATGCATAAGATTTTTTTTATATAAGTACAACTCTGAATTTATGATATATACACCACAATTGAGCATATTAGTAAGTCTTGCAAGGTTTCATTTAATCTGGAAACAGTGACTCCTTAATTGAATGCTTTATTTACTTTATAACTTCAAGAGTATGTTGGACAGCTTGCATCCTCGTCGTGCAAGTATTCAGAAGAGAAGAAAACTGGTGTTGCAGCTACTGCAGCTTATAAGCTTTGCAAGTTTCACTGTGGAATTTGTCAGTTACTTCTACAACAGCAGTTGGTTTATGTACTCAGCATGTACTGAGGAGAGACTGTAAATTTATCTGGAGCTAAGAAGTTTGCGGCATCAGAGAGCAGCTGTCAGATCTTTGTAAGATCCACTAACTTCACCTACTTTTACAGCATTATATTTTACAGCATCAGCATTTCAGCTTGCTTATTTCCCTAGCCTGCACCAGCGGTTGTCTGCAACATATAAGTAACTATTTACAGACACACAGTTAAACACATGAGCATGGAAGTGTTCTTCTACAAAACCTCCTCTGCCGGAGAGTCATAACAAGCCCATGTAAAATATGAATATATTTTTATCAGATAAAACACCTTGCTCATTCAGTAATGTTCAGCACTCCACAAGAGTAGAAGAAAGGAACATGATGTGAAGTAAGAAAAGAGCACAAAGTGAGAGGACAGCAAAAGAAAACATCATGTTCTGAAGCTGAGAAATTCGGCTGTCTGGGCTTGTTAAATCCATTAGTCATCACTTTGTACCTACAATAAAATAGAAACAACTGAAATGACAAAACCTTATAAATTTCACCTTCACCCTCTCAATCACAGGATGAAGATTTCACAAATCACTTACAGATATTTCTTTCTAATGCATTTGAATTTACACAAGAAGACAACGTGAAGATTGAACAAAGTGATACAGTTTACATGCACAGAAGAAAAGAATTGAGTAGGTCTATTGGTCACTTTCTTACATACAAATTTTAAGGATTTTAGAAATGTAAAGTTGTCCTATAGAAGGTTAACATCCTTAGTAGCTTTTAGGTAGACTAATTCTCCATTAAATCACTGCCAAATGCCATTTTTGTCATTCTTGTAGCTTTAGTCCCATGACGAGCATGGAGCTTTCCCTTACCTTTAGTGTATTAGAACCTTAGTGTTACTGAATTCAGTATGCCACCCTGTCACAGACTACATCTTACATAGAAAAAGTTTCCTTGAATTCATACAATGCAGTCATCACTCTGATCCTGAATCAAACATTTCAGAAAAAATTAGCAGTACACATGGCATTGAAATACAATAGAAATCTTTAGTACTGCCTCCATGAGAAAAGTCAGAAATAAGATCCATATCTTGGGATTTCAGCAGCAATTTTTGAAACTATACTATGCAAGAACATCCCTGAAGAGGAACTATCACTTGAGCTGAAAGCCACAGACATTTCATATGCAACTAGTTGTGCATGAAGATGACGACTGACAATGCAGTACTTATTTGACAAACACTGATTTTAAATACTATAGGATAGTTTGTCCTATTAAAACAGCATACACACAAATTAAGCGTGCAGAGAAGTAGAAAACAGCGGATAAATTGGAGGCCCATTTAACTCAGTATTATGTTCTGTTTTTGGAGTAAAAGGAAAAGTTCAGGGAACAGCGTAAGGACCAGGACACATTTAGAGAGACATGCACAGACCCCTCTACTTCCAGCGAATCAGTAATTTAAGGGCCACCCTCAGCTAAACACCAAATTCAAGTTGTTGTGTTTAATAGCCATGGACATAACATCCATGAATAAAACTAATACCTTTCTTAGTCTATTTATAGTTTTGGCTTCCAAAATATCCCACGTTTTACAATTCAGTTATCCATTGTTCCTTGAAAAAGTGCTGCTTCTTCCACTGGTTAAGCATAAAGCCTGATAATTTCACTGCGTACCTCCACATTTTTTCATTATGATAACCAACAAGTGTTCATTCTGTCTTTCACCATGCCACAATGTTTGATTTGAAACCACTAATACAATCCCACTCAGTGATCTCCCTCTGAAAATCATCAGCCCTATTCTGTTCTGTCTCCCTTTGTACAGGAGAAAAGCAAGAATTCGGATTATCCTCTTTCTCAGTACTTTTCCCAGTGTGCAATGCTGCACATAGTACTCCAAATAGGTTAACGATAGACTTTCACAGTAATAATGATCATAATGCTTGGTGACAGTATATACCTTTTAATCAGCTACCTAATTAAGCAAGTTGCTATAGCCACAGCCAATGTTACTAGAAATTTTGCAGATACTCAGCATCTTATATAATCCCAAATTCAAAACTATAAAGGGATAAAAGACAATCTTTAGATCTAGAGCTATCTAAACCAAATCAGACATTGCTGGTTTTCCCCAATTTTACTTTACGTAAAATAATATTGTATTTCCTTTCTAACATGTTATCCAGAAATTCTTTTTTTCTGGTTAAACACTCTGAATCCCAATGGATTCATGAAGAAATTAACTACATCATACTCCTAGTTATACATGCGAAAGGCATATAAACAGACTCGAATGTCTGTTTTGCAAAGCTTTATGGAATTATTTTTTAGCCAAAGACAAAGAAATTGTATCCAGAGGGGCATTTTATCACCTGCTCAGAACACCACCACCAATGTTACTCACTCAGTAAACTCATGTCTGTGTGCTGGATGCAAAGTGGAATTAACAGAAGCTTGCATACCTTTGGGGTATTTTTTTGTTTTAATTCTAAACTATTATCATATTTGTCCTCTGCTTCCCAGAACAAGGAGCTCTAATCCTATTAATATTTCTCAAAGCCCCTCAGGCTATAAGCATTTTTAAATTGTCCCTTCCATGGACCCCCTTCTCATTACACCACACCTGATGACCCATGCTATGAGGCCAAACCATTGCCATCATTATTAGAGGAGTGTCAAGGCACTTGGAAAACTTGACTTTGCCCTATTTTTTGCATTACCCGAGGGCTGCCCCTCCTTTATTTCATAGTTCTTCTGATTGAAGATTCTGTTAGGGCACAATCTGTCACAAAAGATGTCCATGCAGCTTTTAATGCAACCAGGTCCAGCCTGGCTAAGGATTCAAAACACTAGTATAATAAATACATTGTTGTTATTAAAAAAAATCTGTATGTCTTATTCAGGATGAGATTCGGTATTCTTCATGAACGTTTATCATCTTATTGTATAGCTGATCAATGGTCTGTCCCCACAAAAGAAAAGCTAGTCTCTGTCCTGCTAAAATTTCAAGAGTGTACAAAGAAAAGCAGGCTGACTCACAGAAACTAGAACTGAACTAAGGTTCAGAGCAGAGCATGCCAAATTTTGAATGGGCTGAGGAAATTATAGTTTAGTTTTAGAGCCTGTTCAAGTGTAACATTATAGTATTTCCCTGCCAGCATTGTAAACACATCTATGGAACTGATTTAATTCTTTCACCAGTCAAAGCATCTTAAAGGAATATTCTTCCAATATTAGTTCAGCTGATTTCCAATAAAGACCATACCTATATAGCCATGACAATTTCCCAGCAGAAAGTCTTTACAGTCCATTTTACAGCCATACATTTGGAACGGCTAAATTTTAAATGCCTCTTACAAGAAACATGTGGCACACTGGTGGTTTGATAAAAAGTAATCTACCAAACCCCCCCTGAAACTTGTAGATAACAACTTCTCAGATCTCTCAAGGCTAGCAGAAAAATGGAGCAGAGGCCAAGCAAAATATCATCACACAATGTGTATATGTCTGCCTGGTTAGTATGCTCTTCAGCGCATTTTGGAAGCCTTTAATCAGAGATGTAGTAAACCGTTTGAATTTTACAGTACATGGTAAGTGTAAATACTACCAGCTTAAACGATTTGGGTTTCCGCTCTTTGTATAAAAACTCTATCCGAACATCTGTGCCTGTGAAGATTAAAGGGCTAAAAAGCCTGGAAATAGAAGACCTTTGTATTCACAAATCACCGAAGAAAGCTACAATGCCTGGAAAGCTTAACTGCCCCTTCAACCAACTTTGACCACATCTGAAGAGACTTGAACATTATTTAAATAGCCTAGAAAGTAAACAGCTCTCAACAAATTCAGAACAGTTTTTGTGCCAGAGCTTGAAGCTTCCTCTATGTTTGGATAATTTTTTTCACACCAAGACCTCCTCTATCGCATTCTGTGAGCTTTCTGTGTTAAGGCAGTGGTTTCTTTCCATTTTGCTGAGAAACCAGTAAGTACTTTCAAGTAAACAGACGGCTCACTCCTAACCTCGCCTCCAGCAGTTGTATATAATCACTCCTTATCTGGAGTGGGATTGCTTCTGATTTACAGTAACAGAGAGATGATAAGCATCAGGACCTCATTATACCAGAAATTAGGCTTCTTTATTTTAATAAACTATTTCCTCATCACTGATTACCACCTGTGATCTAAGTCACTCAGCTTGTGCTGCTACCCCAGGCCTTCTTGCAGGTCGATCATCTTCAGCTGTGCCAAAGCTGTTGCTATTCTGTTGTATTTCCACACTTAGTGAAATTCTTTGGGGTCCACATGTGGTGTAAACATTCACTTGATTTAAAAAAGATTTTTAAAAAAGCTTGCCTATCACCTTGCAAGTTCACCTTCTCTGGAAAACAACTGGAGAAAAGACCCTGTCATTTTTCCCAAAGAAATACAGAACAAGCTTTAAGCCCCTGGTGCCCCATGCTTAAGGAACCCAGTACTTTTAATGAAAAAAATAATAATTTTCAAAGTTCCATTATAAAGCAGGTTAAAAATAATGAAACCATTGGGCCTTGATTTTCAAAGGTGTATTTGCACAAAATAATGTTTTGACTCCCTCTCCAGCAGGAAGAATTTTATTACCTAAAGCATGTTAAACCACAGCGCGGACAGGGAATTGGTAACAACACTGGGAGAGCAGCAACCTTCTTACAGGTGGTGTTCTGGACACACTGTTGCATTAAAAGGGTAAGTTTAACGGAAACACCTTTGCACGGTCTGTATCACCAGTTTCCTAAAAAACCCTGCTAATTACAATATAAACACTGATAGCCAGAAAGGCTCTATTTCCCCACAGTTACAGTGAGTGCAACAGCACGTGTACCTACACAGTTAAAGTCAAGCACCTGCGCTGAAGGCATGTGAATATGCTGACCTGTAGAACACTGCAAGAGGAGTATGAACTACATTTCAGTTTTATGGAACTGATGTATACGGAAATGTAGCAGCAATGCACAACATGTATCTTATAAACCAGGAATACATTACAGAAAAATGAGCAGCACCAGCAAATCCCTGTAAGCAACACATACACACCAGCTGTGCACACGCGCACAGACAGTAAGCTGCCCCAGCAAAACCCTACGGAGTGCTTGCAGCCCAGCAGGACAGAGCCACAGTAACTCCGTAGCAGGCCTGTTAGCAAGAGCTGGTTTGCAGCTTAGCAAGTCCTGACAAGTTGCAGATTTCACTCCCTGCTGACCTTAGGGGGGAGCTTCGCCCTACCTGGATTCCAAGGAAGGATTACACAGGGCTATCTGTTACCAAGCTCCCATTGCTCAGCCTAGGTAGAAGCAAGGTGGTGACCAGCTGCTGTGGAGATCCCACGGCACTCCGTAGAGCTAATGCCTAACAGTTCTGATGCCTTGGCCAAAAGCCAAGCACAGATACTAACTACTTTGTCTAACTTCAATTTCCCCCAGTTTCAAGGACAGAGTAGATTAGCTTCATGCTTCACACTTTACATTATTACGGTGTGTTCAGATGCATTAGGCAGCCCTATCCTTTTCAGTTAGCAGAACAATGACTTTTACAGGGTGTGGGAGGGTAAATGAACAATAGACATTAAGAAACTGCCACTCACTGTCACTATCACAACATAAATGCAGGTGTAGGACCGCATTTATACACAGATTTTCCTATATGAATCTTAAAATTGATATAATTGTCAGAAGTAGTAACCAAATTCCTATCATCTGAAATAGCACATGAAGCTATTGTACTATCTGTACACTCTCCCTCTACATTCACACTTAGATCTCCATTTTCCTCACTTTACAGCCCAGCAGAGGGGATCATTCCTAACACCGTAAGCCCTTTGCAGTAGCGTAGTGGAACAAGCAAGCAAGCCTGCCACAGAAAACAAAAATGGAAGACAAAGATGGAAAGAAATAAAGAACCCATTCATTCCTTGACTTCTTTACAGACAAAGGAGAGCAAGACAAAAACTCATCTCCTCGCTTTTACCCCTCAAAGTATGTTGGCCAATTCATCGAAGAATATGGCAGAATTCCTTTAAGTCTTAGTGTTTCATTTTACTTGTCATATATAACGTTCATAGGACAAACTTCAGGGAGGTATATGACTGCCCAGAAAAAGGTCTATCCAACCACACAAACGTAGGTGTTCAGCAACTTTAAAACTCTAGATAGAGGGATAGGGGCATGGGGCAAGGCAAGCAGAGGCAATGCATTATTTCTAATCATCTTGTCCTGAAGCAAATGGGAAGCTCATAGATCCCCGTGGTCAGTCCACAGTGACAGACTGATTTGATTAACAGAAGTTCTGAGAGGCTCCTAACTCTACTTCTTGTGTTCTGCCAACACAATCAACACAGTGCTATTGTGTGGTGGATTTAAGGAGAAAAGAGAAAACAGAGGTGACTCAGAAATTAATCCTAGAAGCAAAACATCTGTGTCTACCGAAAATAAACAAAATACCAACACCAACCCCTAAAACTCTAGCCAAAACAGAAAAACTTAACCTTGCGAAAAAACAAGATACTATAGATAGGGAAATAACATCTGAAGTAGCTGTTAAGTGTAGAAATTCCCTCTCATGAACAGAAGTGCTATTTGAGTAATGATGGGTTTTGGCCATTACATTGCAGTGCTACTCAGGCTACATCTCCATAGGTAACTCAACTGATCTAACAGCTCACCACAGCAAAGCAGAGGGGTCTCGCTCATCTCATTTAAGTACTTCAAAAATATTGCAATGTCCCAATGAAAAGCTTGTAAAAGCAAACTGTGACACTTCTTCCATGCATTGAAAATAAGTTGGATAATATACTATACTTCCATTAAAGTCAATAGCAATATACAATTGGGTGACAAAAAGATGCACGTAAATTCAAAGAAACTACACTGCTTCAATGCTACTACTTAATAACAGAAGCAAGAAGTTAACACAAAGCAATATTTACACCAGAATTTTTTTTTTTTGGACAATCTTTACTACTGCATACGCTACCAATTACACTAAAATAAGCAAAGTACAGCTATAACTACAGCTTACTGTTTTAATACAGCAACATAAGATCAGTTAACAATCCACCCATGGATGACTTCTGAAAAGCTGGGAATACAGACTCCAGTGTTTGTCCAGGAAGAGGACTGTTACGTTTCATAGTTTAACCTTTAGTTCATCACAGCATGGCACTTAACAGAAAAGGTTAAATAACATTTATTCAATAAAATAAGTGTGGGGAGAGAGAATAGAGAGCTTGACTGCATGATGAGCAGCAGGAGGGCTGTTCATATGTCCAGTACTGATGGACAAGAGAAGTTAATTGCTCAAATATTAAGAAAAGATTTCAGTTTAAACAGTTTGAGACAGCTTGGTTGATTTTTAAACACAAATGGTGATTGTTTGGTTTCGTGCAAAATTTCCTCCTCCTTTTGCTAATACTGATAAATACTCTGGCCTCACTGAAGAGGATAGTTGATATTTAGAAATTATATTCTATGAATGTAAGTTCAAAATAAGTTAGATAAGAAAAAACAACATCCTAGAAACTACTGACCAACACTACAGCCTTTGTATTCCAGAAGAAACCATAAAAACCTTTAGCATAGTAATTTTTGTTTCTACCTAATGAACTTATCAAGTTTAATATATTTGCATTATTCACCAAACCTGTGCGATGTATGTTACTTGACATTTTTTATTTATTAATTTATTGGGTTTGAGTACCAATTAAGAAATGAAATAGATATAAGATCACAAACTACAGAGAGACAGAAGAGCACTCAAAGGGTCTCTCCCTCATGTCTCTGGCAGAATCAGCAATACCTACACATCATTCCTGGCAAATATCTGTCCAACATATTCTCCAAGCCTCCATCGTGGAAATGCTAAAAGTTGTCCAGTAAATGTGACCTATTATTCATTATATCCTTATTGTGGGAAATTTTTTCTAATAATCAAACCCAAACTTCCCCTGCCAATTTCAATCCTTTTCTTCTCATCTACTCTACCACAGAGGTAAAGAATAGACCTCTCTTTGGCACTTGAGAGTATCTGGAGATTATATCTGCTCCTCCCCCTCAGTCTTCTCTTTAGACTAAACAACCCAAATTCGTTCAAACTCCCCTCAGAAGGGAAATTGTAAAACCTCCCGAGGATAATCACTGCTGCCCTCTGTTTCCAAATCATCCGCTACTTTCCTGAAAAGCCATGCAAAAATCTAAATTAAGTTTTCCAGCTGAGGCCTCACTAATATTGAGCAGGATAGAAGGGTCCTCTATACCGCGTGCTGGCTGCATGCCTTCTTAGATGTGCATGTGAACTTTTCACAAGAGTACAAGAAAAAAGTTTTACAGTTTCCAGCTCCAGTCTCTAGCAACTTCAGTCTAGCACCTGAGTGTGGTTTGGGTCCAGCATCTGCTTCAGATGCCTACAGATCTCTGTAAGAGAAAGTGCTACCTATGAGCAACTGTATGCTTCTGCTAATCACTCCATATTTGAGTGCTGCTCTCACTGACATGAATTATTTCTCCCATTTGTCTTACATGATGAAAATGCTCTAAATTTTAACTAAGCTGTCACAGCTATATTTATGACCTACAACACGCCATACACTTTCTTTATATCTGTTCATAACACTCACCTGATTAACTATGACGGGGCTCTTTTAAAAACATATATTAATATAAAAACATACACACAACAAAAGCTACATTATTCCCAGATCTTTATCTAGATTGCATCACTTCACGCATCTTCCTCTGTTTTCAATGTTTACCTTTAAGTACACAATATCCAAATATTTCTAATGCTTACCTTTCTGTGTTCAATTGAAGGCTGTGGGATGACAAACTGAAATCCCAGCACTGCTAGTGAACTGAGAAGTCTGAAAAAACAAATAGAGAAACAGAATACATCATTGCCACTAATCCAAACCACACACACCTATAATCCATTAAAGGGCTTGACACTGCGAGGAGTTATTTACACACTTGAACACCATTACTAACCAAAGCAGACTCGCTAAACTGTGTGAAACGTTCTTATGATATCCTCTTCACTACACAGCAGGCAGAAACAGGTACATACTTTTATCTATAAAGCAAAAGTGCACCAAGTAAAGTCCACTAACAGCATTTCATATAACATTATGTTTAAATTAAAATAGTTTAAATTAAAATATCTTTTGAAGTGCATACTTTTACACCTCAGCATTTGGTGATTAAATTGACATATGCTCCACACTTTTTCTAAAGTGTTAGGTAAGAGTTCGGCCATATGTGGACTGAGTCTGTTTCTAACTCTAGTTCCTCATTTTGCAGATGTGCACTCCACATCCAGCACACAGGAAACATGCAAAGAACCTCCATGATTTTGCAGAATGTAGGTTCTTCCCCAGCTGCCTAACACTTATGGAAATTGAATAACCTAATGGGCACAGAAGATGGAAAGTAGCGGACACAGCTCACCAGAGACTCAGGATAAGCAGCCAAGCATCACCCCAGTCCCCACATCTTCAATCTGAAAGGAGTCATAATGGGAAGCAAGCCCAAACAAACTTTGTTCTGTCAAGCCTCACCACTGTAATGACTCCTAAGAGCCTGTTACAAGCTAGGTTCAGTTAGCTCACTCTTTTGTTTGCTACAACTTGAATCGGGGACTGGTTTGCATCCTCCTAGAAAGCCCTTCATCAGAAAACCCAAAAAGGTAAGAAAGAGAGAAAATTAAGATATTTTTATTTCTACTGGGAGTCTGACTTCTCAGTTTACAAAGGGAATCTTTTGGACCCCCCATGAAGGAGAAAGCTGCTAATGATTTGCTGAATTTCAATGCAGAAATAAAACTGATGGATTTGGACACAAAATCCATCTGCAAACTAATGGACCAGACAAAATCCAGCTGTGCTTCCTACTCACAGCCCCTTCCTTTGCTTACTATGCAGTAATCCTTTAAATATTTCACATTGTTTCAGGTATTTTCAGAGAAAGACCAACTAAACTAAAACAGGTGGGGGTTTTTGTTTTTGTTTTACAAAGCATTTGATTACTGCAAATAGATATATTCTTCTACTAGGGAGAATGTTTTTATTGAGTTTTCTGTTTTCTAAATTTCTTGCTAACAAACCACAGGAGGAACTGTTAGGTAAGCATTTATTGCACGTGGCCTTTCATCACTTCATCACCATAGTCTATGCCCCTCTCAAAGTAAATAAAAACAAAAACATTTAAAGGAGAAAAAAAAAACATTCCTTACTGCCACAAATTCAGAAAAAAAGAAGTGAAAACACTTCAAAGGTCCATTAGAGAGAAGTATTTTATTTTACATAGCTATCATGTGTGATAAAGGAAAATACAAAGGAAGCAGATGAAATTGGAGCCTGTGTAAGATGTTGCAAAGAAACTACAGTAAGAGCCCAGACATGCAGTTCAGAGCAAGGCTCAAATAAGACAGTGGTGGAAAGAAGGCAAATGCATGACTGAAGAAACTGATTTGACAATCACACCCAAAATCAAAGGTAGAAAAAGAAACAGAACTCAGACCTCCAGCTGCAGTGATCTCCTAACTATTCTCAATGAAAATATGACAAATTTTAAAGTAGGCAGAGCTCAGTCTTCGACAGGCCCAACCTACATCCTCTGCAAGTTATATTTAACTTCCTTTTCAGAAACTTCCTATCCATTATCTACTCTCCTTTATGGCTTCTACTCCCTATATTCCCCCAGAGCACCTGAAAGAAAGGTCAAAATTTGCATAAGACAATGAATGCCTTCATCCACAAGAAAAACACTGGGTTTTTCTGATCAGTTAAGAAGGACTAAAGACTTCCATGAATTAATTCTACTGAAATAATGCACAAGGTTGGTAGTTCTGAACTGAGTGAGAACTGTAATCTTCAAAGCAAATCGCTTAAAGAATTCAGTTTTAAACTTCAAACTTTTAGTGTATGTGTCAAGCTTTTCCTAACCATTCTATAACGAGGTTGCATTACAAGTGACATCTGTATGTATGTACTCAAGAACAATGAAGTTGGTTTTTAAGTTTACTTCTGCACTTGGATCTCCCAGAAACACTGGCATAAACCTGTTGTTTCAAACACATGGCAAAACTGGCAGGAATACTTAAGCCAGCCTGAGGTAAGCCTCTAGCTTCAAATCAGTATGTGTCGATTTAATTTTGTAAATGTTATTGCTCTCAGTAGCTTTTTTTTTTTTTTTGTCAGTCATGCCAGACTAATATTAGGCCTTCCAAACTACAAAAACAGGCTTCTCCAATTTCAGCTTGCTTCAGGTATTCTTACTTAGCACTAAAGCCAAAAAGAACAAGTGCTCCTCAAAATAAGGCAAAACTTTTCAAGGACACATGAACATCTACAAATTGCTGATTGATGACTGTTTAACTCAGGCTTCTGAGTAAGGACCTTGCTGGTAAAGCCCATGCTTTCATGGTTATGATATTATTTGCAGCCAAGCAGCTAGTTTAAGGCAAAATCAGGGATCTTTCCAAGTTGCACAACATTAGCTCAAAGTGCAAACATGCTCACTTTCTTTTACTGACTATACCCAATACCTGTTTAACTGAGGGGAAAAATGAAAGCTATAGTAGCTCTCTACTTTAGGAGTGGAAAAAAAAGGTTTGCTATCCAATTCCTCATTAGGAACACCTCTCACAGTTCCTCTCCCATTGCAGTGAACAGTAGCTCTCAGTGAATGAAGCTGGAGGGTACCAAAGTAGATTTCTTTTATAGTTACTGTCCCTTATTAGTTGTACTTTTAAGCAGGGCTATCATGACCAGCTGTGGATTGTCCAGTCAGGAGTGAAAGCATTTAGCCATGTGATTAGCTGCATTTCAGCTCTTGTCCCATATTCCTGTCTTCCTCCCCAAGTAAAAGTCTGCAGGACAAGCCTAAGTCTGGGACAGCTTTGCGGAGATATGTAGGGATAAGTCTCAGCAGGAAAGATAAAACAAATAGTGTCAGTAATATAGGACACCCATTCTGATGAGGAAACTAGAGGGTGCCAGAATTCAAATTCAAAGACTGATGTCTGAAATTCACAACGCGGAACTTTAGATCAGAGGTGTAACTGACAGTACCTCCATACAAATGAAAGAGTATGTGGTTCACTAGTCTGCAACTCTCATTCCTAGCAGAGGTTCCTGTAGCATCACAGCTGCGTGCTTTCTCTCAATCTGCTTGCCCAACTACAGAACTGGACAGACGAGCTTAATAAAAGGTTAGTGCTTCCCTTGTCAGAAAAACTGTTCAGAAGGTATTTCCCATATTATCCCACTGTCAAACTGTTTCTGGAATGCATAATATAAATCTTAAACTGAATTGCAGCACAGGTACTAAACCATGCAAATCTATTATTTAAAGCCAGTGACAGTAATCACACGGCCTCATAAAAATAATAAAAAGCTTTCTAATAAAATATTCTGTCACAATGGCACACAAAAGAGATGCTCTAAGCAGAAACAAACAATGAGAACTTTCTCTTTTTACTATCAGCAAGGAATACTATGCCTAGGATACACGTACGTGATTATTTTGTCTTTGGACGGGATTTTTATTTATCCTCGTATTATCCAAATACTTATAACACAAAAGCAAGAGTCCAGGACATTAATATTTCCTGCAATCTGTTACAGACATATTAAATCAGATTTAAAATGTTTTGTTGCATCACTTACCTCAAAGAAACTATTAAACTGTCTACCATGATCCTTTAATGCAAAGTGTCTTGCAGGGAAAAATACTCTTCACTGTAGTAAAGCACAATGCAGGTCAAACAAATCCTAAAGAAAGAAAGAGAAAAACATGTAATGCTGCTTATTCAGTATTTTTTGGGATGTCTAAGAAACTGGATACAGACCAGCGTTAGTCATTTCTACCTGAATTCAGGGATGTTACGACAATTCAAACTGTAAAACCAATGAGTAGACTGGACGCACCCCATTTGGGGTGACAAGACAAACTGCGCCAAAGTGCTTGGCTGAAAAAACATGGAATGCCAAATCTTGATCTGATTCCCACGGGTGCAGAACTGATGTTTAACGTACTTGCCTTTCTGTCTCACATCCCCGGTAAGTCAGCTGTATGATGTTAAGCCTCTTTTGCCACTATACTGGGGATTTTATTTATTTAATTGCAAGTATTGCAATTGGACTCTGATTGGACAGCAATCCCAGCCACGTGCCTGGCCCCTAGTCACGCATGAGATCTGGGGTTAAACAGTATTCTGAATCCAAATTCAACTGATCCTTATTTCTTTCTGAGTATTATCATTGATTCACAATCATTGCAAACACGGAGAAGCCCTACCAGCCCTTGAAAGAGTTACTACCTAGATACACTCTCATTTGTTTGGGAGTGTTCTCAACTGTTCAGACACCTGGGAGTTTTTATTTTGGTAAAGTTTCAGTTATACATTTGACACCTAAAATGAAGCGCTTGAATTAGACAGGAAAGCAGGAAAGGTCTCTGTAGTACGGAGATCCAATATAAACTGGGGGAGAGATGGATTTGAGGGAGGGAATGGAAAGAGGAAATAAAACACTATTAGGACTAAACGCATATCCATAAATTTAAGAACTTTGTCAACCACTGTCTGTATCTTGCCATTTACAAGCGGTTACATGTTGAAATGCTGTGGAGTGCACAGAAACAAGAGAACATTGCTGTTCACAGATAAAAAGCTCTCAGTTTCTGTCAGGCAGCCAGGTAATTAATACCTGCCTAAAGAGGGAAAAGACATTGAGAACTTAAAAAAAATGCATAGTTAGATAAACTACTGATCCTGTGCTAGAAAATGGGGATTGTTTAGAGGTAACTGGGCAAGCTGAATAAAAAATAAAATAAAAATAAAATAAAAATAAAAATAAAATAAAAATAAAATAGGGTTTAAGAACTCACAAAATATTTCTAACAACTTGAAAAGACAATTCCTTTTATGGTCTCAGTTCACTTGTTTGTTTGTTTTTATACGGAAGCCATTAACAGCTGGACACTTGGAAAAGTATCATGACAAAAGTCCTGCGCCTAACAGGTTAGTCGTGAAGAGGAAAGCTCTAGGACCCAGCTAAACTCCATCTTTCCTTTCTGCAATTCCATGCTTGTCAGTAGATCTACGAGGCTTTCTCAAATTTATTCACCAGTTTCACTGCTTAATATCATACTTATTTTGTTGTTGGGTAGTTTTTTGTTGGTTTTGTTTGTTTGTTTTTAAGGAGATGGGGAACACTTCAGAAAACAGATTTTTAGTCCGTACTAAAGCTACACATGTAAATATTAAGTCCATACATACAGCACTAACACAAAGAACATAGACATATCCCCTCAGAAACTATTTACTAACAGACATTCTGAATTATGAAGGAAACAAATGTCTCACTTCCTGCAACCTGCCTGATTGAAAACGGAGAATATGTATGGAACATGGATTGTCACCAACAAGGCTTCAAGTTCTCATCATTCTGTTTTTTTGTTTTGTTTCGTTTTCCCCAGATTTACTTTCTTGTTCTGTTTTTTCGTTCTACAAGAATCTTTTTATCCCACATCCTTGTGTGGAGGGACACAATCCCAACAGCACGTTGTTACATGATACAAACAGAAGAAATGTGCACCCTCCTAACCCACACTGCAAATTACACCTCATTTGAAAAGCAGAAAACGTATTGTTAGCAAACTAGCTTTGCTAAGAGGCTGGAAAACAAAAAAAAACAAACAAAACACAAAATCAAACCTTCAGTGTCTCTGGAGATTATTCTCAAAAAGAATACCTAAAGTCTTGGCATAGTTTTACCATTTTTTTCAGTTCATCTCTATCTTTACTGTCATTGGCAGTTCGCATTACAAACTCAAATTCCAGCAGCATTTCCATGCATTTTTCAAAGCACTTCTGACTGCAACTCATATGTGCATTTCTTTTGAAATTGCAATTGTTACACTGTGTGCTGCAAATGGTAAGCACCTAAGCAACTTAAGAGCTTGCTTTCAAAATGACTTAAGTGCATAAGTGTTTAGAGCATATTGAAAGCAATGTCATTTTGACACGGGTGGTTTTGATATGAAAATGTGCAAACATGGCAATTATGTTCCCTCCCAAAGATCCAGGGCAAAATGAACACCTGAAATGGCTAGACAGTTAACACTAGGATCGAATTTTGGCATGACAACTTTCAAAAGCCTGGTGAGGTGTAAAATGTGTCAGTTGCTGCAATAAGTCAAGCTACCACAAGGGGCTTAAAAGTACTATAGACCTATCCGGCAAAAAGACTTTCTACTACCCATATTTATAGCAGAATAGAACACATCACCCAACTGGAACAAACCACATTCCTGTACTGCAGCAGAGTTAGCAAGAGTTTCCCCACTGCATTAAAATATTTGACATTTCAACAATCTTCCCCATTTCACCCCAAAGTGGGACAAAACTAGATCCGTGAAACTCAGTAGGGAAAAAAAACCACAGCACCAGACAGGATGGGACATAATTAACACCTCCTCTCCAGAGCACCCATGGCCTGACAATCCAAAGGGAAAGGTGTTCCACTGCATATAATAAAACTTGCATCAGGTCATGGAAAATGAGATTGGCTAAATAGATCCCGATTCATGTTTCCTCCCTCCCCTTTTGCACTGCAGGTGAGCGATTCTAACACCTTCCAAAGGCTACCAGTCTCATCAGTTATACTGTCAAGTGGTGAACTAATCATAACAACCTTTCCTTTTGATATTTACTGACATTAACACTCTCAACACTACCCGCAGAGTGTCTTTAATCACCTCAGCCTCACCTGCAGCCAGCAGGCAGACACTGCAGCCCTTTGTCAGCAGGGCTCAGACAAGAGCCTAAGTGAAATTACAAAATGAAAACACTGATTTGTAATGGAGATTTCAAAAAAGAGGAGGAGATGGAGAATGGGAGTAACTTTTAAAAAAAAAAAAAAGGGGGGGAATCTATTAGGGTCATAGGCAAGCTCAGAAGTTTGCTGAGACAGACACAACTAGACGTCTCAAAGAATTAAAAGATGCAATATACAGAATTATCAGGACAGACACCTGGGACACAGTAAGAAAGTTAAATGAAGAAAGTCTACTGGGAAGTCAACAGTAATATTTTCTCCTTGCCTAATTAACCAAAAAAACACTTCTTCCAATGAGGTGGCTTGCAAAAAGCTAATGAATCAGTTACCTTAACCTCTTAAATACTGCAGGACTACTCACATGCAATTTTTCCAGTGACTATACCCTTTGTGTATCGTAGGTGGATGTTATTCCACTTGCATGAATTACAATGTAATGCTAGCATCAACCTATACTTCTTAAGTCCTGCCATGTGTATATATCCACATTCATCTGTGCACTGACTACAACAGAAAATTCCTAGTAATTGCACATGTACGCACACACACTGAAACGACCAAAGACCAACCCTTCTAACTCACAGCAGTGATGTGCGGTACTTCATGTGCAAACACACACAACCTCAGTTCAGTTCAGAACTGCTCTGAGCTGTATAGCCTATTTTATCTTGTTGACTTAAATATATGGCAAGCCAAGTTAAATTTCCTTCAATGTTTATCTTCCTGGTTAGATTATATATCTTGCCAGCTATTGACAGCAGGAACTTGAAGTAGCTATGAAACTGAAGCATCATTCCAAAGTTGTTTCTGCTGATGTGCAAAGCTCTGTTTTTATATTATTTAGCAAATAGCGTTAACAAATAATACTTAGAACTACTTAAATCAAAAAAGTATATATACCTTTTAAGATTGCCTTTGAATCCGTTCCCTTGCACAACGGTAAAGCGTGGTGTATTTATCAGTTTAGTTATTCACATCTATTAAATGATGTTAAATGAAAATCCTTTGGCTGGCATCCAAAAGTCTCTACATTCGCAAGACTTGGACAGAGCACCTTGCAGTGTACCAAATTTACCTAGCTCCATAATTTGTGTGTATATCCAATAGCTTGTACCGTAACTGATGACACCTACCAGCAGAGTTTTAATCTCTTCAAATATTCATTAATTACCTTAAAAGATACAGTTGTTGCTGAAAGCTGCGTGACAAAGTCAGCGTTAGACCTGAGGGAAGGTTCTGATGCTCAAATGGAGTGTACATTTTTGTTAAATCAGAAACTGCAAGTTACTCCGCCTAACCCTGAAGGTACCTCTCTGTTTTAGTTTAAAAACTTTAAAGTTCTCCTTCTGGGTGTGTCCAGAACTACTGCAGTCCAAGAAAGCTCTGTGCCTGTCTCCAATCTATTCTTGATCAAGATCCAGACGTTTTCATTCCTTTACCTAAAACCTCTCTCACACACACACAAAAAAACACACAGTCCAGTAAACATACTGCACAAACAGAGGCACGATCAAGCTTCGTAAATTCACAGGTGCAACTGCCAATGGCTTTGGAGGGTGGGACAGGCCCTGCACTGGCGGAGGGGCACAGCCTGGCAGGAGCTGGGGTGAAGGTGCCAGGTGCTCCAAAGTCGTGCTACTACAATGCAGGAGATGCACGAGAGTCCCTGAAACAACAACCCCAAATAAAACACTAACTGTGAGGTTGAGGGCAGTCCTGGAATAGTCTGAAATTTTAGTCCCATTTCTAGAGCTGGTCTTTTTTTTTTTTTTTTTTTAATTCCTGTAAATCTCAACTCTTCAAAAAACATTTTCAGCCATGTCAGTAGAATTCAGCAGAAAACCATGTAACCTGATTGTGTGGCAACCAAAAACATTTAGTTCTTTAAAACACTGGTAGACAATCTCAAAGTTGGGGAAATCCAATAGTGACCATATACCCAATGCCTTTACCGTATCTAGCCCAAAATACCCATGCACAACATGCATATTGTTGCCTGTAAAATACTGTCATGCTGGAAGACAACAATTCAGCCATTTTTGCTTTGGTCTTTATTAAATTATATATGATTTAATTAAAAATCTAACAGGTTGTGACATTAAGCTTGAAAATAAAGGGGGAAACTATAATAACAGGCACTCATTTTATACCTTGTAAGATAGTCATAATATGTATGGCAAGTAGGACCGGTTTCTTCAATATTTCTTTAGATTTCTTAATTTTTGTTACCATTGGTTATGTAGAATTAATGTAGTATTTGCTGAACACATATTATTAAGTAAAAAATATAAAAGTAAAAATATAATATCGAACCTGAGGCCAGAAAACCCAAAATCAAATCAGACATCAGAAAAATTGAATTATTCTTCAATTCTTTGAAATAATCCAGAAAAATGTCTGTTGTTCAAGACTGAGGCTGAACCAAGATCGCCATTTTAACTGCCTCTTTCACCTTTTGGAAATACTAGCTAATCTTCGCAAACATTGTATTTTACGTCCTCATGCGTGGTTTCTAGGCAAAAAACAAATATGTAAAAGGTAAAATGAATCACAGAAATGAGATCATAAATCTCTCTAAATTGGCAGGGAGATTCTTGGGATGTAACTCTGTGTGGAAACTATTGCAAACCTATCTCAAGTTCATTTCACGTTGACAGGCTGTGTAATTTTGGCCAAATCCCTGGCATTTTTTATTTTTTTTAACTGTGCTTAGTAACTACAATTTTTTTTACAAGAATGATCTCTTACGATGACAATTAATTTTGCTCTCCTTTAACATAACTTCTTTTCTACAACCTGAATATTCCAAAGCAAAGACGAAGAAGGGAATGCATATGTAAGAGGAAGGTAGAGGGATCCAGATTATATGTTAAAGACCATTTTCATAAAAACAATCTTCCTTAACTTTTCCATAAACCTGATCAACATTCATCTGACTCCTGGTAATGAACTAAAGAAATAGAAGCAGAAATGGTTAACAGCTTAAAAAGTCAGGTGGTTACCTGACACCTCTCTAAGCACCAGCTCAAAATACAGGTGAATCCTTTGGTATGACAAGCAAGAGAAATGGGCTTGTGGGAACTTTACTATGAGGAAATATCTGCGGTCCTGCCTGCAAAATGAGTAGCGAGAGCACCAACTGATTTTCAACAAGATGCTATTCTAAATAATTTTCTACCAAGTACAAGTAGCTGAAGTGGTGCTTTAGATGCACAGTTTATGCACTGCTTCCAGACCCTGTCCTTGCTTTGGAGACTCCAGTATAATTCCTGCTGTGACTGGTAGTTAAAATGCTCTAGCCAGTCATATTTAATTGAGAGAAGTACCATAAGCAGAATTTTAGTCTCCAAGTTTATTTATTTAGTAAAAGTCAGAACAATACAGAATAATACTACAGCTAAATAAAAACATCATACGATGGGTGAGCAATTGGCTAACGGGCAGGGCCCAAAGGGTTATGGTAAATGGGGCTGCGTCAGGCTGGCGGGCGGTCACCAGTGGGGTCCCTCAAGGCTCCATTTTAGGGCCGGTACTTTTCAATATTTTTATAAACGATCTGGATGTAGGAATAGAAGGTATTGTGAGCAAGTTTGCTGATGACACCAAACTTGGAGGAGTTGTGGACTCGAATGAGGGTGGAAAGGCCTTGCAGAGTGATCTGGATAGGTTGGAGAGCTGGGCGATCACCAACCGCATGAAGTTCAATAAGAGCAAGTGCCGGGTCCTGCACCTGGGACGGGGAAACCCTGGCTGCACGTACAGACTGGGCGATGAGACGCTGGAGAGCAGCCTAGAAGAGAGGGATCTGGGGGTCGTGGTAGACAGCAAGTTGAATATGAGCCAGCAGTGTGCCCTGGCGGCCAGGAAGGCCAACCGTGTCCTGGGGTGCATCAAGCACGGCATCGCTAGTAGGTCAAGGGAGGTGATTGTCCCGCTCTACTCTGCGCTGGTATGGCCTCACCCCGAGTACTGTGTGCAGTTCTGGGCACCACAGTACAAAAAGGATGTAAAACTGTTGGAGAGTGTCCAGAGGAGGGTGACGAAGATGGTGAAAGGCCTGGAGGGGAAGACGTACGAGGAACGGCTGAGGTCACTGGGTCTGTTCAGCCTGGAGAAGAGGAGGCTGAGGGGAGACCTCATCACAGTCTGCAACTTCCTCGTAAGGGGGTGTCGAGAGGCAGGAGACCTTTTCTCCATTAACACCAGTGACAGGACCCGCGGGAACGGGGTTAAGCTGAGGCAGGGGAAATTTAGGCTCGACATCAGGAGGGGGTTCTTCACAGAGAGGGTGGTTGCACACTGGAACGGGCTCCCCAGGGAAGTGGTCACTGCACCGAGCCTGTCTGAATTTAAGAAGAGATTGGACTGTGCACTTAGTCACATGGTCTGAACTTTTGGGTAGACCTGTGCGGTGCCAGGAGTTGGACTTGATGATCCTTAAGGGTCCCTTCCAACTCAGGATATTCTATGATTCTATGAATATTGATATTTCAAAGTACAGGAGTGCATTTCGGAGCTATTAGCAATATTAGTCTCCACTAATCTCTTCACTGATAACTAAGTCAAAGAAAATGAGATTTTCGTGAAGTAAGTCATGAAAGGAGAATAAGAAAGTTTTTTTCAGAACACAAGGTGTCTGAAATCAAAGGAAGTCTTCCAACTCTCCACCGAGTTTAGTTTGAGATTCCTCAAAAATATAGGCTTGCAACAGCATTTTATTGCAGTTTACATGAAGAGCTAATGACGGCTCTCAGAGGACCTAACACCTTTTGGATGAAAACCAAAGACCCACCAGCCTCGCTCAGAGTTATAATACATACTGCTTGAAAAACTCATAGGAAGCAAATCTTTCTGTATAGCTAATTGAAGACACACGTACAGTGTATTTCATCAGTATAAGCAGTTATTTCTAAGGAACACAGCTGGGAGACACCTCTCTCACAAAGTAAAAACCATGTTTGTTCTATGATTATTGTGCAGGTAGAAGATACCTGCCTTTTATAGCAAGGAAACATTATTTTCTAGCCAACTGTTTAAGAACTTCTGTATGGCAGAACACAACTCATATTTTCAATTTTTAAACGATTGACCATGAGAATTAAGCTTTCAAACTGTTCAATAAACATAGCAAACACATGCTCAAACGTCAACATCCTCTACACTGAAAAAAAAGGAACAAATTTAGAAGACTGTACTTCAGAGAATAATTTTTTGGTGGCCTGAGCATCAGGCACCATTCAGCAGCATACATCGGTAAAGATCAAGTGTCCCTCCTTGTGACGACACCTTTTGAGATCTTTCATTGACTAGCATATACAAGCGCGCATCATTAACCTACCTCACCTAACTTTCTGCATGACTCCAACGCAAACAAAAAGCCTGATGTGAAACTACCCATTCTCTAAAGTAGGGCTGATCCATACTAACACGACAACAGGAAGAGCCAGCAGTGCTCTGAACACACACACACACGCATGTCCAACAGTCAAAACCCTGAACTTCATAGCTGTGATTTTCAAAGGAAGAAATTAAATAGCAGCTGAATGCTCAGATTTACCACTGTCCTCACAAAAAAAAAAAATAAATCATGTGCCTGTCAAGACAGTACCTGAACACATGCAATGTCAACATACTAACTTTCACAATGTTCCTCCTCCTCCTCTTCTGCTTTGAGAATTCCACAGGTGTTTGGGGCACCAGTGATCGCACACAACAGGGGGAAGAGTATGTGACAGAGACTTGAAATCTTTGCTTGCTTATTCAGAAAAAAATCTTTTCTTTGGAGTACCAGTGGAGGAGACATCACTGTGCAGAAGTAATGCCTCCAAATAACAATGCTTTCTAGTAATACTTATACTTCGTTCCAAAGCAGACAAGTGATAAAGCTGGATCTGTAGAGGGACACACCAGTAATCACATCAAACCACTTTTCAAGCTCGCTAGGCAACCCCGAATGGAATCCTTCCTAGTCCCTGAAAGGGATTGCTATAGATCACCCGAGTGAGCACAATGAGCAGAGCTTTGTCAAAGCTGACTAAATATTTCTCTTCTGCATAGCTATTCAAGTCCCTTATTGCCAGAGATGCTTAATTTTCTACCATAAAACCTCATGCAGCAGAACAGAAACTGACTGGAATACGCATCTGTAAACATAACACAGGCATCCACTGAAATTACCATTGAGATCCTTGGGGCTCATTTCCACATTTAGGTTACAACTCCAAGAACTTCTGTAGCATTACTCTCTGTGTATGGAGCTATAAAATGGGATAAAAGTCATCCCGGGAGATTTCAGAGATTTCTCTGCTTTGTATGTAACACTCTTGTGTGGGTTACACATTCTAAAGAAAGGCTGGATTTCCCTCCAGAATCGAGCAGGACTTCAACACACAACTCCTTTACTACAGAAGAACAAATTAAAAAATATATATTTTTTTTTTCAGTATGGGTAAAAGTAACGTAATTCAGCATCAGTTTATTAGCCCGTCTACTTGCAGACAAAGAAAATACGGATATCAAGGCTACAGCCAAATGAGTATCTTGCTCCAACACATTCCAGCTGCTAGGGCAAAGGAAAAGGTGTTGGTAGTCTGACAAGTATACTGCTGTGACTCGATGCAGCGCTGCACTGCAGAGCACTGGCTTCCTGTACTCCCTCTGATGGAGATTAATGTGGGCGCACATCCCAAAATAACTCATCAAATCCTCTTCTACACAAGTTTTCAAGGACAAGTGTTTTAACATACATTTCAATACTGCCATAACTGAAGGGAAAAACAACACTGGCTATCTACTGACGTACATTTTGTACTAACTCACATCCAAAAAAGTGACGAGGGCTTTTGTAACAAACACTGAACACGAAGAATGTCTTCTTCCTTTTGGTCCTCTCCTGCAGTCAACAAACCTGACTGCTTTATGTTGGCAAAAAGATGAGATTTCTTTTTTCCTTCATGCAATTCCCACCTGAATCGAGCGCCCCTTGAAGTGACCACCACTGCTCAGGCACCAGTACTGCTGCAGCCCAGCTGCCATGGAAGAACCAGGCAATGCCTTTTAGCCATTGCACTGCCTGGGGGGGTGCACAGATGGAGGAGTACCATCTTCTCAGGAGCTCAAAGATTCAGGGAGACTGTCCTCTAACATTTGGGAGAATCTGGATACTGAATATCTTCTGAATAGGGGCAGTATATGAGAGCAACATCTGTTTCAACTAGCTACTGGCCAGATGCAAGGATGTAGAAGCTTTGCAGGCACCTACATGGGGATATGTTTTAGGGACCACTGAAAAACAAGTGACATATGTCCAGAGCAAGTAGTGCAGTGATACTACAGAATTCAGAGAAATTCTACACATACCTTTGCTGAATAAAACATAGGTCAACTGCTCGGGTCTGTTCTGAAGGAGATTCCATATACCTAGTAGCAAGACTTGCGTGCCAAGCTTTATTTCTAAGAGTCAGTACAGATAACGATTGCTAGATCATGGACAGAAACACAGCTCACCATCTTGCATAGGACACTTCAGAGACTATGCTCTTGAAACATCTTAAGTAACATTTTTATTAATTAGTTCAAGTTATTTTGTTATTATATAACGCTACAAGAGTGATGAGATTCTAACTTCGCATTAAAACCCTCTCAGATCTGAAGCTCCCCACATACAGGTATGGAAATGCAACAGTCAAATTCAACGATTTATTGCTTTCCTTTATGTTCCTACATAATGACGAATAACAGATCTAAAGAGAGGTCTTAAGAGACCACTGCGAAACTAAGTATTTCTCTCAAAATTTTGAAACAATACCTGAGAATTTAAAGCCAACATGAAATTGTAAACTATCAATGGATCTCTGAAAGTCAACTACAATAATGGCAATAAGAAGTATTGTAGATCTTTTGCAAATATTAAATTCTGCATGTAAATAAGCAATATAGGTGTAACACAGAGAAACCACTGAGGAACTGTCCCACGGGCTTTTATTTAGCTTTCTCCCACAATGAAATCAAGAAGAGGGACACAGCATAAAACCAACAGACATCAATAACCTTATCCTCTGAATTTGTTTTAAACGTCTTACAAAAAGTCCACTGTTGCAAAAACAAGGTAGGCAACCAAGAAAGTAGCATCAAATTCCAATTGTTTTATGCTTTTACCATTTAAAGAGGCACATTTGCAGAGGTGCAGCTCTTCTTTATGTGAAGATGTTAGTGAAGATGAAAAGCAAAACACCAAGTAGCCAAACTTTAACAAGAATTAGGGATGACAAACAGCAGTATCATTGTATCTTTAAGAAAGTGAAATAAAGACACAACACAACTAATAACAGCAGAAGATACGTAAAATCCATGCGTTCAGAAACCCAGAAAAAATTATGTTCTCAGTTATATCCCTTGAGACTGAAGTCACTGAATGTAATTCTCCTCAAGCCTTTATTCAGATCAGGTTCGGTGCAGGCGTCTAGAAAATTCCTAATGTTTGCACCAATCATACCTCCATGTGGTGAATCCTCCTGCCACCTGCATTTGAGAAGTGAACTGCAAGATCCTTTGAGGGTGGGAAGCGGGAGCTGTTCATTCTTACCCTGTCCATTTGAGAGGGATTATAGACATCCTACAAACCTTGTCCTGCTGCTATGCCTCATGTGCTCTGGTGGTCCACATGACAGTTAGTATTTCAGTCCATTTAATGTAAACTGCATAAACTGTTACGCTCCTACAGGAGATATCAGGCCGTGACAGAAAACTCTAATACAATCATACATTCATATAATCATAGGTTATCAATCACTGAGCAGCAAAATTGAAATATCTTACTAGCTGCAGATTAAAAAGCTGCCTATCAGTAAAGGAATAGTTTGGCAGATGCCATGCAGTGGTATGTGAAGAATGAGTTTAGGGTTGACAGATAAAAGATACTAACCTCACAAAATCCGCAACAACCATTGTCACCCTTGCTAACAGCATTAATACATAAAAATAATGAGTCAGGAAAACTGTATTCCTCTGACTTGCAGCCATCCTTTCCATGTCAGGTTTCAGCCTTGACTTTTTCCCAGCCTATCAATAAACCTGCTACATTTTTTTCAAGAGGGTTTTTTTTGATAGTAGGTCTAAGACTGAACTGCATAATCTGACTATGAAAGAAATGAACTGACTTTGCCATTTCTAAAATCATTTGCTGGATCTGAAGCATGAGTACCCACTCTCACATCTGCAAAAGAAATGTGGGTTGAAGAGAAAAATCAATAAGAAGCATAGACTTGCAAAGAGAGGTTGAAGGAAATCTCCCTTTTAACAAACCAGCTGCAGGGTTCAGTCACAGCACAGTGCAAGTGTTACTGTAACCTGCTTCCCCACTTACTAGCCATACACAACTTCATTTAGGTGAAGCTAATCTCTTAGCAACCCCACTTTGAAACACAGCAGTTTGAGCAAAATTGTTACACTTAGTTTTAAGGGACCCTTCATCTCTCAACTCAAGAGCACACCTCGATTAGGAGGATACCAACAAGGGGAAAGCACAAATACCACTGTAGTTACCCACTGACAGTATACACAGCCTTCTGGCAGTCTGTAAAGCCAGTGATGATTTCACACTGAAGTATTTCTTTATGCCTATATACAAAAAGTGTTTTAATGCATAAGCACCTTTGCGCACTATCTCCATTGATCAGGTGTAGCTTAAAACTGATACCTACTATTTGTAGTTTCAGACTCAGTAGTGATGCAAGTCACAACAAAATCCACTCTCACCTTTTACCTCTTTTCTGACCACAATAAATGCAGTTTCCAAAACTCATCTACAACACAGAAGCCTCTGCCATCACCATACCATGCTTCAGGAACTTTTGTAACCCTCTTTGCCCAAGCAAACCTATTCAAGTGGTTGGGACTTTGCCTAAGTAAAGTAGGAATGAAGAATTCTGAACAGAGCCTTCATTGTGTCAGGTAAAAAGAAATCAAAGGTCATCTCTTGGCAGTAGGGCCTGAACTTATTTGTGCTGGAGGGCAGGTTAGTAGAGTGCACTGACCTTCATCTGACATCACTTGAAGCTTCAGGAAAAATATCCAAGTGCCTACAAAACTGAAAAACAGGGATGCAAAATGTGAGAAAGAGATTTCTTGGCTTTTCTTGAAAACAAGCACAGCCAATTGCAAACTGCTGGGAAAGAAAACAGAATAACTCCTTCAACAGCATGGACTTCAGATGCTGCTTTAAATATTCCCTATGCAGAGAGTTTAACAGGCAGAGCATGAAAGATCAGTGAGGATTTCAAAAAAAAAAATAATAAAAGAGAGACTGAGTTTTATATTATTTTTTAAGTCAGCAGTTAGCATTCACTGCTGTTTAGCATATTGCTTAAAGTCAGAAAACGTCAGGTTTTATACAGTGACCTGAGATCTTCTAATGGAGTATCAGCTGCTGGAGATAGAGAGAAAACTTGCTGAAAGGAATGCAACCCAAGTGTAATCTCTCTCTAGGCGGTACTTGACACAGGGGTTCCTGGTTAAGCGTAAAACCTGTATGGTCTGAGTACATGGGAATTCTGAAAAGGCCTTGTAACATAACTTTAGAAAAAAGGCAAATCAAAAAGCAGAAACACACCAACCAAGCCCACCTTTCTGAACCTGCAATTGCCAGCAAGATACATTTGGAAACTGTTTCTCCCCCTCTTCCATTTCAAAGCAACAGAAACAAATCACAATTTAATCACAAGCAGCATGGTTCAAAAGAAGTCAGCTCATTTTCTGGCCAATTCTAACAGTATTAAAGCAGCAACAATATTTCAGACCTTTCATGCCTTCATCATTCAAAAACTGCATTTTTTTTCTTGTTGCAATTTATTATTAATTATAATTATTTAAGTTTCAAACACGCTTACATGTTACACATTCACTCCGGTGTAATGAATTTGGCCAGCAACAAATACAAGAAACTTTACAACGACAATTACAGCAGCATTGGCAGTGCCTAAGTAATACATCTGAGCTTGAGTATGAAAAATTTTAAATATTCTTCTGAGAAGCAACCAAAGTACTTCAAACTTCTTAATGCCAATGCGAGTAAAAGCCTGAACTACAAGTAGGAGGGGGGAAAAAAAAAAAAAAGAGAGAAAGTCTTTCTGCTGTGCAATATTGTGTTAATTAGTACAAACGATATCTGAAGTACAAGAATATAGGAAATTATATTTTTAATGTCTGGTTATCACAACAAAAATCAAAACAGACATCCAGCCTTAACCCCTGCGTTTCAACACGTGAACAGTATTTTCTGGGCTGTCAAAGCTGAACAATACTAACAGTTAATGGTTAACACACCATTCTTTCAAATCCTTATTCTTCTGCTGTTCTAGTTAAGCGTTTAAATTCCACACACCAGTCCTGAAGATCTGCAAGGCGATTTGCTCGCTGTTCCACATTCACTTCCCTAGTGGATGTAGCTTCACGGAACTACAGGAACATGAGACAGCCTTCACTGCTGCCAGATTAAGTTATTGTATCCATTCCATGTAATTTATCATCCTTTTGGTCAGCTTGTGTCCTGGGATGTCATTTTGTTGTAATTAAGCAGGGTGGGATTGGACTGGCTCTTGCTTCCCTTTGCCAATCTGATAAGCAAAATCATTTCTTCTTTTTACTTTCGTAGAAACTAAATTTACCAAACAAAAACCCAAGTATAACATACAACCAACTGCTAGAAGTATGACCTTACCAAACCAGGACTAGAGCAATCACCTTTACCATGGGAAGAAAAATTCAGGACATCTGTAAACTTTCCAAGTCAACATTTACTCACAGACTACTGTCAACAGTTTTGCTGAATTTGCCATCTAGAGAGAGAATTTTCCTTCCACGCACTTCTCGCCAGCTAATCCAAATGGAGTCACAGGGGAATCTGCCTGATTCAGGATTACAGATTTTAGTCATACCGTACTTGAGAATCTAAGTGACGTCTTTCTCCTGGGGGAGCAGTATTCTTCCATGCTCACACAGATCCAAGTGCTGATCCAGCAGGGCCTGGCACAACAGATGTTTTTTCATGAGGATGTGGCTTTCATGAAGAAGAGCGTTTAAAAGGGGCTTCTTTATCTGGCCTCTTCCCAAAAACAAGAACAGAGATATCACGGTTCAGCATGGACATCGTGACCCACATAGAAAGCAACTGGCAGGAAACCACTTTACTTCTGCACAGGGCTCCAGGCAGCATCCTCCAGGCTCACAGCACCCTTTCTTTCAGCCAGTCTTCTGTTCCTGTATCTCACACCAGGCGACGCAGTCAAAAAGGACAGCAAGGTCCAAGCAAGCAAGGTCCAAGGTGTCAGCACGCCCAGCAGCATCCCTGCCAGCTACACTGACACAGACAAATTTGGCAAGATTCTGCTCATGACCAGGTTTCTCTGGTCAACTTCGTCTCTGTACAGCAGAGGTCAATACAGCCCCTCGGAGATGGAATAGGAAAGTTCAGAAGTTGAAAATCCCGTCACCACAACAGCCATGCCTTTGAATTTAACACAAAGGGAATATTCTTTTCTTATTTACTGCAATATTTTAAGAAGTCTGGGTTTAGAAAAAAAGCACTAATTAAGTAAGTGAAATCAACAAAAATGCAGTAAAAAAACATAGCTTTCTGAATTGCTCTCTACACTTAATCACAGATGTATAAAATGCAAGACATAGTCAGTCAATGCAGTCTTACAAGAAAGGGAAACAGAATCACAGAATTAGTGAATAAGCCTTTTGCTGATCCTCTGTAAAGGACTGAACTTCTACCAAGTCCTGTATTTAAATATGATTATTTTGTATCCAGAGAGTCCCCTGAAGGCCCCAGTTCGGGGAACTGACTGTATGACAAGCACTACTCCCATTAAAAGAACAAGTTACTAGCTCTTGCACTGGCAAAGACTGCAAATGTAAACTCTGGAGAGCTCAGAAAACATGAAGTCAGATATATTCAGTTTAGAATGTCAGGAGTTGTAAACCTACCTCATGATTCTCGGGCAAATCTACCTCTACTTTCCTAAATGCTACGTGAAGCAGTACTGCCCACTTAACAGGCTGCCAGGGGGCCAGCAGTTGCAGCTTCTGGGACCCAGCTACCTGTTATGACCCGACTAGCAAAATGAATTTCCAGAGCTCTGAAGCCATTTCTTCTTCCAAATCAGATGAAGACATTGGATGGATCTGTGCTGATAAAGCCTTCCTCCCTGCTCCTTTTATAAATAAGTTGTAACTTGTCTATTTGTTTCAGTGTTCCTCAGAATTCACAATTATTATGTTGTAGGACATTCGCTGTTCCTGGTGAAACAAAATTTCGTTTTGATTTCTGTTTCACAGACAGTTCTGCTGAAGCGACGATACGGAAAAACATTTGAGGGAAGAAGGGCTCCACACATTAGGCAGGGCTAACCTCCAAGACTGCAGTCATACCAACACTTGAAAATACTCATGCTTAACACTAATTGATTCATGCAAGTTGGGAATATGAGCCGAAGCCCGAGAAAACAGTTGCATTCATGCATTCTGCCAATTCATTTTTCACCAGCTACAGAGGTAATCAGAGAATAAGAGTTTATCACAGTTCAGACACAGCATTAGACCCACTGGAGAAATAGAGTGCTGCTTGCTTGTAGGACCTGGAGATGCGCAGACTTAGCTCCTTACGTGTGAATGCAAGTATATCAACAGATGGGCTTTAAAGATATTCTGAAACGATCCTTTAAAGTGCCACTGCAATTTCAAAACATTCTTTCCAATGGCAAGAGCACATCACATGGGAATGCCTTGATCCAAAAGCCATCGAAAATACTGATAACCTTTTCCTTGACTTTATTGGCCCTTGGATCAGAGTTTTAAAGAAAACAGATAGCGGTTCTTATACTTACTGAGAAAAGAATCCACAGAATCAATGGAAAAAAGTCCCTTTTAAAACCAATTTTTCCATATAAGGAGTATGGAATCTTCCTGTGAAGGGAAATTCCAAAACCAGGACCAAAATAAATACTGAAGTGGGATGCCAAGAAGTAGCTGCACAGGACTGATGTGAAATAGCCCATGAGCAAGTCCTTGAGCTGCAATTTGAAGAAACACAGCAATAAACCTTGGAGACACATGCTACATCATTTGTTTTTGTTCCTATCCAATAGATCTTTTTATTCCAGTGCCTTTTTTCTTTTTTTTTTCCTTTTTTTTTTTTTGTGGTTGTTTTGCTTTGTTTTTAAAAAGCTTAAAGCTATCTGCATGAGAATTTTACCTTCTGGAAATCTAACAGTTAGCCAATATCCTGTGATCATCTTACCTTGTTCAGAGATAAAGGAAAAGGAGAAAGATGCCGGTAAGACTTGATCAGCAGCCCAGCAGGTCGCAGAAACCCATCTTCTGGCGATTCACAAACATATCACCCGATCAACAGATAAAGCTACTTCTCTTGCACAAGGATCAGATCCAGATCCTATTAGACCTGGAATATTTCTAGTGCAAGAACAGTTCCTGCCAAGCAGCCCCACATCTGCCCTTTGGTACTGCCATTTGGAAGAACGTAAGGGATGTCAGGAGATGGTGTTGACAAGCGCTGATTGCTTAACAGCAACCAAAGCTATGAACACTGACCCATCTCTGGGAATGCCCTAACCCTGCAGGGAGAAGCTACACAAATGAGATGTGTGACATGACACTCACAAGTCCCCAAGAGAAAACTGGGTGGGACAGAACATTCCACTAGGAGACAACCAAGTTGTTTCAAATTACAGGATTTATATCTGCTATTGCCAACTAACACAAAGAACACAACAACAGCAAAATCAGGCAACTCTGAAGCATGCAGTTTCAGCTACAGTCCCTTTATACAGGGTAAGACATGAGGCCAAATTCAGTGACCATCAAATCGCTCTGCTAAGTGATTTTTTGTCTTTTTTATTTACATCTGCTTACCACCTCCCTAACTAGCATTTTAATTTAAATACATGCATTCTCCCTAAAAATGTAATGCACATAAACTGAAATTTCTAGTGAAATGTACTATTCTGAATTCAACAGGAGTTACTTAAATGCAAAACACACAATAATCAACTCTTACGTAACCTAATACAGATTAGCAATGCACAGTCGTGTCCTTTGGTCACATATTTAAACCACATAAATTCATAACCAAATTAACTTTCTTATTAACCTGATTCATCCTCCAAACTGCATTATCACCACATTACGCTGATTTCTAAACTGAAATGAAGCGATAAGTGAATTGTGTATGCACCTGGTAAAGAGAACAAGATTCTTCACTGGATATGTTTTCCAGCTAGGTAAGGGAGAGGAGAGCACTGTGATCGTGGGAAGTGTTTCACAACTAAGAGTTACAAAATGTTTTGCCTATCTACAGAGACAGAAGTGACACCGTCAGGTCCAGGATACTGACTACACAAAAGTTGGTCTGATCCAGTAAGTCTTCTCCTCTTACCTTTTTCCTACTTGGAAAAAAACTAAAGCCTTCTACAATTGAAGCCTGTTACCATAATACAACACTACAGGGGACAAAGTTAATATTTTTATGCATGGTTGACTTTCGAGTTTTCTGAATTTTTAAGTGCTTAACCATCAAGCCTTAATGTTCTCTAAGGGAATAACTCAGAGTCCATAGGAGTCTCTACATGGACTGCACTTAAATTTAGACCATAAACCAATTTTTAAATTAAAAAAAAAAAATCCTAACACCACCAACTGTCTGGCTGAAGATTATTCACGTCTGTTTTCAACAATTGTCTCTGTCAATGCTCTGAATATCACACATCTGATTTAACATCACAGACTGCCATGCTGAAAATCTGTTTTTCTGCTGTCATTGCACAGAATCACAACTCTCAGGCCAATTTAAATCTTCAAGATGATTCAGTTCATTTTTGTTTAGTTTTCAGGCTTAGTTTAACGCAGGTTTGCCTAGCACAGTTACTCATGTTATTCTACAGCAAGAGCAAAGGTTTTATACTGCAGTCATAAAACTCATCATTACATACCAGCAACCTAATTAACTTTCTGCAATTAAGTCTGCTGGAGCTCTGAAAGAACCTGTTGTATGGAGTGTGACAGGAAAAAAAATCTTGCACCATGCAACACCTCGTAGTCCAAGTGCTTCCAAGAGTCAGAGTCATGAAAGAGAAGTAACACCCCGGATCCCAATGGAACTGTTCCAGATCAGAGTGACCAGGGATTAGCCCTGCTCCAAAACAAAACCTGACAAGCTCTGTTTGGGACAGAGTTAGGACAAATAACCTAAGCTTCTTGCCTACGTTCACTTCAAAGGCCTCTCTATATATAACTCAAAACAGCAGATCTCCTACTTCTAGCATTACTAAATATTCTCGTTTTCTAGCACTTTTCTCCTCAAAAGGCACTCTTTCTTCCTAGCCTACCTAGATCCGCTGTCCCACCAGAATCCTTGGGAGAAAAGTGATGGAAGAGAAACCAAGAATCACAACTGTCTAATGAACTTGAGCAATACCAAGCTTCATTTTAAATCCCTGATAATATTGAATGGGTGGAAATTGCATCAACCAGGAGATTACTTCTAGTCGTTTGCCAGAAAGAAGTCCAATTTGGCAAGCTGCATCTGGACAGACCGGGTTGTTAGAGTGCATTGGCAGCTCCACAAACTGCACTGAACTCAGATAAATTTTGGGCCATTTTCAGGTCTTGGTCTTACCACAGAACAGGAAAGGATGACAGAAGAAACAAGCACAGCATATTGACAGAGTATTAAGCACCCATTAGGAGACTATTTCATCCATGGCATTACACCCTTGTATTAAGCTACAAACAACCAGTTACTTACATAGTAGTTTCTGATTAAAAATAAATAAATCACACTGATTCATCAACTGATGACCACACAGTGAGTTGCAAATATTTCTGCTGCTTTTGTTGGCTCTTCACATAATTGATGCGCCTACTTAAATTTGTCACGTCTGCTAGCAGAAATCAGCATGCTGCTGTGTAACCCACGCTGCGCTGAGGTCTTCAGTATCACTTAGTTTTGCTGATCCCTTGATCAAAAGGAAAAATAAATGAAAGAATGAAAACACACAGAAAAGGTGCTGTCACTGGTAGGAGATACGGAAAAACTCCCATACAAGAAGTAACTAAAAAGCTAAGAATGCTTTATTTTGAGACTAAGTTGGAGAAATAAGAACGTAGTCCTGAAGAGGGCACAAAGACAGCAGTAGAGAACGAGTATAATTTGTTTTATAAGGAATGAACAGTATGAGGCAGTAGATTTGAAATAAGTCAAAGGAAGCAGTTTTCCACACAACACGTTAATCTGCGGAACACGCTGCTGCCAGGTTTTCTGAACAGTTCAGGCTTCTAACAAGAGGGGAAAAAAGGAGAGAAATTAATGGGAAGTCCATCGAGGGCCATTAAGCACACAAGCGTGGATAGTGACAGATGAAAAATCCTAAAGCTATCAAGGTACTCTGAGATCACCTCCCTGTGCTGCGTTCGCGCACCCTGCAGCCTACCCGCCTCACCATCCCTCCCTCAAGCGCTGCTTGAACCTAAGCGCAGGGCAGAGCCTAACAAAGCCAGGCGCAGGGCAGCGTGAGGAGAACTACACAACGCCAAACGCACTTCACGCTCTGCGCGCTGTGTTTAGATATACCAGAAGACCTGGCCCAAAGCAAGAAAAAAAATTGCGACATACGTTCTTCATGAGAAAAGTTACTTTCTTCTCGTACTCCCTCGCAGAAGCCGTGCTGGATGCGGCTCGGACTACGTGCGGGGAACTCGGGGGGACGCCGAGGGGACACGGAGCCGCCCCTCACGCAACCGCGATGCAGCCTCTGGAGACGGGCAGCGCGAGGAAGGCGGCTGCGGGACGGCTCCTTACGCGGTCAAAATACGACCAAAACGCGAGGCACCGGCGCTGGGCAGCGCACACCAGCGAGCTCTGGCAGCCGGGGAAGGCTGCGAGCCCCCCGGGCTGGGGCTGTGCCCGAACAGCCGGGGAGGAGAAGGCAGCGGGCAGCCGCGCCGAGCCCCGGCCCCCCGGGCACTGCCCGCGTCCCCGCGGGACACCGAGCGCGGCCACCCCACCTGGCGCGGGGCTCGCCCCTCAGGGCCTCGCCTCGCCTCACCTCAGGGCGCCGGCGTCCCCGGCGGCGCAGGTCCCGTCCGGCCGCCCCGGGGCGAAGGCGCTGCGTCCTGCGGGGGCGGGAGGCTGGCACCCCAGCGGCCTCCGGCGCATGGGAAGCGGCGCCCGCTCCGCCGGGAACCTGCCTCGGGTCCCGCGGCCGCGCTCCGGCGTTCCCGGGGCTGAGGGACAGCCTCTGGCCGCCGCGCCTCTCCCCTCGCTCCCGGCTGCCTCCGGCGCCAACGGGAACGGCGGCGCCGCCCGCTCCTGGCTGCCACCTGGCGGCCGCGCCGCCCGCCGGCACCCCGCCGGGGCGCGCCCCGACCCGCCCCGAGGCGCGGAGCGGCCTGGCCGCGCTCCGGGAACCGGCCAGGGGCAGGGCGGCCGCCGCCGCCTGAGGGAGCGGGGCCGCTGCGCCGACGTGCCGGGGGGGAGGCCGGGCATGGCGGGGGGCGCGCTGGGCTGCGCCGGCCTCTGCCCTGCCTCCGCCGCGGTACCGCCGCGTACACGGCCCAGCACCTCAGGAAACGTGAGGGCGGCTGCTGCCCCCCTCGGTGCGGGGTGAAGGCTGGCTGCCTCGGGCTACACCGCTCGGCACCTGGTAACACCTCGCTCTTGCCCCTCTTTGGCCGAAGGGCTGAGACCTGAAACCAAGCCCGTCGTCAGTGTTACACTGGCTACCTCTTAGAAGCGTAGACGAGAATCTATTTTGCTAACATTTCAGTCAGCATCGGAAGAAAAAGGTGGTTTTGTCTCTCTGGTCCTGCTTTATATTAAGTATACCAAACCTAAAATCCCTCAGGGTATGTTTATTGAGCAGCACAGTAAAGCATGCAGCACGAGCTGTGACCTTAGAACCAGATAGTCATCGGCAATATTTTTAACGACAAAATCTATTATTCTTGTGCTGGAATTGACCAAGCAAGGTGAACCCATTTGCTTTAAAACACACCCAAATAGATTGTTTTTCCTTGGCAACACTTAGGGCTCAATTACAGTTGAATCCAGGCAAACCACTAAAAGACGAAGTGTTGACTGTGCTATTCATTGCAAATAAATAAATAGATAGATAGATTTTAAAAAAATCAATTTCCTAGCCCATGTATAGCAACAGGCACTCAGCAAAAGATCAGCTGTGGAAAATGCACTTTCCCTTGTATGTTCACCAGGCACTTGCTACAGCGCAGCACTCCCAAGAAGTTTCAGATGCCCCGTGGGCACCACAGCAGATCTTGGTTGTAAAAAGACAGCTGTAGACAGCTGTATGTTAAAGATTTGCAGGGCTTTCTCACAAGAAAAAAAAAAAAAAAGGCTGTATTATAATGCTAAGAAAAGGGTAGTTATGCTACCTCCGAGAGATAGAGGTCTCACCTCTAGTAGGTAAATGGGTCTGGAAACCACAGGACTAGAGAGAATTCTTCCAGTCCCTCCTGAGCAACGCTGTGGCTCGGTAACAGGTAACCTGTACCTGCGCTTCAGAAGCTAGGCTGGAGCCTGTTTGGCAGTAGTAGACCGCAGGAAGCAAATGCTGCGCTGCTCTGGCCATGATATAATGCAATACATAAATTATTGACTCACTACTAAGCCAGGTAGCATGTGAGCAAGAATGGCTCTGGCAGCTTACAGTACTTTAGTTCTAATCTCTGCTACAGATTAGATGTTCCACTTCATCTGCTCCACCAATTACACAACTACTGTTTGTTACAGGGAGAGACACAACTGCAGCCACATGGACTAGAGGCAAGGGTTTCTTTTCAGGAGCAAAGACCTAAGAACTTAGGTATTAATAAATTAACAAGTATATTCATTTAACACACTGGGATTGCTCTACCTGAGGCAGTTCCTAACTCTTGATACTGGGGAAAGATTATTTAAACTGTACCAGTTGAAAATTAGCTACCTAGCTGTATCAGCCCTCAGGGAGGAGGACTCGCTTCTCTATGAAGGGAAGCTGAACAACATTAGCCTGCACACTGGCGGTCCCAGAGGCCTGCTCTGCTGGATGCTAATAGTATTCAGTAGAGTTGGAGTCTGACATGCATCATCTTATTATATTAAAGCACAGGGCACAAGGAGACCTTCTGACAAGCCGAGGAACATAGACTCACCACTGTTTTCCCTTCCTCTTGTAGGATGCCTTTATTCTCATTTCCCTAATATCTCTGTTGTTTTCTGTTTGGCTTTTGGAATGATTGTTCCCTCCCAATAGCTAATGCAGTGTCCTCTCTCACCCCTCCACCTCCTCCTCCCTTTTTGCCTGATGAACTGCTCAGAAGAGCACACATCGTGTTTTCCCAGCAGTGTAAGAGGAAGTTGTTGTCATGCTGCTGTGGGGGAGACGAGCAGTTCTTCCCACACCTTATCTGTGCATCAGAGCAGCTGATGCTAAATTTGTTCTTAACAATTGCAGAGCTAGGAGTCTCATTAGACTGCAATGTTATCTGAAGTCTTTCATAGTTTACATAACAAATGTGGCTATGTACAAAAAATCAATGTGAACACACACACATTCAGGCTATGTCTGCTATTTTCTTCCAGATGGACCCGAAGGGCATTGTGAAATAGCATCATTACTCCTAAAAGAGAGCAAAACATGAATGCTTGGAAGAAAAGAGGATCCACAAGGAGTTTAAATTATTATTTTTTTCCTGCAGTAATCCACATAGGAAATGCTTCTTTAAAGCTTTAATTTATTATCACAAGATGTAGAAAGTAATGCATTTGATGAAAATCACAGAATCGTCTAGGTTGGAAGAGACCTCCAAGATCATCTAGTCCAACTTCTGACCTAACACTAACAAGTCCTCCACTAAACCATATCACTAAGCTCTACATCTAAACATCTCTTAAAGACTTCCAGGGATGGTGACTCAACCACTTCCCTGGGCAGCCCATTCCAATGCCTAACAACCCTTTCAGTAAAGAAGTTGTTCTTAATATCCAACCTAAACCTCCCCTGGCGCAACTTTCGCCCATTCCCCCTCATCCTGTCACTAGGCACGTGGGAGAACAGACCAACCCCCACCTTGCTACAGCCTCCTTTAAGGTACCTATAGAGAGCGATGAGGTCTCCCCTGAGCCTCCTCTTCTCCAGGCTGAACAAGCCCAGCTCCCTCAGCCGCTCCTCGTAAGCCTTGTTCTCCAGACCCCTCACCAGCTTCGTCGCCCTTCTCTGGACTCTCTCGAGCACCTCCATGTCCTTCTTGTAGCGAGGGGCCCAAAACTGAACACAGTACTCGAGGTGCGGCCTCACCAGAGCCGAGTACAGGGGCACAATCACTTCCCTAGCCCTGCTGGCCACACTGCTTCTTATGCAGGCCAGGATGCTGTTGGCCTTCTTGGCCACCTGGGCACACTGCTGGCTCACATTCAGCCGACTATCAACCAGTACTCCCAGGTCCTTCTCAGCCAGGCAGCTTTCCAGCCACTCATCTCCCAGCCTGTAGCTCTGCTTGGGGTTGTTACGCCCCAGGTGCAGGACCCGGCACTTGGCCTTGTTGAACTTTATACAGTTGACCTCAGCCCATCGGTCCAGCCTATCCAGATCCTCCTGCAGAGCCTTCCTGCCCTCGAGCAGAGCGACACACACACCTAACTTGGTGTCGTCTGCAAACTTCCTGAGGGTGCACTCGATCCCCTCATCCAGATCATCGATAAAGATATTGAAGAGGACCGGCCCCAGTACCGAGCCCTGGGGGACACCACTAGTGACCGGCCTCCAACCAGATTTGACTCCATTCACCACAACTCTCTGGGCCCGGCCATCCAGCCAGTTTTAACCCAACAAAGCATACGCCAGTCCAAGCCACGAGCAGCCAGTTTCTTGAGGAGAATGTTGTGGGAAACGGTGTCAAAAGCCTTACTGAAGTCAAGGTAGACCACATCCACAGCCTTTCCCTCATCCACCAAGCGCGTCACTTGGTCATAGAAGGAGATCAGGTTCGTCAAGCAGGACCTACTTTTCATAAACCCATGCTGACTGGGCCTGATCGCCTGGTTGCCCTGTAAGTGCCGCGTGATGACACTCAAGATAATCTGCTCCATGAGCTTCCCTGGCACTGAGGTCAAACTAACAGGCCTATAGTTCCCCGGGTCTACCCTCCGGCCCTTCTTGTAGATGGGCGTCACGTTTGCTAGCCGCCAGTCGACTGGGACCTCCCCTGATAGCCAGGACTGCTGATAAATGATGGAAAGAGGCTTGGCCAGCTCCTCCGCCAGTTCTCTCAGTACCCTCGGGTGGATCCCATCCGGCCCCATCGACTTGCGTACATCCAAGTGCTGTAGCAGGTCGCCAACCATTTCCTCGTGGATAGTGAGGGCCGCATCCTGCTCCCCATCCCCTTCCACCAACTCAGGGTACTGGGTATCCAGAGAACAACTGGTTTTGCTGCTAAAGACTGAGGTAAAGAAGGCATTAAGCACCTCAGCCTTTTCCTCATCTTTTGTAACTAAGTTTCCCCCCAGCATCCAGTAAAGGATGGAGACTCTCCTTAGTCCTCCTTTTTGTGTTGATGTATTTGTAAAAACATTTTTTGTTATCTTTAACGGCAGTAGCCAGATTGAGCTCCAGATGAGCTTTGGCCCTTCTAATTTTGTCCCTGCACAGCCTCGCAACAGCCTTGTAGTCCTCCTGAGTGGCCCGCCCTCTTCTCCAAAGATTGTAAACCATTTTTTTTCTCCTAAGCTCGAGCCACAACTCTCTGTTCAGCCAGGCCGGTCTTCTTCCGCGCCGGCTCGTCTTTGGGCACGTGGGGACAGACCGCTCCTGAGCCATTAAGATTTCCTTCTTGAAGAGTGCCCAGCCTTCCTGGACTCCTCTGCCCTCCAGAACCACCTCCCAAGGGACTCTGCCAACCAGTGTCCTGAACAGCTCAAAGTCAGCCCTCTGGAAGTCCAAAATGTAGGACAAATCCAAATCACCAAGCAAAGAAAAATCTGGGTGAGGACAGGAATGAACTTATTTGATCATTTGTTCAGTATGTGGTGATTAAACCACATCTTGTCTCCCAGTGTGTAGGCAAAGATAGCCACCAGCTCCACTTACCCAGCAAGCTGCAAAGGTTTGAGATGCAAGGGATATCGGAGTATTTTTTACTTCTAAAGCTGCAAGACTTCTCTGCTCAGGAGCCAGTTCTTTGGCCAGCTGCCACTGTAAAAGAATAGGAAAATATTTCAGTTGGTTTAATTAGGTAGTGCTACTTTGAAAATTCAGATAGATTACAGCATAAAATGATAAAACTGGCAGGCAGATAATACAGAACAAGAGTCTCCGTCCTGTAGAACTCAACTGCCTCTCACTAGTCATGAAGAAGAATCTCACACTAATAATGGGAATGACTGTGCATAAAATTCCCCATTTAGATGAGGAAGGAGAGAACTTAAGAAAGATCAGATTGTAGTAGAGCAGGAAGTAACATTTCCCTTCCTTGACTTGTTTCAGCCACTTATTTGTTTCAATACTTCTCTGTGAGCCACTGATTGTTGCAGTGAGATCTTTCTGCTTCATTTCCTTCTCTTTGTGAGAGCAGGTGTCAAACACTGCAAAGAGTTAGAAATCTGCTGCCTAGTATATGGAAGACAACGTCACATTTGCAACAGGTCCAGCACAGGTCAGTGGTGCAGTTAAGGCATGGAAAGTACCTATTACACAAGCTTTAGATTCTGAGATAGAAGGGGGGAGGGAGGGAAGCAACCAGCAACAGGAAAGAAAGAAAACAAACACGTACAAAATAAAAATAACAATAAAAAAAAATACTTGGAGACATCAGTTACCTGGTGGCTTGGAGAAAAGCAGTGTAATTTTACAAAATTTTCTCTCCACCCCTAGATCAGTTTCTCTTTAAGCAGGAGCACTTAAAAGAGTACATGACACCAAAGGAATAGTAAGTAACTCAGTTGCATCTTAGATATGACGAACTGCAGTAGTTTTGTAATTCACACCCAGAAACTGTGTTCAGAAAAGCCTCCATTTTATGTCCCCTATCTATGCCTTTCCCCAATAGCAGGAGGTCCTCCTGCCTGTCAGATCCTTGTCTGAGAACAGAGATGCACAAAAAATGTAAAGCTTTTCAGCCAGTCAGTCACGCTACAGAAACAGGAGAACATACCTGATTTACATTTATTTTACTTCACCTGAGGGGATGAGTTCCAGGAATGGCACTTCCCTGTGAGCTGCAGCTCTGCTGGGCTGCAGTAGCACTGACTCACTCAAGGAAAACTCCATGAGAGCACAGCAGAGCAAGTTAACTTTCAAGCCATACAAAAAAAAAAAAAAAAAAAAAGGACTTCCTGCTTCCTCCTCAACACTTTTTGGTCACACCAGAGGACTTCTCCAGGTTCTGGATAAGCACCAGCTACGCAGAGCATATCACTTGCTCTTACTACCATGCTATGTATAAATAACTCAGTACAGTTTTCTTACGGGGACTTACTCACTAGCTTTTTCTATTGCCTTTTGCTAAACACCATCTTTTGTCCCTTTGAGCTAGTATTACAAAGTTCGTGTCAAATAACCTGTCTACACATGTTTCCTGCCTAAGCCTTCCTTTTAGAACACCTTCCTCACAGCAGGAAATACAAGCAGAAGGATACACAGATTTAGGTGAAGCAATAACACGCATTTAGAAAACATGAGAATCATTCAACTGAGTGGCCTTTTCTGTTTGTATTTCTTATCTTTATCTAATTGTAAGACTGTAGACCTACAGCACACAGCACGTGCTGTTCTACATTTATTTTCCTTTGTTGTTTCTCAGCCGTACAATTTAAACTTTCTTTTATTGTATCTGTAACTATAACACATTCTAACATTTACACATGGAGAGAGACTTGGCACAATAGTGGGTGCAGTCTGTCTGCTGTCAGAGAAGCATTCTCCAGCTGAGTCTACCCGCTTCAAGAGCTGGGAAATCTGCGTTGCCTTTTTTACAGCTTAGCTTCCTCTGAGAAGAGCTGTGCACAGCTCTAGGGCTATTGATAACTGTTAAATAACTGGAGGGTTAGGGCGCAATGTTGGAGCAGCATTAGAAACCTGCTCATAAGCGACTAGAGATCCCACAGTAAGTGGGTGCAAAGGGGGCCCAAGCAACAAAGAAACAAAGCAGCGGGGAAACAAGAAGCCCCTGGGCTAGGCAGCTGTGCCCACAGGCACTTAATAGTGCCGTGGAGAAGTTAGAGCACAGGCCTTGGACCTTAGAAGTAATCACAGACTTTGGCATCCTTCACAAGCTAGAAGCTGCAGATGCCCGCTAACCACCAATTTTTGCCTAAGGCATCTTTGTTTCCTCTGTATGCAAAGGGAGAGTTACAAAGACCTTAGGATAAGATTCAAAACATCCCGCATGCTAAGTGAAAAGCAGCGACAAAAGAAATACTGAGCGGAAGAGTGGTTGTAAACTCCCAACTCCCTCAAGATGCTCTTAAATCAGGTCTGTTGGTGGGAAGGTACAGACAGCCCTGCTTGTAGTGCACACGTGTAGTAGCGCTGGCCACAATGGGCAGCAAGTGGCTAGAAGCTTCCAGTAAAGAAGCTCTGCAGGCAAGATACCCACCTCTGTTAAGCACCATGGAGATGGTTGTGGCAGAATCCATTCACCAGTTCTCCTTGCTCTGCTCCTCACTCACCACAAGTGCTGGAGCTCTACAACTGAGCCTTCTAGCTCGTGTGAGAGTATCTGAATGATAGCGAGGAAGCGGCTCTCCAGCATGAGTTTTGACCCTTCTGGGTAGAGAATGCGAGACACATGGTCCGGACGAGTCTCTGGCACATTAGCTGCCTTTGTGAAGTTATTTGCTGATTCAGAGGTGTGAAGATTCTAAAAAACACTGTGGAGGCAATGGCACTGCTTGTGGTACTGAAACAGCATGGACTCCTCCCGGGTCGATATGACTTCATAAATATTGACTTTGGATAAAGCTTCTGACACAATTTTGGTGTTGGGTTTTGTTTTATTTTTTTTTTCCTCTCCTTTTTCCTTCCAAGTGGGTTCCCAGAGCTAATTTGCTTAAGGCAACATACATGACACAAGAATAAGCCCTTTGAACAGTGATGCAAGTGCTTGGTGATGAAATGAAAAAAGGCTGGATTATTGTTAGTTGGGATTTCATGCTTTGTTTGATTTACTCTGGATTCTTTGTCACCTCACTGCTATTCTTGCCAACACATCTCAGAGGGCTACTGATTAAGGGCCAACATACTGTTTTCAAGGCTTTTCTGACTTTTACGCTTATCAGTCGTTGTTTTCTCCCCTCTCCATAGAAGCAATACACTTTTACCCATCAATCTTTTTACTCAGCAAATCATCTAAGCAACAACTAACCATATTCTAGGCCCGATTCTTTTCTCATTTGCAGCAGCATGAAAATTAAAGCAATGTAACTTCCTTCAGTGAAACGATTCCTATGCAGTTATTAGGTGTAGCATACGCCAGAAAGGTATTGCTTTCCTCTCTGTAACGTGAATATAATTGTCTTAGTGTGCTAGTACATGAGTTCACAGCCACAAAAACACACCCAACCAACACCAACACATGCTTCACCCAGTGTATGCACAGGAAAGCCCTGATCCAGTACAAAAGTGATAGGAGGTTACAGGTGAAGACAAGTACACCAAAGAACTGTTTTCTTGCTTTAGAGGGAAGTCAGGCACTTTTTCCCCTAGAAAAGCACTTCAGAATTGCCTTGGTATTGAACACGCCTAGGTGTTTTGCTGAATCAGGCACAAATTTCTACTCCTTTATTCTCAACAGAGCAGGACTAAACCAAGAGAAGAAGAGGGCAGGCAATAACTACAATAACGACATCTGAGAAGACAAGAGACTAAATGCAAAATAAGGAACATAGCTATGCTCTTCTTTGGCAAGGGCCAAGGTAGCGTGCTAGACTCCAAGCAGTATTTCCAGGAACGCAAGAGTCAAGCGTTTAATATTCAATTTGTACTCATTATTCCTTGCCCCTGCATTTCAGTGCACATCACTGCACCTATGTCAGACACACACACACTCCCCAGACCGAACTTGCTTTTCCATTTTGGAATAGAGGCTGTTTCCATAAAGCTTTTATCCACAACATTACCCACTTTTTTGATTTGCTGATTCTTAACAGAACTTAAAGTTCTCTGAAAACCACTGCCGCTGAGAAAAGATTTAATATCCATACCCAAACACTCGCTGAACGTCTAACCTGGAGATCAATATCTATAGATTCAGATTGTGTGATGTGGCTCTGATGAGACACTTGAATACAAGTCATTGGCAAGAGCACTCCTGTCATCATTTTTTGTCATGCTGTCAGCTGGCAACTTGATGCTAAATAGTTTAACATTTGTATCAGCAATTCAGTCAGGACATTAATTCGAAGCAGAAGAGAGTTGTTTACAAAAAATAAATAAAAGGCTTATGGATGATGTAAGTGCTGAGCTATGGGCTTTCTTCCCCATGCAGTGAACATGCCTAGATGTTTTTCCCCTGATTCAGGAAAACAGTCAGACCATAAGCAACCTGTGTACTGATCTGCAGGCAAATCTTATGTCAAAACAGTGGTCTATCCCCAAAACATTTTCAGTACTTGAGGAACAGCATGAAACAAAAGCGTTGTTGCCCCCTTCCCTGTACCTCCTGAGCATTAACAGGTCTGCATCATCTTTTACTCTCACTGGAGGGTGTTAACCCTCATCCCGTCACACTTTCCATTCTGCACTGAGAAGAATAATAATGCAATTGAACACTGTGTACTGTCTGAATTAAAAGGTTATTAAAAAGAGAAAGAGAGAAGACAGTGGAAAATGGACGTGTGTTCGATTTCACATTCTAAAGAGAAGGGTTTTTAAGGATGAGGCATGTGCCTACAGCAGTTCACGAAGGGTATGTACAAATCATCCTTCTACATAAATGGTCATGGCCAAGACTATCCAGCTGCTTTGTAACATACTTCTACTCTGAAAAGTTGTATTTACAGCCAAAATGCTCTGAGCATAATGTGAACAAGATTTTACCCTGTCCACTGCAGAAAGAGGGAGTTGTTTTGGGCCAAAATACCAAGACATTCCACATAACTCACAAACACTATTCCCTCATCTAATAAGCCTGCTCCGGTAAAGATTCTTAAACCAGAGATTCCTACCCATTTGTTCTTAAAAAGACTACGAGTGCAGTAACTAGAAGTCCTAACACAGTTGAATATTTTCTATGCTAGAGATTCAGACTGTACGTTTAGGAATTTATATCAGCAGTACATAATTTAGCAACTCTAGGACCCACAATTTCTAACTGCCTAACATGCAACAGTTTAATCAAGTCTGGTTAACCAGAAGTGACAAACAATTCTTGTACAAAACACAGACTTCCTTTTATTTCAGTTCAGGCTATTAAGAAATATTAAGCTGTAATGAATTGTTAAAATCCTGCTTTTTCTCTTTATTCAGCTTCAGAGGTGCAAAATAGGTTGCCAGTACAGTTTTCTTATCTTCCTCCAAAAATCTCACACAAATAGCAGATATTTCATAGCAGGAAGAATCTTTTCCCTGAGATAGAACAGCATAGCTGAGCTGCTCTAGCAATGCTGAGAGGCACAGTCCCTCCAGCCACACCGTGTTTCTTTCCTATCTTGCAGAGCCCCATCTATCTCCAGCCTGTCCCCTACCCATGCATGGCACAAGGAGAAGCTGTCAGCGTGAAACTTGCCCCAAAGCTGGACTCCAGTCAGAGCCGGACTCCACACAGCCAAGGGCTGAGCACCAATGAGAGCCCTCCCAACAAGCGCTTGTGCAACAGACAGTTAACTGCCTCTTCTCCCCTCTTCTCTAAAAAATAAAAAATTATCCGACCTCATAAAAGCTGTAGCTTCTAAACCTTGAATCATCTGTGACAGTGAAATAAAGAGAGAAACAAAGGGTATGGGGAGGAGACAGATAAGATTTTGCTTCATTTGAAGAATAACATGAGGATAAATTAGCCAGCTAGAATTCATCTGTTGTCTTCCTTTGTGCATAAGGTAAACAGAATTCAGTTCCCTTCAAGTAGATGGTCTGTAGATTCCAAGAACTTTAAACGGGGGATGAGCACAGGCAAGCACAACTGGATGAGGAGATCGGGCCTTTTTTTTTTTTTTTTTTAAATCATCTCAGTTGTTAGGGCTAATGTGTATTACATAGCACACAATAAAACACCCAAACTCTGCTTCAGTGATCTACCTTCCCATAAAAACCTAATTTACACAGTATCAACATCTGTTTAGCAGAAGGACAATTATACAAGTATGTGTGTATACATATGTGGACACACACAGGATCCCATTAGTTTCTCATAAGTTTTAAAGAAGTGAATAGAAGTAATTAAACATTTAAGTATTGTTTTGGAAGGCATTCTGCTCATCTTGGAGGAGCACTTTAGAGATGTTTAGAGAGTAAATGTTAGCCTCTTCACTACCAAATATCTCTAATTGCCAAATTCCTTGAAGTAGGCACTGCTATTTTTTCTCGGGAAAAATATTTCGTTATGCATTTCAGCTGCACAGAGAAGAAAATAAGTTTACATGTAGCTTTGAACAGACGTTTATAGACACAAAAGACGAAAAATAACTTTAGAGCTATGTAGCGATTTTTCTATTTATAGTATTTCTGCATGTTAAGTTTACAGTTCCTGTAGTTTATTGCAGTTTTGTGGGATTAAAGTCCTCCTACAAAATCAGATAAACAAGAGAAATGGGGGGAGAGAAACTGTGTGCTTTATGTACTGTTTATTCGTCTTCAATGAAGTCTGTCCCATGTATACAATCAAACATCTGTGGAAAGTCTGCATTTTGACCAAAGCAATCATTCTCTGCATTCCAGTTTTGGTAGCTGGTTCTTTTACTTGCATGTGTTGTGTATTGTGTGCATGCACACATATGTGGTTTGGGCATACTTCTCACAAATGAAAGGAAAAAGTGAGACAGTTTACATGACATTTTGTTAACATAAAAGCCAAAAAAACTTCGGTCCATACCACATAGACAATTAATGTTTTAGAAACTTCCACTCTGAGATTCTATAGGAATTAAGTAGCCTTTGTAAGTCATATGTCATAGCTACCTTGATGTGAGAACAAATAATCACCTAGATCATATTTACCCCCTACATTTGTGTAGAAGCTTCCAACACATGAGATGATTGCAATGAAATCAGTTGATTTCAGCCAGTTGAGCAAGAAGCAACTTATAAATCCATCTGTCATGAAGTTTGTTTCCCAGTTCATCTTCATGAAGTAACTTACTTACATGTTTCTCTTTCTGATGGAATAAGGCGTTTCACTCCTCTCAGGTACAACCTGCAAGAGACAGAATACAGAATAGCACCAATAAACTCTGAATGAAACCCCACAAGCAACATCCTTGCCTTAGGACTTTGAGACCACTGAGATGAAGTAAATGTTTCAGGTCAACTTCACTACTGAGTTAAGAGAATCACACCAATAAAGAAGGGAAATCTTCTGGCTGAGAAAAAAAAAGGAGTCTGCCTAGTCCTCCATCTGTTCTACAAACAGACATATAGAGCTGCAACGAATTCTACCTGTTCTGGTCTCATTTCTCAAATTTGAGTTGTGTCCACATGGATGGCAAGAATTCCACATCTACATTCAGTGCACATCACTACATTGTGGTAAACAGAACAGAGTAAAACATCTTCACTGAACAAGTATCCATGTGCAAGTCAGTTGTGCAGTTTAAAAGGTAGGCAGCATATAAAAGAATGTGAAAATTTTATAGTAACATCAAATTAGCTATTTGTATAACACATTTTAGATACTTCTACCTGAATAAAATATATTTTTCTTGTAATTTAGAACAGAACATAGATTTTTTTTATTTAAAATTTTAAAGATTATTTTTGATGTCATTCTGCAAAAAGATGTTGCAATTCCTTTGATCTTGTACGAGACTACCACATTCTAAAAAGATGCCATAACCAGTAAAAGAATCTGCCTCTACTAACGATCTGTTTCTACAGTAACAGAAATAACAGTTCTCCAGTCTACCATCTCAGTACCAAAAATACCATGTATTATCTTACATAACTACCAAGTAGATTGCAGTAAAACAGACTGATTAAATGCATATTAAAATAGCTCCAAGTGATTTGGGTATTACTTTCCATTATTATGTAATTTACTTCCACTCTTTCTTTAGCAATCACTGCATCTTTTGGAACATTGTGCAGCTCAGAGCCAGAAACACAACTGGATCAACACCCTAACTTCTATACTGCACCACAGAAGCATCTATAGGTCTTGCCTACCTTATGAAGTATTCTTCCAATGCTCAATGTTCGTCTATTAAGAAAACAGTATAGTTCCATTTATTTTTCTTCAATAGGCTTCCTTTTGAAAGTTTAACATTTTATACTAAAATTATGGATACAAATTCAACTTTGAGAAAGCTAGAGAAAAACCTATATATATATATATTATACACGCTGTCTGCACAGTGAGTCAGAGCCCAAGCACAGCTTGTCAACACAAGTACCTAGAGCCAAGTCATAACCTCCACTTTAAGGTGTGGATTAGATGAAAGGATTAGAAAACATATTACAATGTCCAGAAATCTGTCAGAGGGAGGGAGAGATCTTCAATCTTAAGTAGCACTATGCTCTGCTTCCTAAGTTCCTAGGGTATTGTGCATTTGTGGAATCCAGGTTACAATGGGACGTCAGCTGGAGCAGAATAGTTGATGGAGATCCCAGGTCTGCATGTTTTTGATGCATCCATAGAAATGCTCTGCAGAAGCAACTCAGTAAGCTACAATGCTTTTTTTTTTTTTTTTTTTTCCTACCTGCCCACACTCACAGCTGCCTGGTATGTGCAGTGAAGAAAATTAAGCTGCTCAGCCAATGCACTGTATTTTGGATGGGACAATCCCATGCATACTTTGAGACCTAGAGAATTTCCTGACAGATTATGAAATAATTAGTTGGCCAGAGATCCAGCCCTGGGCCCATTCTGTAGGCAAACTTTATTCCCTCACAATGTCTGACCAAAGCTGGATAGAAAAGCTGTTTTCTTTCCCCTTAGGGAAACTTGATAGTTTTGAGATTGTGGGGTTTCCAATTTTTTATTTTTTTATTTTTTATTTTTCAAGTTAAAGTGAAACGTAAGTTCCCTATTTGTTTATTCAATATTTCTCTTGTTTTCTCACTTTTGTCCTACAATTTCCTACAGGAAGGAGTCAGGGGGAAGAAAGGTTGGGAAAGGAAGAGAGAACGACAGCAATCCTCCAACTCCCACCAATCTTCAAGTATTTCTTAAAAATTGTTTAATAGGAGAAAAGGTGGAGATTAGTAAGAAAATGTGTAAGTAAAAAAAATGCCTTTTTCTAATTGCTAAAATAACCCAAACATAACCCAGAAGAGAATGAAGATTCAAACTGTAAAGTCCAATCCATCAAAGTCATGAAATGCAAATAATTACACAGAGGTTTTGGAATTCCAAGATTACTGTTAGTACAAGGTTAAACCAAGCTCCAAAAGAACTTCTTTAGCAGCAGGTGGAAGAAAACTTATCAAAAAACTTTCAGTAACCTGAAAAAATAATGAGGCCTTTTCAACTTTGCTGACACCAGATAGAAATGTTTTGGAGAAGAAAAAAAGGAAAAAGGCTGACACGATTTAGAAGTAATTCTTCTTTATGGTCACAGTAGACTGATGCAGCATGTATTATAGTGTCATAAGGGATCAGAACTTCAAGCAATGAAAAAGCAATGGAATTGCAGTGTTCTGAAATTATAAGACTTGAAGCAGAAGGATTAAATAGAATTTGTGACAGAACTGGTTTTAAAAGACATTGTTGAGGAAAAAGAAAAGACTTTCAGGATGTAGTACATTGTCTTTTAGACCTATTCCAAAAACACTGATGACATTTTGTGCCTAAAAGAAGCTGAAAAGTTACTTCTGTGGTGACTAATGTAAAAAAGAAGCAGAAGACTAAAGGTGGGGCAAATAAGTGGAGTCAGATGCAGGCACTTTCATGGTAGGTGCAGTGACTTTTAGATTCTTTTAATCAGATTCATTCTGATTGATATTGGTTTGGGCGTCAATATCAAGTTACCTTAGAAAGCTCAATTGTAAGAAGTGCTAAAATCACTACTGTTAAAAATTGAGAATACTGAACTTCAATTGCTAAAAAGGTCTGACACCTCCCAAAGAAAAATCCCCAGTATCTTGCAAAATTAGGCATTTCAGTGGATATATATAATTTTTTCAAATATGCGAAGATGAGGTGTTTTTTGCCTGGTGATAAATGAAGTTCCATACAACTTCTACTTTTGAGAGATCAAGACATGAAATCAAGAGCTACTGATCTAGGTAATGAAAGGCATGTCAGGCTGCAAGCTTGCTTTCTGCATGTATTCTGTGAGGCACAGAGAAAAAAAAATCCTTCTTGAATAAAACTGTAACTAGCCTTTGTTAAATATCTTATTTTTACGGGGTATTGTATGATGACAAGGAAATTGTTTATTAGTGTGATTTGTGATATACAAGTAAGGACCTCTTGCCATGGCCTGCCTGCTTGTTTTCTCTGTCAGAAGCTTCTGCACCTTGCTGAGTTTTGCACAATAGTATGCTTGGCATTGTTCAAAATTGATTCAAGATTAATTCAATCTCAGCAGTGATTTATCTGTTGAGAGCATCTTTTTTTTTGCCAGGAAGTACAATAGACTAGTACTTCAAAAGCATTTATCTTGGGAGTGTTCTGTGTATACATTGGTCAGAAGTGAGTATTGCCTAAACATTCAGAAAACTGTACAAGCAAAGACAGTTGTTCTTCATCAGGTTCCACAGGACACCCAGCCCATCTATGGAGTACAGTACAGGTTCTTGAAGACTGCCTGCTCTCCTAGTGCACCAAGTTCCTGTCCAGAAAGATGGGTCTTTTAATCATACAGATATGGGCAACCAGAAACAAAGAACACGAATCAGAGCAACACTTTCATGATATTGTACCTTGCTGGGTCCAACTGTAGCAATATCACCTGGGAAAAGGTCACTGCTCAGGTACGGCAATAACTCAAAGCCCACGTACTGCCTTCTCACTTGCTTCACCATGAAGTTACAGGAAAACCCAGCAAAGACCATCTGCCCATCCTTGCTCAGGGCAGATTAAGGTTATGATCATGTACTGACATCTTCCTTATATATTTCATAGTTGTTCAGACAAGAAATAAAACATGGACCTCAACCTGCTATAAGAGACCCTTCAACAGCACACAACTTCTTTTTGTAGCCTAGAATAGTTTACAAAATACACAATCTTGATATTATTACTGTTCTGTCTTACCAGACAAGATTTGGAACATGTTACAGTTAGAAGCAAATACCTTTGTAATGGAAAGAGGAAGAGATATCTGTCTGTGTCTGTTTTTACAAAGAGAATGGCTATTGTCTGAACATGGTTATAGACTTTGAAAACTATTAGTATTCTTTGATGGGGAGATCTGATACAAAGAACCTATAGAAAAAAAAGAACATAAGCCTTAACACTAGCTGTTAAGAACATTTCAGGGAATAATAACTGCAGGAGATAAGGAAGCCTAAAATAAACACCAAAATCTGTAGTGCATCTAGGAACATCCCTCACCACAGGAAAAAGAAGAAAAAATAATCAAACGATCTCACGAGTGGATTTTTTGACAAGGTGGAAGAACCATCTCTTCCTGGAGTGACCTTGAACTGATCCCAAACGCTGCTCAGTTTGGCTGTCCAAGGATGGTTCATTTATGAATGAACTCTAGGAAATATGAGGTACACACCATCCAAGGCTATCATAATTCTGCACTTTCAAGGCTGCTGTGAGACTGAGGGAGCTCGTGGATCATGACAGAAAGTCAACACAAAATAGAGTCAGCATATAAGTTCATCAGATTTACTTCATCAGGTTTTTGACTCTCCCTTAGAAACATTTCCCTACACAGAACCCAAAAGCATTCTAGATACTCTTCTGTTTTGTTTTTCCTGGTAGCCTGGCCTGTGGAGCCATCAGAACCACTAGGAAGGGCACCTTAGCTCAAAAGAGAGCAAGAGAACTTTTCCATGGTATTCTGAGGAGTAGCTAACATCTGTTACATTCACAACACAATTAGTAACTTTTATAAACACACAAAATCTGACATTTTAAATCCTTAAGGCAATGCACAGGGTTGTGAGAATCCCACGTTGACACTAAGCACTCTCACGCTTCTCTTCATGACAGGATAACAAGGCCAGGAATATTTATCAAAGGGCTTTTTTCTATTGAGGAAGATAGAAGAGCTGAAAGTGACAGCAGATGGAGTGAGAAGAAAGAAGTCTCCCCTAGACTAAGTAACATAAAAAAGATTCTTCTACTCCCTTCTATAACATAGAAGGCTACAAAGGTGTCCTATTGAAGACATTCACACCTGCCTACACCATTTTGCTTGGCTCAAAGCACATAGCAGCATGTCATGGGAAAAACGAGCACTTACAAAGCCCAGCTGTAGTGTAACAAGGTGAGTCATGATCCAGATATGTATCGATGACAACCACACACCTCTGTCTCCAGAAATGCCAGAGCACCAAGAAGTAGATGAGAACTGCAGTCCCCTAAGTGCTGAAGGATAAATTAAACAATAAGTCAATCAAACATATGTGACAGAACAAATCTGTAGCAGCCTCTTCCCCTACTTCATTTCCCATGTACACATTTTCGTCCAAGGTCTGATGCTGCCTAGAAAGCTTCTGCCAGCTCATCTTGAGCAACAACCACCCAGTTTGACATAGGGAAAAAAATAAGTTCCCAGATGTTGAAAGCTTTCCAGGGCACCAACATTAATGGTTAACTCTTGCTGAAGCAGTCCCCATTTCTTACTCCTACGTTTCCTTATGCTTTTTTCAATGTCTACTTTCTCATGAAGGAAAATGCTTTAAGAAAAATAAAATGTATTCATACATATTTAACACACATGCACACACATACACACTACTCCTAATCTTGCCATTGCTGCAACTCTTTTAGTTTTGGAAAAAGGGAGCCTGGACTTATTTTATCATGGAAAGCTGATTAGATAAATCTGGGCTGTTTTGTTGTTTACATGATAAACTGCTGCAACATTTTCACCCACTATGGTACGTTGCCAGTGCTGGCCCACAAAATGAATATGAGTGCCAACTCTAGCTCACTCACACTCCCTTCTCTATATTTACTCAAATAGTCATTCCTTTACCCTCCCTGTTCTCCTCATGGCTGTGGGCGCTCACTCTCATATGACCCAGAAACATGAAAACTTTTGAGTCTACAATTCTTGCGATTTTACAGTGTTGTTGTTTTCTTTTTTGTGTGTGTTTTCTTTTTCATTGTTTTATGTAACGTAAGTAAATAAAAAATACTTTTAAAACCTGCTGTTGTCAGTAACTACATTTCACCAGGTCTGTTTCCAAATCCAACTCTCTGGTTTTGGTGCCAGTACACTGCTTTACCAGTCAATAATGTGCTCATTTAACTCCCAATGAATGGTGACAGAAAAGTTGAACAATCAAGGCAGAAGCAGCATCACCTATCCTTTAGTCACAGCTACGATGTAATAGGAGATACGGAGCTTGTTGTCAAGTCCCACAGCTCTAATGAGACTTTCAAAAGCATTGGCCAAGTATGCAAGTCACCCATTTTTCATGTACCATGACTTGTTATCAAAGTTATGATGTGTGAAGATAAAGCTGATCAAAAATAGCATGGACTTTATGTTCAAGCCAGAAATTCTTTCTCAAGTCCTCTAATACAAAAATAATACCCTTTGAAGATTGTTATATAACAAACTACACCCTGAAATGTGATCTGAGAGAATATATATATATATATATCTTTTTTGCAACATCCCCAAAGAGCAATAACACTACAGGAGCTTAAGTCACCAAGCTGTCCTCTCAGTACCACTGTAAATTGTGCAGCATTATGCCCGACTCAGGTACATAATAAAAGTCACTGACAGAAAAGAGTGATGGAGGTAGGCCGTTCCTCTGCCCACACAAATTGCTTCTCTACAGCATATTATTTTTAAGTCTCAGAGAACAGGAGTAACCTTTTAATTTTGCCTGTAAAACTACCCCACATTTTAGGCTGACTGACTCTTTTCCTCATCTTCAACAGATGCTCAATTCATGTCCAAATTCACCTCCTTCCAGGAATTTGTCTAGATGTCATTAATCTAAGGAGAGAAGTTTGTCACAGCTGGAGTTAGTAAGCATCAGCTGTGGACGGCAAAAAGAAGTAACAACTCCAAAGCTTACGTGCAGACATTCTGGCACCTAAACGCAGACTAAACTATTTCTACGCTGTCCTTACAATCACACTGTATTTCTTATATTTAATTAAAATGGCTATAACTCTTTTAATCTCCTTACGTTTATGATTACTTCTCTCTCCAGTGTCTTCACTTGCCCCTATGTTATTAAATCATCCAATAATTCTGCTTCAAAAATAGGTTGAGTGAACAAATCCAAAGAAACCATGAATCTTGTAATCCCAGAATCACAGAAAATACTACGGGCAGGGACTCTAGGGGCTTCTCGTCTTCTGCCCCCCAGCAAGATCAGATCTACCTGACAGATCCCTGTTAGGATTATTCTTAAAATCAAAACTGATAGAGGTTTTACAGTCTCCCAGCTGTACATTATCCCTAACCAGGCATTAGCCAATTCTAAACAGAATTTCTCTTATTGCAATTAGAGTCCTTTAATTCTTTTCCTGCCTATCAAAATGGGAAAATACGATATTCTTTTCTATTTTGCAATAGTCTTCTAGGTATTTGAAAGCATTATTGAAGGATAGAATTTTTGTTCCCTCTCAGAGAATTTAGCTTTTTGAGAAAGCACCTTAACTATTAGATGATGAAAGAAACATATTTAGACCTTATAGAAACTCCAAAATATTGGAGTATTTCCTTACACATTTAACATGGCTTTTTCCTATCTTATTATTGAGTAGTTACCAAATAAGAACGACATACCTGATTGTGATCACACCAGAATTTTAGAAAAAATTACACATTGACCCTTTTTATTCTGTGACACTGAGAAATAAATAACTTGTAGTATGTTCTTATTTTGGCTTACTCATGTTCCTTTTGCCCAAGTCAGAAAAACATACTGTGTGACAGCATTGCAGAGTTTCTGAAGCAGCTAAGAGCAAGAGAAGCTATAAACATATCTTATTTCATTTACCTCCTCTCCTTTTAATTTTGGCCAATGTAAGAAGCACGACAGGGCAATCACGGACACCAGGGAACTTTGTGCTGCCCATCAGAACACAAATCCAACTGCCTCTGGAGAGCACTGGCACTTTATTGCACACTTTGCAACTGGAACTTAACATACATCAGTGAATGATGACAAATACATACCCATGTTTTTTTCACCTCTAATCTTGCTATGCTGATTTATAATACATGCAATTCTAGGAATGTTAATGGTCTCAAGCCTTTCAAGAACCTAAGCAGCAAAGAATCCTTACCCTGACTGTCTGTAATTCAACCCAGCAAATGACAGCTTTCTGTCAATAATATGCTCTCGCTGTATCTGTGAACGCGTACACCAAGCAGGGAGGAAAACTGTTCAACTCTGAGACAAGCTGAAGTCAGATACTATATCCCACAAACCTCTAATAAATACAGTCTTTAGCCTCCACTTCACTCTAGCAGGAGCAAACAGAAATCATTTTCCTCACAGAACCCTTACAAAAAATAAAAATCAACACCGTCTTAATAAATTGCAACCAAACACCCACATTGATCAGTACGCTTAGCACCAGTGAATCAAATCCCGGTGCCTGGAAATTAGTGCAAGTTTCTCAATAGCAGAGCCAACCTAGTTGAAGCAATAGTGCTTCAGAGGAGGGCTCAAAAATTCAGCAGTTCTTTTGGCCTCACTAACATCTGATGGTGACGAGTTTTATTGGTTCATTGTTTTACTGTTTCACTGCTTCATATTGAGTAGGTAATTTCATTGAGTCGTTTACAATGATATTTAGTCTTTTTCCTGAGCTTTACAGTGAATTTATGACTGGCTGGCTGAAATTATTCCTTCAGTAGCATGATACTGAGCATTTGACCAGCAGTCCGTCTGTCATCATGTTGCCTGAGCCTGTGACTTCACTTTCTTTACCGAGGTCTTTTGCAGTCCTCTCTAGTACTGTGAATTTCACAAAGCGTTTTTAAAGCCTATAAGCCAAATGTCAACCCTCTGCCCATTCAATTTTCTTCCATCAATTTCTTCACAATGTCCACAGAAATCAAGTTCAAAACAGCCATCAAACCTAATCTTGATATATTCCTTCAAACATCAGTTATTCAATTCACTGTCATTTGCCTGCATCCTGTACCCTAGATCTTCATTTTATCATACAATGCAGCATTTACGAAAAGTAATGTTCTGCTCAGGTTTACACTCAGATTGTCAAAACATATTTCCATTCCTGACAAATTGAACATTTAAAGGAAGTCTCAATATGATTATTTTAACACTTTAGAGAAATAAATTTTGCTTCCGCAGAAGGTATAATGGCAATCACTCCCTCAGCAGCTGCTTCACTGGTTTCCTGTTAGGCAACAGGACTATGAAATTGCTCTGCAGATGCATTAACAAATGTCTTGCTTTACCCCTTGGATTTCAGGTGACTTTCTTGTTCGTGGTATTTTCTGATAGGTCTCTCTATCCTAGGTCACATTGGAGAAACTATTTATTGCTGGTTCAGAGTGTAGAACTGCATGTAAGCACAAGCTAACTGCAGAACATGCCAGATTAATGTCAGTTCCCAAATGGTTCTGAACAGACTTTGTCCTTGAGTATGCTGGCAGCTAACCCACATGCACCCGTGATTCAGCTGCAGTATTGCTGACACTTAATATCAGCAAGAGATAATTTTCCTAGTATAGATTTTTTTTTTCTTGCCAAATATTAAGCTTGTGTAATTCGTAAATACCAGGCAAAGTCATCTTGCCATGGAACTTTCTGGAATAATTTCCACTGGAAGTCATTGTGTCTCTCAAAGGTTTGAAAAGAGGTGAATGAAACACAAGGCCAGATTTCTGAATAGTCTAGATTTATATATTTTTGCTGATGGTGATGATATGGCCTACACAAGCTCATGAAGCATATTTTAAACTCACATTTTTCCCTTCCTTTCGTTAATGTCATATGTTCTGGTTATGTTCATGCTAACATGGTATGGAAAAGCCTTTGAAATTAGAATTTAAAGCCCCATGAGCAGGCAAACCTTCTGAGAATTTGTACTTAGACACAAGCCAATCTGCATTCACAATCAAAGATCATTTTGTGTCGTACACTGCTTGGCATGGGCTCTGACTGTCGTTCTGGATGTGATCACAACAATTATTAAACAACAACAATGAAACAACCAGACTCTCCTCCCAGCTAAACTCAGCAGGTTATTACGTGTACCCCACATGCTATATATCAGCAAGCCAGGGCCCGATAGCTGGCAGCCATCTGGCAGAAGCAGCTATTTCTAATGCTGGTTATATATATTAATTCTCATGCAAATGCATGTGCCTGGTTTCAGGGAGCTAAATCCTAAACCTAGCACCAGTATATTCCTTTCAGTATTTCTTTCATGACTTTTTCATTTACAGTTTTCAGCTTTCCTGAATACAAGTCAGAGACACATGCAAGCCCTACAGTTCCCTTATCTGAAATAGTGATATATTTGGCTTGTCTTCTGACTTATCACTCACCTGCATGTCTGTGACTGAACAGAGATCTGTATATACATCCTTTACAAATTTTCAGAGGCCGGTATTTGTGTAAGGACTCTGTACCCAAGCAATCCAGTAAATGTTTCAAGAGGACCTCTTCAATGTTAAATGTTTCAGGAAGACCTCTTTCAGATATCCAGAGAAATTAACAAAAACCCTGAGAAATCTGCATACATCTGAATAATAAAACACTATTATTTCAAAGAACCGAAGTTTCACAGACCTTTGTTCCTCCATTTCAGGTGGTCCCCAGGGTGACAGTTGAGGTATGTGGGCAGAAATCATGAGAATGCCTAAAAGCACCCACCCACTCAGATCCTATTCCAGCAGCAGGGAGTTGTAAGAGAGGTGGACACTACAATTAATACGTTGGCAGTGTCCCTGGCCTCTCTGCTTTAATCCTGCACATTACAGCTATGGCTTTTGAATTTCAGCTATGGATATAAATTCAGAGGGTGACGTGGGTTTTGTGGCGTCATGTGCAATGGCCATGTGGAGTAGATGTTCTAGATCTCTTTCTAGACTATCTCTTTTATACATTTTTCTACAATTGCAGAGATTGAGTTTGAGGATCTAGTGTGTCTTTCCTCCTAACATTTCTATGTACACCCATGTTTCTAATCAAGAAACAACGAGACAGAGTATGATCACATCAGGATTACTGAGATAGGCACACCAGAAATTGCTTCCTCCAAAAGCCAAGAGAAAAGCCTCTGTTCCCCATGCCAAGAGGTGAAAAAAAAAAAAACACACACACACCACAGAACACAGAAATAACTGTGGAAAAACCCTGCTTAAGAATGGTTCAGTGGTAAGAGAGACACATAAAAGAAATAAATCCCACCCAAATGCTTTTCCAACACCTTCAGCAAAAATCCAAAGGAACCCTGGATCTTCACATAAAGACTTACTTTACAAATTGTAACATGTTACACTGGGAAAAAAAAAAAATCTTTTCCAAACTTTGAAGAAAACATCAGTGAACACAGTAGATTGAGCAAAGATAAGCATTCACTGTCAAGTACAGAAACACTCTGGATCTCTGATCAATTCTTATACAGTTTTGATTCCAACAATTTCATTTTGCCCCAGAACATCCACTAATTCATCTACTGAGTTTATCCAAAATGTATAACAGCCTATTACAGAATAATTCTTTTTAGTACACCAAGTCACAACACATTCATAAAGCCCTCCACATCCTGCAGAACTGCAGGTTTGTACCAGAGTCGTCTTACTTCGTTTTTCCCAGAATAAAAAAACTTTGCTACAAATCTAGTCAAAGTATCTCTGTCAGCTGCTGGATCAAGGATACATGACATTTTACAGTGACTTAATATGCTACAGGATTATATGTTCAGAATGCACAACTACATTCATCAGACTAAGGGACATTTCTCTTGTATTAACCTTTAGAAAATACACTGGTTTCTGTCCTTTTCCAAGGTTTCACTCTGCTGTTAAGAGGTCAAACACAATTTTTCCTTATGTATGTAACCAGGAAGAGGATGCTTATATCTTGCTTAGCTGATGAAACTGCTAGGGAAAGAGTCCAGTTGGCAGAGACAGACTTTCCAAGAGAGAGACATCTGTTCACTAACTGGAATGCAATCAGACATTTTCTTCAGATGTTTCTGACCTGTAAGCAATCAGTAAAAAAGCTACACAACCAGATATTCTACATTAGCTCAAGTTTTTGGAGAACTTTTAAAAAATTAGAAGTAGTGGTAGTGTAACAGCAGCTCCTAGGAGCCCTGAGAAAGACCACCAAGACCTGTAATGCCAGACCAGTACCAAAAGAAAAGTGAAAAATGGAGTCTCTAACAGCTGATAGCCCAGGGTAAGCTAAGTAGAAAGAGCCACAGGCAGGATATTCTTACTCTTAAGTCTAGGAAAACATGGCACAGAAAGACTGAACAGTGCATCTAACTCTCTGGAAGGTGAACCTGGGTGACTCAAGATTTAGGTGATCACCATAACCAATCATCATCCTTTTCACACAGTTTTCACCAAACCAAACAGCACAAAGCATTCTGTAATTTTATTTTTCAGTTATTCCAGGACAACTTATTACTTCCCTTTGGAAGGCAGGGTGCAAGAGGAGCCACCAGGCAAACAACTTTCCCCAAAGGGCTCTGCAGAGCCCCCAGGACCATGCCTGCCTCCCCATGGCCCAGCCACAACAGCTCAGCCCCAGCTGGCAAAGCAGTGGTCCAGGGACAGCTTTTGCACCTCCTGCTGACCCATGGCTTTTCCCTAGGTTTCTAAAGCAGTGTGTTTTAACACCAGAATTAATTTTGTGCCCCCAAAATGGACACAAGTTTTGTTTTGATTTGATTTGGCAGGGGGAAGAGAATCAAAACAAAGATCAGATCATATATCCAATTAGCCACAACATGGAATTATTCCCCCATGTTTCAATGTGAGAAAAACGGAAGTTGATTTTTGGCTTTCACAACCTGACAAAGGTGTTTCCCCTGCCCCACTCTTGTAGTTTTATAGTGGAGGATTTGCAGGAGTGTTCACTCCACGGTTTCTTGGAGCCTTAGATTTCCTGTTACTGCACCGAGTCCCTGCCCTGCAAGAACACTCTCTCCACTAGGGAAACTTTCTAAGGAATCCCATACATTTCTAAGACTGCTGCTGTGATTCTACAAGAAAAGCACTGTAGACAAGCATCCTATGATCAGAGTAATCACTATTTCTGTCTCTCTTCTCCTAGTAGATTCTAAACAAGCTTAATTGACACTGAAAAAAAGCTCCCAACTAAGAACTTCTCAGGTACGCAGTACCACAGTGGTGACAGCTTTAGCAGAATCAGGACATCTCAAGTGATGATAAGCTTGCACCTGAAATGAATACATTGCTGTGTCCCAAAACTTTCAAAAAGTGTTTTTATTAGAAAGTAAGTCAAACTTGTCCTGTTCCTTGGTATTTTGCTCAATGAAAACATTGACTGGGAGTTTTAAAGAAACTGTTGACTTGCAAGAGCATGAAACCTACAATCCTAAATTATCATTGGGAGTATGTAGCAACCAGAAAACCTGAAGCCAGTTCAAGCTTCAAGCTTGATGTGGATTTTCTCTTCTTATAAAGCTTTCTCTCTTCAGCACATGGCATTGTATGAAACAAGTGTACCATGACAAATAATAAATAAAAAAAAAAACAGCACACACTGAAGTTAGAACACACATGGAGAATGAAGGAATGCCAAATTAGCTTCCTTACCCAAATCTGTCACAGCTGCTTGGCTATTTTCAAGTACAGTGACAACAGTAACGAAAAAACCATGGTGAAATTAATGAAATTGAGATAGTGATTATTCATACATTTTAAAAATCCACTAGTGATAGGTAAGTTATTCTGGGGGAATGCAAGCAGGAAGAACTTTTACTGCAAGATTTAAAAAAAAAAAAAAAAAAAAAAGGTTTTGAATTGCTTAACCTCTTTTTTTACATCAGCTTAAGTCTTGAAAGTAATTGACTAGAAAGACTAATAACAGGGATTTTAAGACAGGAAAATACAAGTGGGAATCTAATTCTGCTCCTCCTGACAATACAGAGTAATTTAGAGACCTCAGGAGATCATCTAATTCAACACCTGTTCCGGGCATGGCTCACTCACACTGGATGAGGTTGCTCAGGGCCCTGTCACTGAGTCAGCAGAAAAAAAATAGTATCTGATACTAAAATTAAATTCATTCAGTTGAGTCTTGAGAATAAGCCTAACTCAAGCAAGTTCATTCCAGTTTTGCTGTCACACTTGAATTAGTAGTTCCTCAGAATGGGAAAAAAAAAAAAAAAAACTTTATCTAGCTGATCCAGACTATGAGTATAAGGAATTTTTTTTTTAGACATTATTCTTAAATGATTAGCTTGTTTCACTAAGTATTATCACATCTTTGTGAATTGTACCAGCAGTAGTAAATACTGGTATCTCTATAAAAGATCAAGTAGAATTCTATGTGAAGAACTGCCTGTTTTGACAAAGATGAAGATTTCATAATTATTGGCAACTGCATGTAAGGTTTGAGTATGGAACAACAGCCACATAATTATCTTGAACAACAAGTTTATTTAAAAGTAATTCTCCGAGTCTGGACTTGAAAGTCTAAATATTGTGATACTTCAGGTGTAAGACAACTGGAACTGTAGGATATGGATGGACAGCTGAAGTTACCTTACAGGCAAGTCACAAGTATCTCATGAGCATAGCTTCTGGAATGCCTCATGCTAACACTTGCAGCAGTCATAGCAGTTTACTCTTGACTTACAGTCTCCACATGCTCACTTTACTACTATTCCTCTAAAACTAGTAGGAGATTATCATGAGCATTACCAACATTTAAAGTACAAATTCTACCATTAGGAGAGACTGGATTCAGCTCTCACATCTCACTTCAATAAGATACTCTAAATACAAGAAAATCGTTTATATTCTCTACCTTCTTGTGCATCTCTTGCAGGAGAATGCCAGATTCAAACAGTGATTTTTTTTTGCCTCTCTTCATTTCATCTCTGATGTTGGTCCAATCTTTGTCCTATCTCAACCAACAAGAATAGTAGTTGCAATAGGACTCTTGGTGTTAGGAACAACTGTCACTATACATGAGAATAACAATAATAATCTACTACCCAGTGCCAAGAAAAACGCTCTGTAAATCTTTGGCAGTTACCTGAAATATTGCTTGGCTCTGAGCAATACAATGTTTTGTTGAAAAAAGAAAAAAGTTACCACTAAATTTTTAATTGCACATAAGTCTCCCACATAATTTATTTTCCATTTCCTTGGTTCTTACTGAGATTAGTGGTCTGAGTCATATTTCATCCCCAAGTCTAGCATTTGGAGCGTTCAAGCCCTTCCAAAGAAGAGTTCCAAAAGCTTACTGATGTTTTGCTCCCATATGTTCATAGACTGCCTTTAGCCCTGCTCCCAGTGCTCTTGGACAGCTTCCTCCTGAATGGAATCAAGATTTTCAGAGAACCTGCCATGGCCTAGGCAGCAGGCAGTGAAATCACACAGACGTGCATGCTGTTGAACAAAACGTTCCAAGCATGTAAAAAATAAAAAATAAAAAATAAAAAGCTTTTTACTTAGTTCCTTACTCCCCCCACCCCAGTAAAAAATCTCAAGTTTTATAAGACAGCAGAACTTATAAAAAGACATGGAAAAGACATTAATATAGTACCATTAAACACACCACAATGTCTGTTCTCTTTAAAAGCGCATTAATACATGTGAAAAGCTAAAAGAATATTTTAAGAGTCAAGGGGAAAATATTTTTAACTTCTTAGAATCAAATCAAATTCCATTTCTTACCAAATCTGGACTTATCTACACACAACTTCTCCCCCACACACACACACTTTCTTCTTTCTTTGCTTCATTTAAAACAAACAAACAAAACAAAACCAAAACAAAAACGCAACCACAATAACAAAAAACTAGAGAACATTCTGAAGGTTCCCTAAGACACAAAGAAAACAAATGGAACAGAATTCTCCAAACCCTGTGAACTTTTGCTCTTTGTGACAGCAAACAAGTGAGCAATTTTTGAATGAAGGAATAAAATAAAAAATAAAATGAAGATACATTTATCTAGTATAGTAAATTTCATGTCTAGCAACAGGAAAAATGCAGCAGGGTTTACCTGAAACTTACGACTGCAGAGAACAGGAAACAATGGATGAAAACAATGAAGTGGGAAGGGCAGGTCATACTCCTTGTCACATTTCAGCTGACAAAGCAGGACAGCACATCCACAGTGCTGCAAAGAGGTTAGTTTATGTCAATGAGTTTAAAATCTATGGAACTGTCCTCAGTATTTCAGAACTGACAATCTATTTTTAGTTCACATCAAATATCTAATCTTGCAGTCTTTGCAAAGACGAACTTGTTGTTTTACTCTTGGGGCAGGGCCCTTAAGAAGATCACATGTGTTCATGTACACGTGTAGTTACAGGTTTTTAAGTTACCGTGCTGCTGATGTACCTGCTACTTCAAGAACTGGAGATATTACTCAGTTACTAGTTGTCCAAATGGACAGTATATGAATCTAATTAATTTTTGAAGCTTCCTGTAAAACTACACATACATTTCTTAAACATTTTCTCTTTGAAAATTTGCTTGGAACTTTTCAGGTAAGAGTTCTGGAACGAAAAATATCAGGAAGTTAAAAATCAACAAAGAACTGAGTGAGATACTGCTAAGCAAATCAACCTGAAGACAAAAATTTACAAGGTCCTGTATTTTTCACCCAGCTACCAGCCTTAAACAAGTGAAACACAGTGATCAGATGCACAGACTTCATTTTTTTGTGTGCCCTAATTTGTGGTTTCATGGAAGACATTGCTACAAATTTGGTGATGGATTTTCAAGAGAGATTCACAAAGTACGCTGGAGCAAAAAGGGATGACAAATAGAAGGGCTTCTTATCCAAAGAGAATAAACAGTAGAATGATGCAAGTCTACACATTAAAATCCTCATACTTGTCTGCAAGAAAACTGTAATGGCTTCAGCAGAGTACACACCATCATCTTTCTGTTGTGTGGTTTCACGTCCCACGGCAAAACTAGTTTTCCTCATTCTTTCAGCTCATGCTCTGGTTTTCTGAGTTTATTCCAATGTCCTAAAAAGCCTTTCATATGTCTGTTTAACAACCCTGTATTAGCTTATTAAACTCTGCAATTGATTGGCCCCTGGTTCTAAACACAAATGTTTCGCCTTCCACTGCGAGTAGATTTAGGAAATGGAGCGCACTCCAATACCACCAAGGAAGAGAATGTTTCCACTTCCATGGTTTCAAATTTGAAAATAAGTAGAAGAAATCTATACACCCTCCCCACCTGGAAAGGGTGAAGAACGCAACCATAATCTCACTGATGGAAAAGACTAAATTCTTACCACTATCACTAGCAAGGTCCTATCACAAAAACACATACAACATCAGGCTCAGTGATAAGGACTTACTGCAGTATTTAAGCATGTGCTTGACCAACATTCGCATGCATCCTTTGCTGGAATGTGACCCAAGTATAAACAGATGAGTTATATTAATATTTACAGCAACATTTCATTTAGCACTTACTTCTGTGAAAAACAATAGTGACAAAAATGGGGGAAGATTTATTATTTAAAATAGAATTCTACAGTAATTTCAACAATGTATTTAAAAAGCAATTATACTAACATTTGAAGAATAAATAGAACTTAATGGAGTATACTTCCCATCAGACAATTTCACAATATCCTCATAGATATCAGGGACAGAGAATATCTCTAGGGTGAAATGTATTTTTTGTCAGTACTAGAATTTATCACTTTAGGAAAAAAAAAGTATAGACTACAGAAATTAAATGTTATAGAAATAATTATGTTTGTAGGATTTTTCCTTACAAAAATTGTAAAATGGCATTTAATGAAACAGTAAAAGGGTTATTATTCCTAATTGTAGGTAAACAACAGTAAAACATGAAAGCCCCCTCAGATCTGTGTTTAAAAAAAATGCACTCGTTATATTTCTACTTGTCAATGAAAAAAGTAAACAGAAATGTTTATAATTGATGTATATAAAATACCAGACACAACCAGCTCTGGCTGATTCATAAAATCATAAGATGAAGTTCCAATGCTTCTACCTAATAAAAGATTAGTGATGCCTACTAAACAATTAAGTGTCCAGCGAAGATTTCTGGTATGAGATGAATTGTTTAGCATTGTGACCTACTTCTTTATAAGACAGACCCAGGTTGCCCTAGAATGTGTGACACCAGGAAACATACAACTGCAGTTCCTTTTTGTTGCCGACTACTGCTTCTTATAATTATTTGAGATATAGGTTAAAGAAAATTATGAATGTGCAAACACCTACGAGATAAGTATTAATCTCTCAGTTTCTGAGAGAAGGAAGACAGAAGGACCTTTTTGTCACCTTCTCAATTTCTATGCTAAAATCTAGTCTTTCTAGCTTAAAGATTTTCTCTCTCTAGCTCTTTTAAATGTAGAGGCTTCATGCCTGAAGAGACAAATAAAAATTGGATTTAAAAAACAACAACAAAACCAAACAGATTTCAGCCTGAATTTTCACCATTTTGAAATGTGATCTTTCACTTAAAAATTGTGGGCGTGTGGACCATTTTATAGTTTCCTCCTACAGAGCAGTTCTTGTTCTTACAGGGACAGTTTCAATGTGAGACTGATCCAAAGGTGACTTCAGAATGACTGCATTTATCCAATACATAAAACAAGCGTATAGGTAGTCGACTCTTAACAAATATGATCAAAGCACAGCAGTTGCTGCAGTAGATAATGCAGGGTAAATGTCCTTTGTTCAGATTTTTTAGTTTGCAAGGCTTCTGATAAATATTACATACTGAGAAAGGCCATGGAGTGAGACAAAACTATATGCACAAAATGAAACACTTAATAAAAACAGAGAATGAGATTCAGGGAAGTACATTTATGCACTTTAACATATTTGCTTCTAGAAAAGTAAAACGCAAAAAAGCACCACACAAACGTAAGGAGCTAACTAGTTTGTACAGCTATGGAAATCACCCGCAGACTATTCTATGGGTAGGAACAGCTTTGGTGTGGTAAGTAGTGTATAACGTATAAAACTTTAAAATAATATTTTAAGGATTCAGATAAAGTTATACGTAATTCTGCAAAATATAAAACAACCAATTTTCAGGAAATGTGAAATTAAGTATTTGTTGGGCTTGATTTGTGAGCATCTTTAGAACAGTTATGACTCCCAACACTAGAAAAAGGCTGTTATTCCAAACGCGATGGATGACAGGTAAGCAATGTTATTTGTTCTGCTTTTTAACACTTCTAATTGACTAATGCTGTTGTGCTCCTAGTAATAGAACACTAACTCTGTAGCATGTTGCAGAAACCAAGGTTTACAAAGGTACCTAACCCCTACTTTATAGTTAAAATACATTGCTGACCTTCAAACCCTGCTTTGGGTGAGCAGCTTTTTGGAGAATGCACGTGCATATAACACAGTATGGCCCTAAACTGCTACATGGCTGTTTGTTTTTAAATTAACACTACCAACAGAACTCTTCCAATATTAAAGTATATATATATATATATATACACATCCCCCCAAAATTGAACACTTCCACTGAAACATCCACTGAGTCATTAACTCACTGAAGTTAAAGAATCCCCTGCAGCACAGGACCCAAACGAAGTGGTAAAGTGACGTGGGTGAAATTTTTCCTTCCTGAAAAAGCTTGTTTTCACATTCTCACCTCCTATATCCACTGTCTGGTGAGTGTAGTCCTGTTCGCTCCGGTTCAAAACAGAGTTTATTAACAGAAAAAGGACTGAGGAAGATGATAGACACAAAGGTGGAAAAACAAACAAACCAGGAAGTGCTCAGGAAGGAGTGGCTTCATTTTGGAAATGTTTTAGTGCTTTCCTGCTTAATGTTAGTCATAGTATGAACAGAGATGAAGGATGGTAGGATTTCCACCTACAGGATAAACTACACTTCTGAGAGCTGCCAAAACTCTAGCAGCCATGCTTTTTGTTCTCATTCCTCCATGGCTTATTGATGGACTTCTAAAGCTTGGTGTTTTTCATGTTTTTGTTGTTGTTATTGCTGTTGTTTAAAACAAACAAACAAAAAAAACTTGGACAAGCAGAAGCCTCTCTGGCCTCTTGTCTTTTTTTCTAACATAAGAAATGAAGTACTTAATATACACAATTAGACACCACTGCTGAATATTTGAACTAACACCCAATAGAGATAAAGGCAGCAGTTCACACCTCCCATTGTTATTATTACAAGCTCTGTGCAGACTTGTGTCTGCATCCCCTACATTCAACTTCACATTTTTGAGGTTTTCTCTGCTACTAAAACAGCTAAGGCCTAAGTTTCTTTAAAGAAAGAGTATCAAAGCTGAGACTCAGGGGAACATCATGGAAGTCTCAGAGATTTATCTATATGGAAACATCCTGGCTCTTTTCAATTGCAGATCATAGATAAAGAAAATGAGACACTGACAGTAAGGAATTTTCTGCAGTATTGTCTATGCACAAGTTTTTCTGAGAGTAAGAATTATTTTTATTACTTGCACCTCCACTAATAATAAAAGCAGAAGCACTAGCAGTGCTGTATTTTTATCATGATGTTTCATGAAGCATCCAAGAAAGACTGGATGCTGCTGGTAAGTCAGCCAATTTTTAGCAATGCAAAAACCAGCTGCATTCCCCAGCAGTACAGTTTTAAAGACAGAGCTTTGCAGAATCAAAGACAGCTGCAACGTGATTTAAGTAACTATTCCTAATGCCATTCCCTCTTGCATGCAGGTACATTAGAGGAATTAGGATTAATGTTGCTACTTGTTGGACATTGATTTAGTTGCAGCTCCAGAAAAGAAGAGCTAACAGAGGTCAAAGCCAATGAATTAGCATCTAAATACTTAGTGTTGGAAACTGCCAAAAAACTTGAGACAAAACACCTATAACATATTGCAAGGACAACCCCATGCTTCAGGATGAAAATATGCACCTCTTACTAGCTTGGTTAACCAATACTAAAGATTTTTGTCTCTGTATCAAGACTGTTGGCCAGACCACACTGAAATATGAGTAGATGTTGATGAGAGTCTAAAAGAATCAATCAAAAAAAAAAAAAGCTTAGTTGAAGAAAAAAAAAAAAAAAAAAGAGGCCAGAAAAATGTTTCAACCTGTTTGATCTACAGTCTAAAGCTCAGGTCCTGCCAGAGAAAATACGTTTAATTTTTGGTTTTCTTAAAAATCTGGGAGAGGCATAATGGAGTAACAGTACCATTTTCTGTAAAGTAAATGGTCCATTTAAGAGATATTTTAGGCCAGTTTGAGGATTCTGTGCATGTTGGTATTTGATTTTTCAAGCCACTTCTACCTGAATGACTGTTTAGGAGTCTTCTCAGATCTGAGATGCTGTCTCCAGTTCTGACCTTTGACTTGCACAGATTCTGCAAACATGTCCTCTTAAATCCCACTTATGAGGAAGACAATGAGCCCTGGTCTACTGGCAGGTTAGAAAATGATCTACCAGGCAACATTAAAAGATGAGTTGTCCGTTGAAAGATGAGAGATTTTTGAACTAGGACTGGGGGTATATTATCTTAGCTGACATCCTGTAGCTTTGTAGAAGTGATCTGCCACCTTTCCAACAAAGGCAGCAGATGAGAATAAGCTGCCCCAACAGAACAATTCATGTACCTTGAATTTCTCTTGAGCTTATCTGCTGTAACACAGAATAGTTCTGTGAAAAAGTTTTTCAAGAAACATGTTAACCTTTTGATGCTATTGAGCAAATAACTGCTCCCTCTAGAGAAAAGAAAAAAAAAAAAAGATAAAAAAAGATGAAAAAAAGATGACTAGTGCCAAAGAAATGTATGAAAATTTGCACTATTACTGGCTTTCATACGACATGATGTTGGCAATGTTTCTGGCAGAGTAGCAAGAAAGAGACATCATACAGAAAAGATTATCAACACTGCTCAGAAAGTATCTGTAAAGGGTTCTCTTAGGTTTGAAGCTCCGGCCTACCTTTTCTGCACTGAGACAGAAATTTGTATGATTCAGCAACTCTTTACAATTTCATAAAGTGATTACTAATAGTTCCTAGAGTGAATAAAATAGTAGAAAATACTCACAAGAGACCTAAATCAGTGACCCGACACATGGCAGAGGCATCCTGTTTTAATACATAGTCTGCAGAAACCCGCCTTCTGGAATGAATTGGGAGCGCTACCAAAGAGAACAGTTAAAAGAATGTTATGAGAAAAAGATGAACATTCATTGAGGTTGGGGTACACATATTTCCCACCGAAAATTACTGAGACCTGCCAAGCTGTTCAGGTCTGAAATCAAACTTGCAGTCCTTGCTCACAACTCACTCTTCCTTGTGTCTAGCCCACTATTTCACTCAATTGCAGTGCATTCCCCAGGCATTCCCCAGGTCCACAGCCCAATGTACCAGAGGCAGCTGATTTGCCCAATTCCCCACGTTCCAAGGAGCCCTTCTAAAAAGCTTATTTCTCAACTTCAGATTATCATCATAGTCCCTCCCAGTTTCATAGCTTGCACTCCTCCATTTTTGCCACTCTTCCAATCTTGTTCCCCTTCCCAAAACAATTGCAAAGAGATGAAACCAGGAAGACCTAAACTACAGATTTTGAGCTGGTTTGCTCCTGATCTCCATTCCAGGAAAAAAAAAAATCCCTAGTTCCTTCATCTGCATGTGATCAAAGGTGAGCGTAACCTTCCAGATGCACTGCAAGCATCCAAGGCCTTTCCAAGTACCTCTTGGGAACAATGATAATATTTGCTACTAATGCAGTCACTTAGATCTGGAAGTAGATGCAAATTCTCCATCAATCCCAGTAATTTAAGGTGTATTTCACTTCCGTTTGCTTTGTCCTGGTCAAGTAAAAGCGAGCAAACACATGTCCACAGCATACAGCTACAGCCCCACATCCAGCCTTTGATTTGTGACAACATTATAGTACAGGAATCAACAGTTCAACTGTTCTAAAATAAGACTTTAGTTAAGCTAAGTAAAAATCACTAAAAATTTCCAAAAAGCAGCTTGAATTTTCTGAAAACTATTTGTGAAATGTCTGCCACCCAATTCACAGCTTAAGTTTACATGGAGTTAACTTCAACACACTTTAGTTCAAAGCTTCCCTCCTTCAAAAAACAAACAAACAAAAAACAAAACAACAACAACAACAAAAAATCTTATTGGCCCACGGTAAACAAACTACACACAAGAGACATATCTGCTCAGTTCTGCTGTGTACAATTAACCGGTATTCTTGGCTTGTAGTAGATCACCCTCGTAAGACACAGTTTGATATAGCCAAATTATGATCCCAATATTCCTGGCAGATTCCTGCCAGACAGATGTCGTACCTTCAAGCTCTAATGTGAAGACAGATTTCACACAATGCTAGAATGAAGGAAAGCCAAAAAGCATCTGAGATTATGATAGTTTAACTTAAAACTAAAAAAAGAAAAAAGAAAAAAAAAACATAAACAGTTATACTCACTGAGTTAATCTCCAGAATGATCTGTAAGTCTTTCTGAGAAAAGTACACCTTACAGAAGAACTAGCCTTAAGCACGTAACAAAACTGTCTTTTGAACGGTAAAGGAAATAATTCCTTTAGAGCTTTGTCATAAATAGGTGAAAATTCTTGGATGAAATTTTGAAATAATTTTTAATTGAGCTGGTAAAGGCAACATTCCAAGAACATAAAGTTTTCCAAGATTTTTAGCTACATTGTAAATTGCCATAAAAAATAAAATACTGCAAGACCAAAAGCCAAGGACTTGGCAATCCTGTTCTAGATTTCCAAATGCTTCTGATTAGGAATCACTGAATCGATTGCATTTTGAAACAAAAGTGGGCTGAAAATGAAAACCCCAAATGTGTACGAAAGAACACACAGCCAAGGACTCCTCTACATCAGCAAACATTTCAAATAAATGTTAAATATTCAGCACATAAGCACACAAATACCTACTTACAGTGCATTTTATTTATTGAAAATTCCTCTCATTCTATAGACACGGTGAGCAATAAAGAAAGAGGCATGAATCCTCCCTAGAACATAAAACAGACTAGTTTAAAAATGAATGTACAAAATCCAGGCAATCCTTGACCTGTGACTGTTACAGGTGAAAGTGCTAGTTAATTAAGTTTTCATTTGTGCCTGCCAAGTACACCTCCCTTTGCAAGGGGACAGTGCCAGGAGGAGAAAAAAAAAATCCAATTGAACCTACATGTGCTAGAACTATTTCACTCCACATTGTTAGGTGTCCCTACCCCAAGGCTTTATTCTTCTTGGCCACTAGACTCCCTCTGTATGATAGGGAAAAGGAAAAATTTGCCTGTGCCTGCCTTCTGTTGGACAAAGCACTGAAGGTTACAAGCAGTGTTGACAATATTTTCCTTAAATAACAGAATACACTGGAGCTTGAAAATAAAGTGTAGGGAATGTGAAAGCCCCCAAAGGGGAGTATAGCAAGTGAAATGAATAATCTGGCTTAACCATAACAATTCTCACGCATCTAAAAATACATAAGGCTGCCTTGCTCTCCATAGCTGCCCAATATTTAACATCCACTGCAGATGAGATGCACGACACCTGGCTGCCTTAACACCTTTGTTAGCTCATTACCAGATATCTAATGCAAGCATTTTTGTTGTGCTTTTGCTGTTGCTAAGATTTAGGCCATCAGGGGATGATCCTCTCCAAAGCACTGCTTTTTATCCTATGGCCTTATTTAAATATCATTTTGTATAAGTTTGATGAACACATTTTATGATCCCAGGTATCTCTGGAATAAAAAATGAGAGCCAGTCAGTAGTGAGTCAGCACATATATCTCAGTATTCCTTAATACGAGAAGCTTCAAAACTGAAACTCATCTGTTATGCTGGAAGACCTCAAACACGTTCATAGATCGCATACTGAGATATGCATTGTTGGAACATCACTTTGTTCCTGCAACACAACAAAGCTTGTCAAAGTGAGGCATTAATGGAAGATGGGAAAATAAATGATTAATTATAGATAGACAATATATGTTGATCAAATCCGGAAACTGCCCTGAGCACAACTACATCAATTAAATTATTTTTCTGGTACAGCTACTCAGGCCTCTAATCCCTGAGAGTGAGCCTACAGCTGGCAGCATCAAGCAAAGGAAAAGTTCAGTACCAACAAAGAAAGAGCAAATCATCAATACAACTTTCTCAGAAAACCTTTTGTTGTGGTTCCTTTTTTCATCTCTTCTCCACCCAGCAATGAGATCAAGACTCATGCAATTTAAAAATTTGTAACAACAAAGCTGAAGTGTCCTAAGCATCTCTGAAGTCATTTTTAACCAATGTAACCCACTGTGTCTACAGACGCAGACCACTTAATTTTTCTTTCATTTCAAACTTAAAATACTGTGAATAGCACTCTGGAGAATATACAAAAAATTCTTTTCAATAATTCGGAAAATACTGGTACTGGTATTATCTGCAAATGTCTTACTTCCTTTGTAGTTGCCCAGCAACAACTATATATGAGAGAGCAGCTGCCTTGCAACCCATCAGCTCACCACCAGAGAAAAGGGACAACTTCAGAAAGATAAATTTATGGCAAAACAGCAAATACAACCCATGCATTCCTAGCTTGTCACCCAGCACTTTTAATATACTTCGGAACACTTTTTTTATTCACATCTGTATATTCTTGTAGTGACCCAAGTGAAGAAACAGTTAGCTACTACCTATATGTACCCTAATTCACATTCTTCTCCTCAATCCACCAGGAAAGTGACCATGACATTGTCCTTTCTTTGGCAATATACGTATTCCGAAATCACAAGGGACAGAACCTGTGTGCCAGACCTTGGGGCCACTTCCAAGTGACAAAAGTACCTACTGGTCTAGATTTCACTGAAGTCTAGCATGACTCGGAGTACACACCTCATGTTAGAAATCCAGAACACTGAAATTTTAACCTAAATCAAAGTGAGCAGATGCTTGTTAATTATGAAGTGAGCTGCTACTATCATGTAAGAAAACATTGGTTTTATTTGTATGAAAGGGATGCATACAACAGCTGGTAGTGACACAACACTTCTGCAGGCATTGACATCTGGATAAACGCCTAAATTATCTTCATAGAGGAGGAAAAAAATAACAAAGTGCTTTACAGAGAAGGACACCTAAAACAAATCAAATGTTTCACACTGTAGAATTGTCTGTTTTCTTTTAACTACTGCAGAATCTGTCTGACTAACTGAGGCATGGATGTTATCACCATAGATATAAAATATTAGGTTAGAACAACTCACATCTTGCATACAAGGCCACGAGAGAAAATCTAGTCACTCAAATCAGTGGGAATGTTGCAACAACTTCAACAGAACCATGACTTCCTCTCACACAAGTTAACCAGTTTAGATACTGCTTTTTTGATTATGGACCCTACATAAGAACATAAATTAATTCAAATACCTTTTAGGATTTCCAGGAGCCCACCAGCTCGCATTTAAATCTTGCATCTGAAAAAGAGATGTATGAAAACACTGAAATAATACAAAATAATTAAAACTTCATAAACAACTCCATGGATCATGGAAACTGCTAGTCCTCTATAAATTCAATCTACAAATACAATGAATAGCATTTGGATTCTATTCGCAGCATCTTTAATATTAAGTGCAGTTCACAGCTGCACTGGAGAAGGGTGGAGACCTACATCACTCACTTTTCAATTAAGAAAAAAAAACCAAAACCATATCTTCATTAACCAATCAATTTCCATTTTTATTTCCACCCTTATATTTTGCCTCCTTGTGACTTCAGATGTTTACTAATGCTTAGGAATATTCCAGTACTCTAAAAAGTACTCCACTTTGCATTTCATCATCAAAGATTGAATAGCATATTGCAGAGACCTTCATTATTGTAGGAGATTAAATTGCTCATTAAGAACAGATCATAATTTACAGTAATAGATGAAAATAATTTATAAGTAAGAATGCCTTTGACTTCAAATGCTTGGAACAATTCAAATGTAACTCTGGTTACATCACAATTTGTCTCAGACAATACACTCATTACAATTAAACCCATAATAGTAGGTTTCAAAATAAGATTAAAAAAGGATCTGATCCAAAGTAATAAACTTAAGCTTAATTAATATATTGTCTTTAACCTTATGCTTCTTGTTTCAGGCCAAAAATGAAAGGTGTTTCTAGCTATCATGAGTCATAGTCTAGGAAAATCCTAATGAAAAATGGAAATATTCGCATACGCGATTAAGAACTAAGCATGTTCTAAAGTGCTTAGCTGTATAATGGTAATATGCAATAGATGGTGTTAAGCATCAATAATTATATTTTGACAATTCACATAGGAAAATGGCTATAAATTTCCAGATTTATGCACAATAGTAAATACTGAGTATCTTGTTTTAAAAAGCAAGAGGGAATAAAAATAAGCATTTTGCTTTGCTGATTACTTCTTAATCTAGACACACATCCTCAGGATAATGAAGGACTCAACTGTAGTAAACCAATTAGCATTTTTATAACTGTGGAATGTACAGTATACATTCCTGCTCATGTAGTCATCAGATAATTACTCATGACAAAAAAAGAAATAAAACCTCTGAAGACATGTTGAAAAAATGAAATATAGCCTTTTAGTTGTTCAGTGCTGTCTTGGTTTTGACTGGAATAGAGTTAATGTTCTCTGTAGAGGCTCATATAAAGGTGTTTTGCATTTTTGATGAAAACAGTGGTGACAACACACCAACGTTTCAGTTGTTGCTGAGCAGCGAGCCAAGGCCTTTCCTGCTCCTGGTACTGCCCTGCCAGGGAGGGGCCTGGGAGTGCCCCAGCAGCTGGGGGGGACAGACCCAGGACAGCTGAACCAGGCTGCCCAAAGGGATGGCCCATGCCATGCGGTGTCCTGCTCTGCAATACAACAGAAATGGGACAGAAGGGGGGACATTTGGAGGGATGGCGTTTGTCTACCCAAACACGTGTAACTATTACGCCTGGTGGACCCTGCTTTCCTGGAAATGGTTAAACACCTGCCTGCTGTTGGCATGTAGCAAATGAATTCCTGATTTTGTTTTGCTTGCACGCGCAGCTTTTGCTTTACCTAGTAAACTGTCTCCATCTCAACCCACAAATTTTCTCACTTTTACTTGTCTGATTCTCTCCCCCATGGCACGTGGGGAGAGTGAGTGAGCAGCTATGTGGGGCTGAGCTGCCTGCTAGGGTTAAATCACAACAATTGCAATGTCAAAAAATTATTAGGCTTGTTCATTTGGTTGTTTTAAACCAAGAGATTGACACAACATCAGATAGAGGCTTTCACGCTCATGTCTTTAAGGGAATGGTTATTTCTGTTGCTATGTCTTCATGTATTCCAATTTCTATGTGTTCATGCAGTCTCCGGCACACAAAAATCATTTTAACAAATATTCTCTACACTATTTGGTCTTTAATCCAACTGCACTTACCACAACCTTCCTTTCCCTTCAGTATTTCCTCAGATGTTCTCTTCTCTAAGCTGAGAAGTCAGCCCACACTCTCTTAGATTATAAAACAGAACGTTTACGTTTTATTGCAGTTAACGTCTTTGGAATTTAAGTAACATTTCACTAGAGACTATCTTTTGTAGACTTGCACAAAAGCTTCATAGTCAAATGACACTGACAGCTTTAACATACTTTATTCAGGATATGACAGTTGGAGGAAAATTAATATTGCATTTTCAGTGCTGAGTTAGGAAGTGGAAGAAAGCTATACTCTATGCTCTCTGCTTCTTTCATAACTCTTCAGTGTTATTTCTTTACTTCACTAGAAAAGATAGGTCACTGGAACCTAATGCAAACAGCCTGCAAACGTGCTACACACCCATATACAACACAAACCCATGCACTGTCTCCCAATTTAATTTCTAAGTGTACCGTACTAGCTAATCAATTTTTTATTACTGGAAAGTAATGGCTTCCCTACATACAGCTATGATTTCCTTCACTAAGTGTAAATTATTTCAATACCACCGCTCCTCGCAAAACTGCGTAAGGTGTCTAGACTGTGTGCTAGTAATGCAAAAGACAAGTTCATAGTCCCCATTTCTCCACCACTGTAGTTTGAATTAACTTTACAATCTCTTGTCTAATGGTATACTATAAACAGATGGAAACCATATGTGATTCCAGGCTATCTTCTCCCATGCTTAAGCGTTAAATGTTCAATACTACATATAAATGCATCAAGTTTTTGTTACCTTGATTCTTTAGTTATCATTCTCACTCCTTTGAAAAGGTTAGCGCTGTTTGTGTTATCCATGTCTAGTATTCCAGAAAGAATAAACTTGTCTGTGGTCTGGTTCATGTAAAATTCTAGACCTGTTAGGTATAAAATGAAGTACTGCTAACAACAGCATTTCAACTTTTGATTGTCTAATATGGACATCCCAAAGTGAAAGGAATAGCTTGTTTCAAACCAGAAGTGACACATTTACAGATGTAGCATTATACTAGATAATAAAACTTCCAATAACACATCTATAATCATGTATTAGATGGACTGACATGTACACATGATATAATGAGAATAAAGATCACATACAAGATTTTCCCTTAGTATGGAGGCATCTGCCTAATGAGGGAGACAGCAACTAGAGGTGGGATTAAGCATTGCAATCCTGTTAACCAACAGTTTACAGCACCAAGAAACCTCATCTTGCTAGCTTCATCGCAATATTTTATACTGTTAAATCAACGAGCAATCATGAAGCCATTGGTTTATATCTTCCACAAAGTTGGAAAAAATATTTACGTGTAAAGGTTTCCTCAAGTCAACACATTAAGGAATATAGGAGCTGCTTTGTACAAACACATTTAATAGGGACATGGATATTTGTAACACTGGATTTGGTATAAATATTCTAACCTGCAGTTTTCTGCTTTCCTATGCTCAGTGTACTTTTGTCAATCAAGTATGTTTCCACTTGCAATACAGCCATCCATCTATAACTGAAAAAAAAAGTACAATATATACACAAGTATGGCATATGAAGTCCAGTACACAGCTTGTAGACAAAGGCTGTTTTCAGCACAGTAAGAGAGAAGAGTTTCTCCAGATAAGCTTATCTTTTTTCCCCTGATAGTAGAAGCCTAGCAAAGCTGGCCAACAATGAATCCTCAGATTGCATAAATAGCCCTATAGATTTCATTTTAGCTCAGGTACAAGAAAATTCAGTCCTGAAGTGATGTCTGTAGTTATGCGTAAGCAAATACTAACTAGCCTTTTGTAAGAATGTCTTAGGTGTGTGTAACCTACACTCTCTATGTTCTAGTGTACAAAACCAGCTTATATTCACTTCTGAATAAAAACAATTTTATCATACCATAGAGCTAAGTGATAGCTATTCTCTTCTTTTCCCACTCCTTGTGTGTAACAAAGCACCAAGTCTTACAAATCCCCAGAAGACTGATGGCACCACTTTGAACTAAAGAGGAAATTTCACTGAAATTGAACTTCAAGACGAAGTTTGTGATTTGGGAACAGAAATATTCATGTAGCCTGTAGAACCTAAACAAATTGCAGTTACTTTGATTTTGAATATGACTGCCAACCTCTCAATCTAAATTACATCTTCGTGCATGTTGCTTAATATGAACTAGCAAGCATTTGCTTCAGCTTCTTTAAATAAACTAGCTAAACAAAAGCAGTTAATTGTGTTGTTACTATGATAAATAGCAGCAACAGAAAGCATCAATGTTGGTCATTTTTACAGCTGACAGCTCTGATAAGAGAAAAAATAGTCCTAAATTTGCAGACTGTATGCATAAAACTGTGGACTCACTGATGTTTGCAGATCATCCTAACTTAATTTGCAGATGATCACTGTTTAAACAGGTTAACCTTATCATCACTGATATTATTAGAGTTTACATGATAAAAGTATAGCTCTTTGTAGCAGTAGAACAAGATACTTGACTTTTTTTTTTTTTATCACAGTTCTACCCAGACCAGAAAACAGTAAGTTTTCAGTTATTTTAGGACTCATGTTTAACATTTGGCCCTAGCCAGTAAAGCAGTTCTACTTACTTTACTGGGATCTGATAAAACCTCTTCTCAGCAACTTTTCTTCCACAAAACTGACAGGATCAGCTTTTGGTTTGCACCAAGTGAATGACATCTGCCTTTGTTCCACTGTGGTAGCTTATCTGCAACTGCGTTACTTTTTCAGATCCTATATCAAAAAAAGTGTATGAAATATAGCTCTTCATCACTCTACTTACTAAAGGCCAAATTTCAGCTGCAGATTAAAAAATGACTCAGAATGACATAATGGGGCCTTCATGCATGACACAGCTAAACCAAAACTGAGGAAAAAGAAAGATACATCATTATCTGCCCTTGGTTAGAAACAGAGGAAATTTGTCTCAGAAAACAAGGAAAGTTTATAAATAATCCAAAACTTAATGGAAAAGTTTTCAAAAAGATTTATAAGTCAGAATTGTATCTTTTCTATTAAGATGATTTCTAATTAACATATATAGATTTTACAATTATTCCTCCTGGCTTGTACACAAAGTCAGGCTATGTGAGGGGATCACAAGGGTCCATTTTCAATGGGATATCCATGAAATATTGAGGACATCCACATTTGGATTTATGCAGCATTTAGAGGCTTTGGAAGCAGGAAAACAGCTGTTCTCATACTGGAAATTTTTATTAAAAGGTCACCAGCTTCTAAGTCAATGGCTATTTTAACTCCTCAGTTTATACCTGTTACCATGGCAAGTTTATATATGTAGTATTTAAGTTTCAGATTCTGTAGGAATCTGCTGATCACACCATCTTTGTAGGTATTCTGATATTCATTAATAAGCAACTACAGTTATCGCACAAATCTGTATGAATAAATTTGGTACACAAACTATATATAGCATGCTAACAGTTTTAAAATCACCTGCTGTTTAGAATTCTATGTACTCTTGGGTCTAATACCACTTTAGTCCCTCATTCACTTCTTTCCTTAAAAGATTTAGAAAAATCGTGAAGACTTTTGTCCCTACTGGTTCTATGTAACAGAAAGTTTGCAGCCCAATATTTTTTCTTCATTTATAATAGCTGCCAACCTACCCTCCCTCCATCGATTTAAACAATCCTGTCACAAAAAAAAGCTGCTAGTAGAGAAAAAAGTCCCAACTGGCAGCATTCACTCTCTACTGGGAACACCGAGTGCTCTAAGGAGATGTTCATACAATTCACAGTTGATACCCTCTTACTTATTTCACTCAGTTGTTTTCATGATCCTACCTTAAAGCCTCCAATCAGGATTATACTTCTAAAGCCTCAGTATCAAGTCTGGCTTTACTCCGGATTTTCCCATGGATAACTTCCTGTTCTTCTAGACCTATCCACCCTTCTTAAAACATTTTTCCAGTGTTTTATTGCTGCTGAATGTGATTCAAAAGGGGCCCATCTGCTCTGGCTACATCAGGAGAGTTTTGCACTTTCACACAGCTGCTGAGGTTTTTGTCCCCATGTAGAAGCTGGAATTGCTCTACCCGCCCCCTTGCACAGAAATGATGTAAAGGAACTGATGGATCCAAAAAACTATTGCAAGATCATCTGTATACTGACTGTATTACTATACTGCAAACTCTCTCACATATGCACCATTTTTTTGTGGGGACTTAATATGCTCCCTTAATAAAATGCAGCATAAAACTTGACAGAGCTATTTTCCAATGGAAAAAAAAATAAAGCAATCCTATCAAATACATTCATCTTATTAGAAATTCCATTAAACTGCTCAAAAAGCCTGGAGGGGTGATTGTTTCTGTTAAATTCTATCGGCTGCTGGAGCAGTTTCTTTAGGACTTCCAACATTTCATTAAATTTAAGTGATTTAACCTCCATTCAATTCTGTAAATACTGAAAAACAGCTATCTGCAAGTATGCTTTTGAAGATTACATTCACCATAAGCCAAACCAAGAGTATTTGAAAGTTACGTTTAACAGTATGCATGACATTGTTAACCTGTAACATGCTCTGCAAATAGATTCCTTCTGACAAATTAGATACAGCAGCTTGACCCAAATGCAAATAGACCATATTCCGAGATAGCTGTGACCTGACTCCTGCTATTGACTCTAGGCTCCTTTCAGGACATAGAACCTTATGGAACTGAATTTGCACCTCTGCTTTGCCAGAAAGTCTTATCCACATGGAGTGGAAAAATAATGTTCATTTTGAGTCATATAAACCCTTACAACATGTTTGCTTTGGTTTATGAATACTTATTTTCTATAAATGAGCTTCAGTCAATTTAGACCAATTTGAATCAAGTAAAAGAATAACGAAGGTTCTTGATTCTTTTACTTAAGACACAATGGAATTCAAAACTTCAATTTAAATGGAACAACTTTCTACACACGTATAAACACTAGCTACGGGAATCAGCTGGACTTGCCAATAGTTCCTAAATTCAATTTCTGGGCAGAAGCTAGTAAGGTGTTTGCACTATACTTCACTGGACTACAGAATCTGTTTCTATCCATTCACTGTTGATTTTGAGGGCAGGCTGAATCTCATCTCTTCATGCACCATTAAGGAGAAGACTTTTCTTTGCATACAGTACTTCTTTAAAGTATCTGTGAAGGGCAAAAGTGAAGAATTTGTTTTTATTGATAACAGTCAGAAATTCTCACGCAGCCACAGAAACAAAACAGGTGCCAGTGATTACAAATAACATTCATCAGTTTCCTTACTAAATTGAATGCATACATTTTAGTTCATTTGACCTTAATTCAAACCCACCCACCCCATTAAGCATTTAATAGTCAATAAACAAGTACTATTAACAAATTATAAAAGAATAAAAATAAAGCTTAAGTAGGTATACCCTAAATTCCTTTTTTATGTATAACAATTCACACAAACTAACAACAATAAAAGTAACGAAAAAAACTTGAAATCAAGTTTGGGCAATTTGTTCAATTGAGAAATAGGTTCGTTAAATGTTGATATACTGAGAACTGTCATGGAATCGATCTGAAAACGTGTTCTATCACCTGACAAACTAAATCATATAAAATATTCATAAAGCTCGGGGTATAAAAACAATAATTTATTACTTTTTGATCATAAAAAAATCTACTACTATTCGTGTTCTGTTTTTTTGTTTTTTTTTTTAAACAGCAGGGAATAGTCAAAAAGTTGACAATGAGGAAGTGTTCAATAAAAAAAATATGGCAAACAGATTGTAAATTTATTCCTTATCATCAATGGTATAGCACTACAGAAGCAAGGGTAGCAGGAAAAAAAAACAAACACAAACTTAGTGACATATGGCATAATCACCATCACCAAGTTATTTCTATGCAGTCTCTTCATTGTAGCCAGGAAATCACTATCAAAGTTTTATGCAGGTCAACTTTTAATTGAACACTATCAAGAAAGCTAAGATGACAGAGTTAATTAAGATTTAAAGATAACACTTCTGGGGGCTAAAAAAAATAAATTATTCCATACAGACAGTAATTTTATATTCTATCATTTTAAATTTGTGAAACATCATACAATAAATACTGAAACCAAAAGCCTGCAAGACAACAGGCCTTGACTCTACTGTTTTTGATCAGCAATCCTCTGTAAGCAGAGCTTCATGTAGGAATTTTTATTGCGTATTTCTATCACTGCATCTCTGACAAGCTCAATGAACATTTGAGGCCAGAGCTTCTGCAAGGACTCATTTTTCATATGGATGTCCGCAGCTTCTTTCACTAAGTTCTCCACATATGTTTGGCAAAATGTTTTTCTTTCCTTGATTTCCTGTATGGGAGAAACCATTCATTATAAGTTGTATAAGAGAAAGGAAGAAAAGGTCAAACAAGATCAAATTCAAAAAACATCCACAGAAGTTTAATGAATTAAAACAAACAAAACAAACAAACAAAAAAAAAACAACAGTGATTAACACGGGAAGAGCAACACTTTTCTCTGATAGTTTTATACTGCACAACCCAGGGTCTTCTTAAGCTTATGTAACAATCTTATTGTATTAATAATATTCATACTATTGTTGATTAATTAATTTATCCAAAAATCAACTTTTAAGTAGTTGTGTAAGTACCTTTTAGCAGCACTACAATTTTGTGTGTTTTTGCTTCCTGGGACAGCAGTGAAAAGTTTACAGAAGTTTCAAAGCACCAGACTTACCTTCCTTCCTTCCCTTCCCTTCCCTTCCTAGCTTTTCTTGATTACACTACAACAGTTGGAAAGTATATATTTATCGACCTGACCTAACAAGAACCAAGCATATTGTCACACAGAAAAGTAAGCCAGTATGTAGCATCCCTTTCATAGTTTCCCTGATAGACTCTGGCAAGTGCATTATTCCTAACATGTACTATATATTAGGTACTGAAGTAACCCAAAGCTTTAAAAATAATTTCATAATAGAAAATAAATGAAACACACTTCATGAAACTACTGGCTCTGCATTTTAGTCAAAATGCATTAATCCCTGTTTCTGTAGTGTTTCTATAAAATGCCATAATAAGCTTAAAACAGTTATATTGCTGCTAAATATCTAACTACTTTGATTTATGGGACTAGTAAAATGTTAGCTCCTGCTTTGGGCCATCAAAACAGATTTTTTTTTTAAATGAGTGATAAAGCAAAAAAAAAAAATGCTTTCCAGCTCTTTTACCTGAAACAAAACAAACAAACAAAATATTTATCAATGAACCTAACCTGTCATGTTTAGCAAAAAAAACCATTCAACCACATTTACTACGTCAGTTTACTGCTAACTTAAGTTTGCTAAGTTTACTTATCTGGCAGTATTTATCAAGTTAGTTTACTGCTAATTTACACACATGCTGACACTCTTTTCAATGTTATGTATCCGAGATAATAAAACCACAATGCAATAACTGAATTCAGTGTTTACTGAACTTGATTAAATTTCTGGCACCAGAGGTTTTATATATTTCAATATAATAAAAGAGCAAACGATGGGACAAATGTGGGAAGCAGGATGCACACAACTATAACTCATGATTGCTCAGAAAGGAGATAGTGGCTGAAAGAAGCACGTTCTCCCTGGAAACAATTTCCCTCTGACCAAGCAGAAGATGTAGATTAGGAACATAAATTGAAACAAGAGTGACTGATGCTCTTGTCTGAAACAAACCAGTTTGCAACTTAATTAAAGTGAGTACATTTTCTATATATTTCCTTCCCTGTAACTCATTTAAAAGCTAGGGAACTTCTTTATTGCTAGACGCTGTGCTATTTCAAGTCTTGTCTGAAGGTATTTTTCACCTATTCATTTTGGGACATACTTTCCAACTTCCATAAAAAAATCCTAATGTGCAATTCTTTGTAAAACAAAGATGTGTTCACTTCTGATATTTCCCTAAGGTATGCACATTTCATTACCAATGTAATGCTTTCAGGTGACAATGTATTTTTATCAGATTGTGGTACCTCTCAGGAACCACTTCTTTAAAAGACACAAACTGACCATTTTCCAGTTATCTAGAAGAGATTAGTTAGATGAAATGTTTGATCATACATGTAAATATGGCAAGCAGTGTTATTTTAAAACCATCATTCTAAATAGCACAACTGAAATTTGATACACAAATTCCATAAGTAGTAGTCAAATATATACATAATAGAGGAAGAAATTATTTTATAATGACATACTTACCTCAAGCTTTTCCATATGAACATTCTTTGCTGTATAATTCAACATTGCTCGAGCTGTGCTTTCTCCTCCAGCTCTCCTGTTATCACTACTTTCCTCAATTCCAACCCCAGATTTCTTTCCCTTTCCCTCCAGCAGATCATGGAATTGCTTCATTCTGTGGAAAGAAAATAAAGATTTACAGTTTTAATCATTGGATTTACTATTTTTTTTTAAGTGCAGATGTCTCTAGTGATGACGAGTTTTTTTTTCCCCTCTTCTCCCTTTGATCATATCATTTATGAGCTTTCAAGTTTATTGCATCCTCAAGTTACTCAAAATATACAGATGACTAAATAGTCTTCAGTTAATTTGCTTCCATACAACTGACATTTTGACATGTATCATATTTCACATCCTAAATAGGAATCCTTGCAGCTTAAATTTTACTAAGTATCTATAGAAAACTAAAAAGTTTTTAAGCACCTTTTTTCTTACAGCATCAACCCATAAATCTGTTAACTGTTATAGTCATCCACTTTGAAATAACTGCAAAAAAAAAAGTGTATTCATTGTGAAACTACATAAATCCTCACCAATATCAGCCCAATTGGAGAATTAAACATGCAGTGAATTTGTACGCATGTTCCTATCATCTTTCTTCGGAGACTTCATACAACCTCTGAGAACATCTGTCTTCCTGAATCAGGAAGTGCTAATATTACTGCAGTACTCAGGACACCTACCTTTCCTAAGTTATTTGTGGAATTTGTATCTTTTTACCTAGAAAGAATTTATCATGACAGCGTGGAAAAGAATTCAAACAATACATTCCAGACAAATTCCAGTTTAGTTCATTTTGCTTCCGTACAGTTTCTCTGAAATTTCAACAGGATAGTACTTAGAATAAAATGAAGTTGTATCTGCTATAACAGCATATTACTGAAGTGACAATGTTTCATTCAGAGAGAAATCCCATTTCAGTTTTAAGAAATCTATAGTTTAACAAACATAGTTCTTCAAGCTGAAGCAACAGAACAGAACTAGATTTTCTGCAAAAAAAAGGAACTCAATGTTCAGAAATTTTAACAGAGAAATAAAACAAGCTAAACAAGAAAACTTCATTCTCTCAGAAATACCTGTTGCCATTTCAGTCAGTGACTGTATTATTCAAAAAAAAAACCAAAGCCTCCGTATTCCTTCCTATATCTTAAGAACTAATTTTACCTAGATTCTCCAAATAACGAAAGCATGCGATAATGTGGCAGCTCAGAAGATGCTACATATGCCAGAATGCCAAAGAGTCTTTCCGCCATTACTGTATCGTTTTGAGTAACCTGTGAGGAAAAATAAAATTGAGAGAAAGAGAGAAGTTAGAAAATTGGCACATTCATATTTCATACGTGCATTCAGAATTAACTGAAAAGTTATACAAAACACCGCATGAAGACATATTCCAGGCATATCTTCAAAACTTAGATTTGCTTCTACTAGTACTTTAAATATACTTAAATTTATGGTCTCTGATTTTGGCAGCATCACAGAAAAGATTTATTTTAAAAGAAGTGTGTATATATTTATATATATAAAAATAAAAGCAAATAAAAGAGATAAATGGTGGTGTTTCTCAAGCCTACAAAGTTTACCTTCCTCCATTGTACTTCTCTAAATGTGATCCATACTGTTGTATCAAAATTACAACAAAGATGTCCCTTTAACATACTTTCAATGGCTGAAAGTTTTTCACGATGAATTTTACACATTTCTGTTTGGATAAAGCATGTTGAAGGTTTTGTTGTTTGGTTGATTTTTGTTACTGCTTTTTGTTTGCCTTAGCTAGTACATTCTAGAGACCATGGTCTGTGTTTCTTCTGTCCTTAGGGCCAAATTATGAACTGCTTTGAACTGCCAAAAGTTTGTTGGCAAAATTTCTAGACCCCTGGATTTCCATTGACTGCACAAGGAATCTTTATGATCACTTAAATCTGACATGGACAACACAGTCCAATGAAACTCATTCAACGACTTCTTCACTTCTGGATCAAATTTAATTTCTGTACATCTTAAGATATTTTTGGCAAGCAACCCATTTTTAAATAAGCTTCAATAATCACAATACTTACTAAGAACTTTCAAATATTTGCATAATACAGAACAAAAAAAGCATGTGAATAAAATTAAATTGATTCAAACTAATGTAATCTTATCATATTCCTGTTTAATGTTTATAGACAATACAACAAATCTTTGGCCTGACATATACTGCAACACCAAAAGGCAAGGAGAAATTCACTACAGAAAACATAGTTCAGGAAATCAGACACATGAATTCAATGTTGTTTTCACAGTGATTAGTTTTGCTCATTGTCACTTCAAATGAAATAAACCTTACTTAGTTGTCAAAGAGTAGAAGACCTTGCTAAACAGTCTATTAGCAGTAGCAAGGTCTAAAACAGAGTGCAGAAGGCAGTGAGGGAAACAAAGGGCATTACAGACAGAAAGATGTTGGCCAGAGAAATACGTGATTTTTATTTAAGTTAAGAGAAGCACAAAGTCAAGGTCAACAGAAACACTAATACTAAATTCACTCTTGAGTTCATAGAAATTTATGTTCTCTATCTTACTGCAGTACATGCTTTGCTCCATTACTCACAAAAAGATTGTAACAGTAATATCACATCAATGTCAGCCTATTACACGTGCCTCTTTCCAAGTTCAGTACGCTAGGAAAACAGGCACCAACTCAATCACTGTAATGCATCTGTTATATTGCGTGCCATAGCACTTGGTGTAGAGAATTTTGTGAAGTTTAGTAACTTCAAACCTTGACAGCTTTTTTTTTTTTTTTGATTAATCCAAGATTACTATCACTAGGAAAACTTCAAACAGCATGTCTCAGAGAACTTTCTTCTTAAAAACTAATGGTCTTGTACAAAGCAAAAAGGAAAAAAATTCTCTTTGAGACACTTTTCTTCAGTATACTAAAAGAAAAGTTGATTTTAGCTATATCACATAACACTGGAAAAATATAAGTAATACACTGTAAGCTACTAGATAGTCTGTCAAAAGCACATTTCTGCACTTGTATTCAATGTTAGCATTCTAATCCTTTTGAATATAGCATAATAGAATACTGCTTCTTAAAATCAAAAGTAAAACCTAACAGTTCTTTAAATTTTTAAAAGCATATTCTAAAATTATAATAAAAAGTTTTCCCCTTAGGTGTATCTGTCACTCAGGTGGAAGTTTGAACTACTGTTTGCTATTGAAAGCATCTGAAACAATACCACATTTTAATAAAAAACAAAGCATTTTCTCTGCTTTTCTAATTGTAACAGTGCAGTTACTTAACAAATGCATAGTACAATAAGTTATGTGATAGAATGCACTTTTTTTTCCATAATATTGAAATGACACTGTCATCATTCTGCTCATTCTACTAGTGATTCACTTGCATTTTTAAAAACAACGTTAACTTATCTTGTAAGACCAGTAGTAAGAAAGAAGCAACAATGTCTTACCTCAATTCCATTTATCTTCTGTAGATTAAGATGGTTCAGTCTAAACAGAACATAATATTTCCACAAAGTAAAACTGACGACTGGATTTCCCTGAGGATCAACTGTTAACTGTTCAATGTGATGCACCTGGCCTAATGCATTGAATTGCTTCAGTGTCACAAGATTTGTCTCCTTAAACTTCAGGTGCTTTAAAAAAAAGTTCAAAGCACAGTAAATTAAGTAAGGAAATCACTAATGAGTGAACATAACAATTCCTACTCTGTTCAACACAAATCACTTTCAAACTTAAAGTCTTTAGGTCTGACTACACAACTGAGCTCACTTCATCTACAGTCTTTGGGGAGAAAAAACATCGATGTATCAACTAAACGGTGTATTACATATATTTTAAAATGTCAACATTACAAACCCCCAAGCAATTTATAAACCCTTTAGTAACAACACTATCGTTTTCATGTTACAAAAAGAGTGGTACTGCTTGAGCAAGATTTACTTCAATTCTGCAAACAAATACAACGTTCATGCAAAAATCAGTACAGTATTTTAAATATTCTGTTTCTGACTGTCACAAGCTGGCATTAAAGTCTGCTGTTTCTTTGAACAGAGCCATACAGCAGTGTCCCTATGAGCATGGTAAATTCATCTACACAGCAGCACACTGGGGGTAAGAGGAAAAATTGATGGTGAAGATAAAGAAATCTAGCTGAGATTCTGCTATCCCTAACAAGTTTTTGAACGAAACAAGTTCCCCACAAACTCATTTATCTCAATGAAACCATTACGTAGTATTATACTTAAAAAGAAGTAGGGAGCTAAGCAGGCATATCATCTGACTGACAAGCTAATTTATGTATGCCATCACTACTTTATTATTTGCTTCAAAGCTAAAGATTTACAAGTCCAAGAAAAAAAATGAACTAAAAGGTTCTCATGATGTTGTTTTGCTTCATCAAGAAGTGAAGAATTCCAAGAGTTGTACTGATTTAACCAGCTATTACCTTTGAATTTTACCTCTCTCTTCTACCCTATCAGCTATTTGCTCTTTGAACTTACAATACAAACAAAAGTCTCCTGATACTATCAATCTGTAATATTGTAGAAAAAAAATACCATGTTTCTACATCAGTTTTTCTCAAAGAATCAGATAGGTCAACTATGGGAAATAATTACTAGCCTGAAAAGAAAACAACCATTCTGTTTGAGAATCTGTCTTGTATTTAAAAAGTGTCAAATTAAACAAAACATTATAGGATAAAACCAATGTAATTCACAAAAGTATCTATTTACATAAAAACAGTTGAGGGTGACTGCCAAACTAAGGTTCCATTGCAAAATAAATAGTCCACAGCTGTTCACACAGATGACATTGAGCCATTCTTACCACAGAATTAGGAAATTTTAACCTCAGTTTTGTTAACACTTGAACAATTTCATCAAATTCCATGAACATAAAGGAGACTGTGACAACAGATCCAGCTGTTTGAACACTCCAGTTTCGATCCAGGCACTCCAGTGCTCCAGAACCATACAAGTAAAGAGTGTCTCCTTCCACTTCCACCAAATGAGAATCAAGAACAGATAAGCCTTGTACAGCACTGCTCAATATTGTATCAAGAGACCTGTGGAGGAAATAAAAATGCAGTAATATAAGTTAGATTGTTTCACAGCAGTAAAGCCATTTCTATTGAACGATGGTCTTTTCATTTACTAAAATCTGACCTGTCAAATATGGTTGCCATTCACAGCATTCATTCATTTTCACTACCCAGTCTGGTTCAAAAACGTTAAGGGCTAGAAAATCCTCTTTTCATCAAGTAATATTACAGCAGCTCTACTGCTTCAGTGGAAAGACTTTGTGTATTAGGGTTGGAGAGCCCAGAAAATGTCGTTCATTTTTAATAACCTGTTTAAAGATTTTACCTCAGAATGTTAACTTGTTTTAGCTATCTAAAATCAACTTCAACCTATGTCACTTATCTAAGCAAAGCCACCTTCAGATTCTGTTCTCTATATAAACTGTAAAAGTTACAACATGAGTAAGCACAGTAGAATCCAGCCCGTTAAGATCAGACAGTTATTAAAACCAACCAAGGATAAAGCTATTCAGAGCGCTGAACAATTACTTGCATTCTTAACAACAGTATCACTTCTTAGTTAAAACCCTTATGTCACACTATCAGGATTCATTAGTCTGCTTTGAGATGAAAATAATCTTGTCATCCTTGTTTAATCTTTAATTAATAAGGATTATTACACATTTATTTTAAATTAACTTGAGCTTCCCAATTCAGAAGATTGATTTTTAAATTAAACAATAGATCCAGGTATTCTCAACTCTCATCTCATTGCATCTTACTTTCACAGAACACATTCAGCTGAACAGACCTGAAATGCACAAAGAATTCAAGATGAGCACAAACTACTGGTTTAGAAAGCTGTGTAGTGATGGTTACTGTTTTGTTCTTTACAACCTTCCTAATATATTTAATGTATTTTGCTTTTTTGACTATTAATGATCACTGAGCAGATGTTTTCTTGACGATACCTTCCAGAAGTTCACCCTTGACTGGAAATGGTTATTCGGGAGCCCATTAATTCACACATGAATATATAATTACTTATCCATGCTGACTTTCACCTGCCATTTTATTGCTTAGTTGCTCATGTTGAAAGTGTTCCAAAATTCTTTACTACTATATAGCATATTAGGAGGTCCATGTCAATTTTAACCTATCAGGAGTAAAACAGCATCATGGGCTACATGGCAAAAAGACAGCAATGTTGTCTAAGCCCTCTTTACTTTAACACACATTGCCATGTCTTCACTTATCTCTTTAAACTAATCTAAGTCATTGATAAACATTCGTATCACACTTTCATTTCTCTACCCTTTCATGAAAAAGAAAAAATTCCAAACCTACCTCTCCAATTCAGAACACAGAATGAAATTATTTATTATACTAAGAGTATTATGAGTATATATGCAAATAAAACACATTGTTTATGTCGTTAAAAATTTGGGGGGGGGGGGGTTAATTTTCAAAAGTAACTACTTTGACTTCCAAAATGCATTCTACAAATCAAACTACAAACACTTCCACAAGAACCTGGAAACTGATGTTATGCATTATGTTTTATTATTTTAGATTTGACAAAAGTCATAACATTCAGTCAGGAAACTACTTGGAATATACCAACTTTAAGTCACTGTATCCAGCATAAGCAAAGACAGCTTTGCAGCACGATCTGTCCTATGACTCTGTGGAAAGAGCCTTAATATTTTACTTTAAAGTGTGATTTCTCAAGCAATGAAAATCTGTTCATTAACAGATTAATGCTCCAGCTACTGTAGTTACATTGTCTTGATCGGAGGGGATGATTACTGTGTAATTAAACTGTGAAGAAGGCAAAAAAGCAGAGACTGCATATGGCTGGGGGGAAAGCTTCAGAAACAAGAAGAACAAGAAGGAGTATAGCAGTTTAAAAATGTCAAGAAAAAAAGTTTCAGAAAGATGTTGCACTTGAGCGTAGATAAAAGCCAGATCTAGTCAATAGTAGATTGAACCTCAGATTGATTCTGTTTGTGAAAGAGAGACTTCCTGACTGCACTTGATGTTTCCCGTGTTGATCAGACACAGTAGGAATCTGTACTTGCTATTAAATTTCTGCAGACTATTTTTCAGGCTTTTGCCTGAGCTTACCAGGTTGAAAATGTGTTAGTTCGGTTTTAGCCAATGCAAGATAAACTTCATCCACTAAGTTCTGTATTTAGTTTTTCAATTATGCGGAGTGCCAGGTAGCTACCTTTTAGATGCAAAGTAGTAAACCAATGAGTGTATCATAGAAATAATACAATTAGAACATTGACTGTATTGATAAACACATTAGATAGTTGGTGCACTTAAGGGTTTTGTTTTAAGTAACTGAATTATCATCTAGACTGAAGTTTTAGATGGATTAATTTAACCTTTGTGAAAGACCAAATGATTATACTTTTAATAGATTATACTTTTCAAAGAAATCTAACAGCAATCATAAATTGGTTTAACCAGTGTCAATGAGGAATTTGAAATTTCATTTAGATATACGTACCTATTGATATCATTAGATATATCTCTATCTCAAACAGATATACCTATTGATTTCAAGTGTGAATTATATGTGCATACAGTTTTCCAGAGGTCTAGTTAGACTATAATCCTTCCACCATAAGGATTTAATTCCTTAAATAGAAACTTAAAGAAACACCAATGTTACTTTGAAACTTTTCTAAATTTACTTTAAAAAGTAAAAATAAAATGTAACTTTTTTTTTTTTAAGCTAACAATACAGATATCATCTCAGGCAACATCAAGTGAAAAATAAAACTAAGTCTATGTCAAAGAACTGTTTTTGCTGAAACAGCAAGGGTATTTGAAGAAAGCAGTCCAGTAGGAGATCTTGCTGTTCAAACCGAGAACATAAATTCAAGACTCAGTTTACAAAACCTCTTCATATACACTGAAATTACAATTGTTGGCAATAAAGGTAAAAGTCTAAGCTGTCAAGGAAATGAATGGCCTTAAGCAGGCTCAAGAATTCATATTAAACATTTCTTGTAAACATGAAAACCTCCCTTATTTAGCAAAATCACAAAAATTTAGCGCCAACTTCTTTAGTAATGTAACAGTAGCTAGTTGACTAAGTATATATTAGTTTTTATGGTGATACCTGTTGACTATTACTAAACTAAAAATCTTTTCAGCATGATTTTGGATATATTAATTTTGTAATTACTTCACAAAATTCATACTGCAAAAGATGTTTTATTTTTGATCATGAAATAGCAAGATCTCAGAGCTGATAACACGAACTTAAGACATGAACAGAAAGAATTATTTCTGAATAAAATACCTGCTTTCTTCAGGAAACACATATGCAGTACTGCCATTGATCTGACAGGGTTCATTATCTTTATCTTGGTTTAAAGAAGCCACAAGAGCTGTTCGATTCTGCTGTATCTCCCACTGGCGAGCAATATTACAAATTGTTAACCGTTTCTTTTCCTGAAACAAAAGTCATAGTAAATTATGACACTGCAGTATCAACTCACTTGTTTGATCCAACATAAATATGTTGCTTAATCAAAATGTGGTTGATATTTTAAATTGAAGAAAGAAGTACTGGTTCACATTTAAACCAACATGTCACTCTAGCACTATTCTGCGTAACTGCAAGGGAATAACATTTTCACAAAATTTGCAATAACAGAAACAAGTAACTTAATAAAGATGTAAGCTGTCTAACAGTAAGTTTAAACTAGTTGATTTGGTTAACCACACAAGTCTGTCTTTGACTATCTGGAGCTGCTTGTACTACACCTCCCACAGAACAGGGCAAATCAATGCAAAACACACAGCTGTATTACAGCCTCCTTTTTCAAATAGAAAAAAGAATATTTATTTGATATGCCTATGGAGAAAGGCAGCGGACAAGAGTAAGTCTGATTTTATGCCTTGAAATTAACACTTTCTGATATATTAAGTTTGACCTATACTCTCTAAGCTCCTAAATTTAATCTATAAAAGCAACATGGGACTGTTAACATTATGCTTTTACTTAATTCCTTTCACATTAGGCAAATTGCAGATATCACTGTACTTGAGTTCACTAAGAACATTCCTCACAATGCTGGTCTATGTTAGAGGTGGGAAGTATAAAGCTTTACAAATGAACATCTTCCTTTAAAAAAGGGAAACATTAACAAAAAAAAAAGTGAGCATTTTATAATCTGTGACTACGCAGCCTAGGTATTTCCTTAAAAATAATATTGAGATTTGCAAATTAAGAGCAACTGCATATAAATGTCTCACAGTAAAATATTTAATACGAACATGTAAATCCCTCATGCTGTAAACTACTGTATTCATTAAAGAATAAATATCAAGATCAGTTTTAATGATTGATAGCGCAGAGATAAATCCACTAGACTTCCAATTATGATAAAAATCATGTCCATAATGGCTTGTAACAATGACACAAAATACATGGAAACTGCTTTAACGTTTTTCTTCTACTAAAAGCATTTTATTTTAAAGAGTTAAAAATTCTGCTGTTTCAAACTCAGTTTGCCTAAAGAGTCATTATGTTATCTGGTTATATAACACCATGTGTCCCACAAAAATACACGTCAGTGATGGAAAGGTTCCATATCATTGAAGAGGAAGTTGACATGTCCGAATTTTCTTTTAGTCACATTAGGTAAATTCCGTATAAGAGGGTGAGGGTCTCCTCATAAAGTGAGCCACTGTACAGCTAATTACTTGCTAGAAAATGAATGCTCATGATGTCGTCTATACTGCAGACAGTTTACAAAAGTTTGGAGGAAAGTGACAACCACTGACATTCCAGAATAAGATTCTCTAAATATTTTCTTCAGAAATAACTATGATTAAAATCCTATACCTAGAGATTTTTGCCACTGGATATTATATCTATTAGCCGATTTGTTCCATTCATTTCAAATGTGTGAAACAGGGAAGAAAAAAGAAAGCAAGGAAAACAAACAACAACAACAAAAAACAAACACACAAGAACATATGAACATATTTACTACAGAAAAAGATAAATGACCTCACTGAATCATGCAAAATATACTGTCATTTGACATTTAGGCCACTTAACTATTTGAAGATGAGAAGAAACCTCAATTAAGCAACAAAACCTTCATTTTAAAGTTGAAAACTGAGTAAAGGCATTGTAAGTTAAAAGTGATTTTTTTTTTTTTTGTCTTTTTTCCCCGTAAAGGAAGTTTCCATTGGCAAAATGCACTGAGTAATCTATGCCACCAAGGCAAACAATCCCCCTACTACAAGGAAACATTACATCAGTGGTTAAGAACATGAACTACAAACACACACAAACTTTCTTTCAGTCCAGTTAGCTTGTCAAAAGCCTAAAGCAACATCATGTATAAATATTATTTACTCATTTCCCATTTCTTTGGGTTACTGAGACCTGGCACCAAAACTTCAAACCCAAGTAGACTTTAAATTTATCTGTATCTTACATTAAAGAGCACTGTTTAAAAAAAAAAAAAAAAAGTGTTTCTAAGACTGTTTTGTTGAATTTTTAGTTTTTGTTTTTTCTTTTGTAAAACAAAAGAATCAAAAAATTCTTGAATGCAAACATACATTCTTGTGCAGTACACATGGAATTCTTTTTTCCATTCATACATTTGGCTCTTTTTAACAAACAGCATTTAATCTGTTGTTAACATTCTGGTTGTACATAATTCTGAAAATTTAAAAGGTATATTTGCCACACTTCCTCATACAGCCTCTTGCAACTGCTTTTAGTCTAACTCCCTTGATGAAATATGCTTTTACCTAGACAACTTAGTAACATGGATACATGATTATTTTTTTCAGTTTGCCAAATTAGAAGAGATTTTTGTATAACCATTATTGGACGACAAAGAAGTTTAAAAGGCATTCCTATTAAAAGAAAAAAATGATTTGGGAACACATTCACAGAATAAAGAAAATGCTGATATTCTTATGTCCTTGAACGCTGGTCTCCTACTAGCAAGTGTTGGTCATTTAGTCACTGGCCTGTAAGAGTATTCTGGAGCGTGCCTCTGTCTCCCCTGTTGGAGATATTCCATCTCATACATAAAAGCATTAACCAGGCCTGTAGGTACAGTACATAAGTGTTCCTCTGAAAAAAGAAGACAGCTGGAGTCTAGCTGTTGCTCTGATAACTGCTTAGCTTTTTCCACAGAGAGGAATAACTTCAACAGGAAAGAATGAAGGAAAAGCTACTTCAGAAAACCCTTTATGTCAGCACTCACCTGATGGGGAAGACCAAGTTCAAGGAATCTGAAATCACTGCAAAGTCTCTTGGTTTTACTTTATCTCTAGATTTGAAAAAATGAAGTTTGCCATCCTTTTACATATGTTAGCACATGCACATGCAGTTGTGTTTTTTTGTTATTGTTGTTGGGTTTTTTTTTGGTAAAGGGTAACTTGAATAGTTCACTGAAGAATTTCAGATGTAGAGTGAACTGTGTAAGCTGTAAAAAAAAAAGTTTTAAAAGATAGAGATACATTGGGAGAACTAAGAAATACAGCAAAAATATTAAGTTATAGAATATTAATGTAAACTAGTTTACAGTAGATTTATCTAATTTTAGTTAGGCTTAGAACAGCCATAGAAAATACCTTAATCAAGCTTTGTTTATGACTTTCACGTTTCCTTTCTTCTTCTTTCCTTGCTGCAACAGATGCCATGCGTCTTTCTTCTTCCTGGACGAAAAAAAATGATAAATTTATAATAGTATGAATTTACCAGATTCTGAAAAGCATTATTAATTAATACTAATTATTAATGTAGTTCTTTGTGTTGGTGATTTGAATACAATTTTAATGGTTATATGATTGTACTATTTTTATATTAAATGTTTTAATATTAAAATAATAAAAATCATATTTACAAATAAATCAAGAAATATAAAAGGAATTATTCAAATAGAAATGCTGAAGGCAAAGCTATTTACAAAAATATTTTACAGTCCTTTGAAAAATGTAAAGCACATGATCTGTAAAACAACTAAAACATTTTCAAATATGACAATCCATTATATTCTTTGTATTTTTTGAGTATTTTCTCTAATTAGTAGGGTTTTTCGGTAAGAAAATAAACAGAGATAGTGAGCCGATTTCCCTTTATACCTAAATCATGATCTAAAATTGTTCTCCTCAAGTTCTGTTAAAGACTGAGGAAAAGTTATCCTTTGGAAGCCGAATACAATGATCAAAGTTATCAAAGGTATCAAAGTTAGTTAGCTACAGTACACAAGCATTATTTCTTGTCAAAATTATTACCTATTCATGTTCAAGAAGAAAGCCATTTATTCCTAAATAATGACAGCCAAGGAAGTGAAGATGTTTAGTTTTCCTGGTATTGCAATTTACTCCTGCAATATAGCCATATTAGGTTGAATGCTCCCTGTTTACAGAAGTCTAAACATTCTCACAGCACAGTATTTTTAGAACATGTTTTTTCCAAGTAACAAAAGAAATGTTCACTATGAAGTAAAAAGTGTAGAGTTCTTCCAACACAAATATTTAGGAAGCATACTTGAACTTATTTTGATTTACTTCATATGCCATTTGGGTGTTTGTATTAAAGTACCTTCCAAGAACATACAGAAAGTGTTTTGGTTTCCCTCAAAATAGAAAGCTCCTATCCTAGGCTTTTCACTTCCACTTTCCAGAAAGTTACGTGTTAAGAGCTTTAACAAACAAAAGTGAACAGAAAACATCATAAACCATTAAGACATATTGATATGTCAAAGTTTTGATACAAATAAAACATACTATGCTTACAGAACTGTAAGAACCCCTAAGCACAGGGATAAAAGCCTACTAGAAGGCTAAAAAGGGAACCTGATACTTAGCATTACTACTACATTTTAAGAAAATAAATTCCAAAGTATAATTAGTCAGGGAAACATAGCAGGTGTACACTTATCTGCATACAGCCCCCTGAAGACCAATGACGCACCACAGATTCTGACATCAATCATAAAGGTAATTAAAAAACTGCACAACTGTTTTATGACTCTGACCTCATGTACATATTCAACTTAATTCAGTTTAAGGTATGAGGTTTTATTTTTTCACCCTAAAAGAAGCATCTGTCCTTCTGAGGATTAGGTTCTGTCGGCAGCCAAGGGTCTGATGCCATAGAATTACCGAATAATTCAAGTAAGAAGGGACCTTAGGAGTTCACTCCTCCGTGTTCCTACTTAAATAAGGATCAACAATAAATTAAAAAAAAAAAATACACCTATGCAGATATAGAAGGGTTTATAGACCCCAGTACTACAGAATATCACATAACGAAGCCCAATACCTGAAAGGGAAGGTTTAGGGTGAGGCTGAGAAAATCATTTATAAAAACCATGCAGGCATATGCCACGAGCATGAATGTATAACTAATAGCACACAATAAAAATGCTGTTCCTCAAGATATGAGGCAGAATGTTAAGAATGATAAACATGATTCTCATGACAGCTATTCATCTCATTTACGCATTAAAGTGTACTAAGTTAGCATTTACTTCAAAAAAATGAAAAAAGTCTTAAGTTTTAAAAGTCTTATCTGTTAGTGATACTATTCAATAGAAAAGTGGGTTAAAGTTGATTTTTAGCTTTCTATTTAAGCATCTTCATTTGATGTTGCATTTTTGCTTTTAACATGGCTTCCTAAAGCCAAGTTTGGTTCTTTTCCCCTCTCACCAAACTCAGTGTCTTCATCTTCTCTAACAGCTTTTGAACACACTGAACACATTAAAATATCTTAAAGTATGTTTAGAGGTCTCAAATTACGCTGTTTTTTTTTGTTCTTGTTGTTGTTGTTTTTTGTTTTGTTTTTTCCCTGAATGGTTGATTATATAAAAATGCTATATAGAAAGAACATAAATGTAAGCTAGTTTCTCACCTAGGGAGAGAATGAAGAAGTTATCTGTTCTATTTGGCAGAAAACAGGTGGCCAGACTTCACATACTCAGCTCCAAACTAACTGAAATACTGTTGTCTTTCACACTGAAGAATGTGAGTTACCAAATAAAGTGATACTGATCTGTAAGAAATGAGCCTTAACTCTCCTTCTTTCAGAACAACTTCATTTTTTCCTTCAAGTTTTCAGACAAACATCCACAAACTTCCCTAATTCAGTTTTCTCACAGCCTCTACAAATATTCCTTCTCACTCTACCTTCCATCTCAAAGTCTCTGCCTAACCCAGCCCCAAATCTGTATGTTATGACACTATCTGCCTTACATGGGGATCTACTGACAACATTCAAGTCAGTCCCATACTTTTCCTTACACACTGACTCAATGCAAAGAATGAAATGAACAAACACAAACACTGTTCCAACAGGAGTCAGACTTCTTGCCTTGATCAAGAGTTTATCCTAATTACAGGCCTTTAAAAAATACTACTTCTGTTACATACTTTTACAAAAGAAATGAGCTTTGTCTAAAACAACAACAGCAAGAACAACCTAGTTTTACTCAGGATTCATAAAGGCCAAATGATAGAGGAAACATGAAGGTCAAGGGTCAAATCCACTTTTTACCAGAATCAAGTCTATATACGTTTCTTGATTACCCACGCACAACATGTGCAACTAATCTTGAAGAAACAAACAAACAAAACACAGAAAAACAAACCCCAGAAAGGTTATAAAACAAAGCTTTTAATAATCTTGCCACAACGCAGTTCTATCACCCACTCTTCTCTTTTAGCTCCAGCATTTGAGAGTCTTTCCATCTCCATTTTTGTCTCTGCTCATTATTCTGCTGCTATTGTCCACAACTTTGTGAACTTTCGACAATTCCCAGATGAACTAAAGCTATTTTAAATCCTATCTTCCATGTCTTCTCTTTTTCAGTGTTCAAAAGAAATTGTTAGGCTAACAATAAAGGATATCATTAAATTGTTAAAGAGCTGCTGACAGGTCTGTCATCCACTCAAAATGGTCCAAAATCATTTTGCACTCTTTCCTAAATTCAATCCTAATTCCAGATTGTTAGGACCCACTACTGACACAGGATTTCCAGTACACCTTTGATAAACTGAAATCCCAGCTGGAGGGGGGTGCAAATAAGCATCCTGGGCATCTGTGGAAGAAGTCAAGGTTCCTACTGTAGTAGCCTGCCAGGAAAGAGTCATCACGCTAAGGAGTCTGCTAATACTCTGGCCACAGAAGAAAACAAACCTCTGAGCTCCATGTTGGACAAGGGGGGATGTTTTTCCTGAAGGCCAAAGTGCCAGACCATTACAAACAGACTTGGATGTTCTCTTTTACACTACAATCTCCTCCATTTACTAGTTCTCCACTTGCCATTTAAGAACTTACTAAATGGCTAGGAAGATGGCTTCTTCCTTCTTCATCCACCCACCCAGCCTGCCCCCAAGCATAAGCCTCGCTTTCTGCAAAGCATAAAACATTAACGAGATTCTGAGACTGCAGGTTTACATTTTCAGTGTGAAGCTACAGCAGTGACAGAACGAAAAAATAAAAAGGCATATTAAAGCTATTATCACCCTTATAACATTTTCCATTAGAGCTGTAAGGTAACTGCCTGTACCTTTGGCATAGTGAGAGCTCCCCCTGCTGCCACATGAGCTCTACCACAAGTATAACACCAGAGATTTTGGCCAAACTTCTCACTGTGCAACCAGTCTTTCAAGAGGTAACATCCAGCAAGACCTGAGAAAGATCCTGAACAGAGTACAGTGGAACATACACATTCTTCCTCACTACTGTTTTGCTATTATCCAAACAAGTTAATTCCACCAAATGATGCCATTTAAGTCACAGGAGAGAAAGGTACATTAGCACACAATGAATGCAGGATTACATTTCCACACTACAGATACTTTGAAATTATTCTAATAATTTTACTATAGATTAGAAGTAGTTGTAGTATACATGATATGAAATACTGTAGCTAATAAAAAAAAAGAGAATAATATGAAGAATGGTCTGGAATACACATTTAAGCTTTCAGGGCAGAAAGAAACCAAACTACTACACTTAAAAAAATTCTGCTTATACTCACAGAAGGCAGACTTTTTTTTTTTTTGTTACATATACCACACAGTCTATTTTAAAAAGAAGAACAAAGAGTAAGAATGTAAGTTGTATTTCTACCAGAAACTTCCTACAGAAAAAAACACAAAATTTCTGACTATTCTTTAAGTGACATATGACAATTAGATATATGTGTTTTTTTATTATTATTATTATTTTTAGTATCAACTTCTCGTATTTTCCTCAAGACCTTACTTAAAGGATAGGATTACAATCCACAAAAATGAATAAGAAACAAGAAGTTACAGAAGCATCTTGTTTTAAAAGGAAAGAAATTAAATTTTTAGGCGAATACTGATCTATCAAAGTTTGAGAAAGCTAAAGATTCCCATTAAGTTGATGCCTTAGATATGTAATATAAAGTGGATGCGTTTTTTCAGCTGGAAATCAACTTTTAATGTAGACAACAAATACGTGTTTACAGTTTTACAGTAAGTTTTTTCATATATATGCAAAGCCCAAACTTGTTACAGGTGACTAAGCCCCACTGATTTCACTACCAATGATTCTTTGGGTCCATGCCTCAGTGGTTTAATAGCTTAAAATTTGTACTTACCAACAGCTTAGTAATGAGATGGCAAGAGAAAACACCAACTTCCTCATGGGAAGATTAATAAGATGTCATAATATGATACAATCCCTTGAATAAAAGCAAATCTGCTCCAACTTAAGAAATACTATAACAATTACAATCCAAAAATATTGTGTTGAAAGTACAGTCTGATATTTGCAGCAGCTATATGTTTCTTAACAGTTCCTATGGCAGTTAACACCAGACATTTTCCTCTGATGTACCCCGTTCTCCAGAGAATCTCTAGAAAACGCCTGGCACCAGTGTGTGTGTATTCCTGAAAACCAGTATGAATAAAGCTTCAAAGTCTTTTACAAACTTTAGAATAAACTGTAAAGGATATTTTCTTTCTTAAAATAGTTTTCTTAGCCCAGTGAAGCCAGCAAGTAAAAGAAAAGTTAAAGTTAAAAGCAGAATAGCAACTGTGTAAACCTCGTTTCTCAACTAGAAGAGCTTCTGAAACCATTAGTGAAGAATTCCTAGTTAGACAGAACATACATCCTAGTCCAGCTCTCGGTTCTTTGCAACACAAAGCAATGAATGCTCAAGTTAGAAATGGTCTGGATGCACTTCAGGCTAATGAATAAAAGATCCTCTATATGTATTAGCTTAGGTATATTAATCAAGCAAGTAAAAGCATATACCCAATACCGTACTTGTACTTCCCCATCAAGTTACATTTGTCCCTATGGCTGACATTACTAGACAGAATAGCTGGATTTGGCATTGCCAACTCTCTAATTTTATCACAAACCTCATGATACTTGTTAGTTTTCTTAAAAACCCCTGTTTCTTAACTCATATGATTATCTGGGTAACACAGTTTTTATTGGAAAAAATCATACAGGCCCCTCTACATGAAGGAAAGTTTTAAAAACAAGTTTTCAAGGCCCAAAGACCAGAAGGCAAATAAAAAGAATGCAAAACACATTCTTTTTACAAGTAGTTTTATGAGCAGCACGACTGGTGAAGCCTGGTTTTCTATGGCTTTTTGTCTTGTTGGTTGATCCTCTTATGTTTAATAAGGTGTGAACTCAGATTAAGCTTTTCCCAAGGCTGTGCATTTCAAATAACTTTTTCCCCTACAGATCCCATATAGTCTAAAAAGGGATTAGAGCTCTTTCTACAGTTTTTCCATCACAGAGTTCTACCAGGATCTGTCTCTTCTCAATAAGGAAGAGAAGAAGAAAAGACATTTTCTTTACATGACTCAAGTTGCTGGAATAATACTGAGAAAACACTCTTTTGAAAAGCAAAGCAATTAGGCAGTATAAACTCACAAAAGAAAAAAAACTACCCACGGGATACCTGGGAACAAATAGTATTTTAGATACTGATAGTAAAATTCTAATAGCCCAAAGTACTTTATTACTAAAATTCATGTTTTCCTCATACATGTGATATTTTACATCATAACTGACTCTCTTCTATACTCAGTGGATTGGCTGCAGGACAACAGGATAGATGCCAAAACAATAGGTGCAATTTATAATGCAGTAGAGCCTTCGTACAAAGCAAATAAGCATTTAAAACAAGGAATATTTATCAGCACTTGGTCAAGAAAGACAACACTATTAGTTAAGTATGTTACATTTGTTATAGAATCAGAGTCATTTGGGTTGGAAAAGATCATCAAGTCCAACCATCAACCTAACCCTACAGAGCCCCATCACTAAACCATGTGCCTTAGTGACGTTATCTTCCTGTTGTTCAGATTTATCTTGTAAGATGACTGTGGTACACATAACTTTAGTAGACACAGAAAAATTAGCATCGCTATTCCCAGATTAAGAAACAACATGGATGACTTAATGGCATGGCCTTCCTGACAATTTCCCTTCATCCTCTACCTTGGTGCATATTTTCCAGAAGTCTGTAGTAAGTTGTCTGCACGGCCTCTCTTCCTTATCAGTGTTACTTGAAATGGACCACCAAATTCAGAAATTAAAGGAGTAGGTTAGGCAAAGAATGCAGAAATGCAGACAAACACAGAAACAGTGTGATCACCAAGTTTCCTTAGGGTAACAGACCAAAAATAATAGAAATAATGTCAGTTTCAGTGTAAACAGGCTAATGCTTTGGAAGGAATACCCTGTTCCTCCTCAGCTATACAGCAAACCAGTAAAGAATATGTTGAGAGAGCGCTAACAAAAAGCTTTGCAGTTTCTCATGTCACTTGGCAATTCTATCACATGGTATTTACTAAGTGAAAGAGTTTGATTATTTAAAAATAAATATTTTTAAAATGAAATAAAGAAGTGGACCCTTATATAATACTGCAAGAAAGGAAAAAGGTTAAAGTTTTAAATATTAGCATGTCTATGTACAATTCAATTCCATACTAAATAAGTAACTTTTTTCCTACACAGACACATAAAACCCTACATTTTACTCCTAAATTTAAGGAACTAGTAAGTCTGATGAAAATAGAAATTTCTTACTGTGATTCTCTTCATATCTAGCTGTCGGAGCTGCATCATATGATGGAGAACAGTGTGTTTGTACCATGTCTCCTGAGCTATTGGATTGCCATCAAGGGTGATATCTGACAAAGATGAGGAATCAGCAAGGCACAGAATATCCTCAAAACTGTAACCAAAAAGTTTAAAGTTTTAATGCCATACATTATTAATAATGAAGAGATGGAATATTTTATTTAAGGATAGAATACTAATGTTTACCTGTACTCAAAAAAATCCACACATCATATTGCATATGATAAATCAAATTAAAAGTAACTTTAATTAGCAGCAGGTGCTGCTGTTTTAATCTCTCCATATACAGATACGAAGAGATTCAGAATAAGCACTTGTTAGCTAAAAGAATATAGGTTCACCTAAGAATAATAAAATAGAATGCCTATCAACTCACATTCCAAAAATAATACACGTTAGTCACCAAAACCAGCATGAACACCACAGAAAATGTAAAATGAAAAAAAAAAAAGTAAAAAAAAATGTTTCTGGGTGTTTGTGGCATCATCAAATATTGGAATAAAAACTATAAAACCATCATACCATCTTTAAAATAGATCTATTTTTCTGAGTTCAGTCTACAAATATGGGTGCGTTGTCTTTTTAAGACATTTGATTTGGTTTCCTGACAAAAATAACTGGCCTGTGCAAAATGTATTTAGAGACATACAGCCTGTATCTTGTTCCTTTTACTGAAGATGAAAGGTGTAAAGAAGGCATCTGACCCAGATAAACAGTGCTCTTAAACAACGGATAATTATTTAACTTGCAAAAGAAACTGAACAGTCATACAAGTATAAATCCCCAATACTTTTTAGCAAAATTATTACAGTGCACAAATAACCGTGCACCCACCCTTACGCACTTTGACCCTCAACAATTGAGTCTGCATTATGAAGTTTAGTAGGCTCAGACGGAAAGTATGAAGCAACTGGGCTCAGTACTTCTGAGTATGACATTTAAAAAAATCTGAGAATGACAAATCAATGATGATCACAAAATACACGCTAAGAAGATCATTTTACTAGATGAACAAATGTTTAAGTTCTGAATTAATAACTGTTTCTGAACTGGAAAATACAGAATTAGTGTCCAAGTATTTTTAAAAAAGCTATCTTACTGATTGCATCAACTGATTATAGTTCTCACCGTTCTTGGTAGCAAGAAAATTCCTCCACTAATACTTGGAAGTACACCAAACCTTAAGAATAACCGGAATTCAGGCTCAGAAATCATATGCAGTAAAAATGCTCATATTAGAGACTGCTGATGAATAAAATGTCAACTGTCATTGGTATCACTCAACTTTCCAACAAACACCCATACAATAATTTGCTGAGGACTAATATTCAGCCACAAAGGGCTTTAGATGTACAAAAATACCACATTTAAAATGACACGTCCCTAAAAGTTTCTAGGGGTTAGATAAAATATATATTTTTTTAACGTGGAAACTAAGTGGGAAAATAATAATTTAGAAAACAAAACCAAAAAAACCACCCAACTACCATACGCCAATCGGTCTCAAGCTGCTGAAATAAAGGTCTGGATGTTTTAAGGATCTGGACACCAACATAAGCTCGCAGGAGTAAATAAAACAACCCAATAAATGTTTCAAAAACAAACAAAACCCCAAACACGGTACAGCATACAAGTAACTTCTACATGATATATTCAATGGATAAAATAGAAAAATGGCAATGAAGTCAGAAGTACTACTATCATTTGGTGTGTTAAAACAACATAAGGACTAATGGAAAATGAACAATACACAGCTTCTGGTGAAGGCAGTGAAGGCACTTAGCAAATGTGAACAATTGGCTGTTTTATACCCGGGGTTTAAAAGAAAAGTCTGATTATCATCTTCCATTTTTTATTTTTGTGTGATCTTATTTCCTTTCCATAAAACAGCTTGTTTAACCACTTTTTTGGATGATCGTGCTGACATAGTACTTAAAATACCTATTCAATATGCCCCAAAGCTAGATGATGATTTTCCCAACTGACGCATCACATTAGTTAGTAAAGCAAACTCAGACATTTTAGAAGAAAGAATAACTGAATTCCCATTGGAATTCATCTTCCCAACTGCGGAAACCACCTCTCCTGCCCTTTCCTTCTGTCTTCCTAGAAGGATTTACCTCTGGTAGTTTCAGCAACAGAAGATAAATGAGAATTTGGGCTACCTTAGCAAAGTGTTTTTTCAGTGTTTTCAGTTTCACCACATGGATCAGCTTGAGCATGCACACAAGATGTAAGAGTACTACAGCCAATTTTCCCCTCTGTCAGAGAGGACACAGATTCACAGATTCACAGATTTCTCTAGGTTGGAAGAGACCTCAAGATCATCGAGTCCAACCTCCGACCTAACACTAAGTACTCCACTAAACCATATGCCTAAGCTCTACATCTAAACGTCTTTTAAAGACCTCCAGGGATGGTGACTCCACCACCTCCCTGGGCAGCCTGTTCCAATGCTTAATAACCCTTTCGGTAAAGAAGTACTTCCTAACATCCAACCTAAAACTCCCCTGTCGCAACTTTAGCCCATTCCCCCTCGTCCTGTCACTAGGCACGTGGGAGAACAGACCAACCCCCACCTCTCTACAGCCTCCTTTCAGGTAACTGTAGAGAGCGATGAGGTCGCCCCTGAGCCTCCTCTTCTCCAGGCTGAACAAGCCCAGCTCCCTCAGCCGCTCCTCGTAAGACTTGTTCTCCAGACCCCTCACCAGCTTGGTCGCCCTTCTCTGGACTCGCTCGAGCACGTCCATGTCCTTCCTGTAGCGAGGGGCCCAAAACTGAACACAGTACTCGAGGTGCGGCCTCACCAGAGCCGAGTACAGGGGCACAATCACTTCCCTCGACCTGCTGGCCACACTGCTTCTTATACAGGCCAGGATGCCGTTGGCCTTCTTGGCCACCTGAGCACACTGCTGGCTCATATTCAGCCGACTATCCACCAATACTCCCAGGTCCTTCTCGGCCAGGCAGCTTTCCAGCCACTCATCTCCCAGCCTGTAGCTCTGCTTGGGGTTGTTGCAGCCCAGGTGCAGGACCCGGCACTTGGCCTTGTTGAACTTCATGCAGTTGACCTCAGCCCATCGGTCCAGCCTATCCAGATCCTCCTGCAGAGCCTTCCTGCCCTCGAGCAGATCGACACACGTACTTAGCTTGGTGTCATCTGCAAACTTACTGAGGGTGCACTGGACGCCCTCATCCAGATCATCGATAAAGATATTAAAGAGGACCGGCCCCAGTACCGAGCCCTGGGGGACTCCACTAGTGACCGGCCTCCAACCAGATTTGACTCCATTCACCACAACTCTCTGGCCCCGGCCATCCAGCCAGTTTCTAACCCAGCGAAGCGTACGCCAGTCCAAGCCACGAGCAGCCAGTTTCTCGAGGAGAATGTTGTGGGGAACGGTGTCAAAAGCCTTACTGAGGTCAAGGTAGACCACGTCCACAGCCTTTCCCTCATCCACCAAGCGCGTCACTTGGTCATAGAAGGAGATCAGGTTCGTCAAGCAGGACCTGCCTTTCATAAACCCATGCTGACTGGGCCTGATCGCCTGCTTGCCCTGCAAGTGCCGTGTGATGACCCTCAAGATAATCTGCTCCATGAGCTTCCCCGGCACTGAGGTCAAACTGACAGGCCTATAGTTCCCCGGGTCTGCCCTCCGGCCCTTCTTATAGATGGGCGTCACATTGGCTAGCCGCCAGTCAACCGGGACCTCCCCCGATAGCCAGGACTGCCGATAAATGATGGAAAGCGGCTCGGCCAGCTCCTCCGCCAGTTCTCGCAGTACCCTCGGGTGGATCCCATCCGGCCCCATCGACTTGCGCACATCCAAGCTCCGTAGCAGGTCGCCAACCATTTCCTCATGGATAGCGAAGGCCACATCCTGCTCCCCATCCCCTTCCACCAGCTCAGGGCACTGGGACACATACCCATTCTCCCAGCCCCATATTAGAATGTGGCTTGGACTCCTGGACTAAGCAGCAGGGTATTCTGCTGTATGCTGGTGTGTGTTCAACCTCCCCAGCGTGTGTGTTCATGGCTACACATTTAGTAGGCATAAGTAGTATGGAAACACTGGCCTTCTGGTAGAGCCTGCTTACTGAGGAAGACATGCTCTGTACGTTTACATCAATGACTTCTTTAAACCATGTTCTGCAAAGTGGAAAAGCTCTGGAGAAGGAAGGCAACACACTCACTGCAGTCTGGTAGAACTCTCAGAGGAAACTGCACGTTCAAAAAACATTTAAAGAGAAACTGGACTGTCCCATGTTTCTAATCACTAAGCTACTGATGAAAACAGACATCACCACAGTTAACCTTTCTTTCCTGTATTGCTTTCATTCACATGTATAACAATGTATTTAGAAATTTTCATTCCACTGAGGAAAATATTTTTTTCTTGTTTTGATTAGACTAAGAACATTCCTTCTCCCAGGTTTCCAATTCAGTAACCGATTGAAGAAAAACAATTACATGTCCTTTGAGCTGGCACCTAACTTTTTCCATATGGCTACAAAGCCTTCTTTACTAAATTTAAAAAAAAAAAACAACAGAACACTGACCTGGAGAGCTGTGTGACAGTGAAAACATGTTTTGTTTCTAAGATTTCAAAAAACAGTCTTTTCTAGCTTCACATTAAGAAATGTGAGCAGTAACAACTCTTTCTGAATCTCGGTGGCACACCTTCCCTGAAGCAAACAGTTTCTGTATTCTCTTCCCAGTACCGCAGGAGAAATTCAAAGGGTTTTCTCTCTTCTTTATAACCAGTTCTAGAGATACATATTATCAGCAGACAAAGTATGAAAGCCTTGCATTGTAACAACTAAATTCTTCTGTGATGAAGACAGAAATGGGACGGCTTTTGTTTCAGATTTGATTCAACTTCTGCAGCATTTTGTCTGGACAACGAGTCTTACAAGGAGCGGCTGAGGGAGCTGGGGTTGTTCAGCCTGGAGAAGAGGAGGCTCAGGGGCGACCTTATCGCTCTCTACAGGTACCTGAAAGGAGGCTGTAGCGAGGTGGGGCTTGGTCTGTTCTCCCACGTGCCTGGTGACAGGATGAGGGGGAATGGGCTAAAGTTGCGCCAGGGGAGGTTTAGGTTGGATGTTAGGAAGAACTTCTTTACTGAAAGGGTTGTTAGGCATTGGGATGGGCTGCCCAGGGAGGTAGTTGAGTCACCCTCCCTAGAGGTCTTTAAAAGACATTTAGATGTAGAGCTTAGTGATATGGTTTAGTGGAGGACTTGTTAGTGTTAGGTCAGAGGTTGGACTAGGTGATCTTGGAGGTCTCTTCCAACCTAGATGGTTCTAGGATTACTTTACTAACACATCTATTCTTAACTAAAAGCTCAGCAGCAATCTGAGGCCTCCTCTGAAGCAGGATGGGGGAAAAAGTGACAAAACCCATGACAGACTCATGTCTTAAATACTGAAAATTTTAAGAAGGCATTTTTGAATCTTTTATTGCAATTTTAATTCATGTCAGTATGTACTGATGTAAGACTCAAGAATTCTTCCTACCAAAAACAGGAAGCAGTAAACCTTTATATGAGAGCATTACCTCAAGAATGCTACTTTTAATATTTTAATGAACCACTAATATAAACATATACAGGTTTTGGCAATGTACTCTGCTACATGTTTCAATTTGCAGATTTTCTCTACACACGAATGTAGAGATCAGAATATCTGTAACTAATTGATTGTCTAAAAGAAAGATAAAAATATAAAAATAAAAAACAGAAATATATTTTATATAAATATAAAAAATAATTTTAAAATTACCATGTGGCCCATAGTAAATGCATGTGAGTGAGTAAAAAAAATACCCTAAACCATTTTAAAAGTGGTGCAGTAAGGGTCAGACATAGCACAGCCATTCACTAGTATTATGGTTGCACGTAACACCTTCAGTCAGTTCAAAGAGTTTATCAAGCCAAGTATCAGACACATATGGGTCAAGAACGTACTTCCATGTTTAAACATTTACCTGTTAGGAGACATATCTACTACATAACTCAAATTGAGGGAGCAATAAGATTTTTTGGTTTTTCCAACTGCTGAATTTGATGGAATGTCATTTCTACAAAAACATAAGCCAAATCTAGTCATTTTTTTTATTATTATTATTTTTGTTAATAATGACTGGCAAATAAGTTAAACTGATCCATTCACCTAGCTACTTACACGTGTATGTAGATTTTATAACAATGTCTTCATTGGACATTAAGATTTTTATACCTATTCTAATTACAAATTAAAACCAAATTAGATATTTGCACAAGTGTTTGAGTTAAGTATTTCTACCTTACCTGAAAGCTAAGACTAGATCTATCAACAGTTTAATTGAAGCCCCAATGAATAAATGATAGGATACTAGCAAGTTACTGATTACATGAATTTTAAGAAATCTACTTTAAAAATGAACAAAAAGAGCAAAACGTTTTTCCTTCCTTGAATACTGCAAAAATATCAATGTGAGAAAGCTACACAAATTAAACCAAGTATATGAAAACATACAGAAGTTCCACTGACTGCAGTGATGCTCCCAGATGGCAAAGGAGCCAACTACTGCAGTCCCCTCGTTGTTCTTGCCAGGCTAAGACATATTTATTTATTTATTTTGGAAAAACAACAGAAACAAAAGGCATGTTCCAAACCCGGAAATTATATAAGTGAAGCAAAATACCAACCCCTTTTCTTTATTATGGCAATTTCAAACATGAAATAAAAAGTGTAGCAGGTGAATTAAGGGAAGAGTATATTAGCCATTTCTGCAGTTTGTCTCCAGTTTTTTTGAATGCTTAATACCCGTGAGCATTCAGGGAGATCCACTGCATTGGTACTTTAATAGTCTAAGGAACATAGACAAGTAGGTTGGAACTGTCTGCAAAATACATAATGCAGGTCAGCTTAAAATATTCAAATAGCTATTATAATTAAAGCTCACATTAAGTCTAACATTTTACAGAGAAAATAGGTACCACAAGAACATTATTTTCAGTAATTAGAATGCCAGGCATCTTTCCTGATCTCAGATTAAATTATTTGATTCTAAGCAGCAAAGAAGGATGGGAATGATTAAAGAATAAAGGTAAACACATGATAAACTGAAGATGATGTAGGCATATTTGCTTTGATTTTATTATTTTAATATTGGCACCAGTAGAAATGCTGACTTCAAAAAAAACCACACAAATATAAACATTGTAGACTAACTTTCTTATTTATACCAAAATGTACTTAGCTATTAGAAATAATAGAAACCCTGCATTGAAAGTTGAGCTGTTCTGTTTCTGCCTTCTGGTTTGAAAAGTAAACAGACAGGAATATACCTTTCACACTTGATTAATATATGTACAAGTAAAATACAAGCATGATATAATCTTATCATCACAAGCAGAATCTGATCCAGCCATTTGTGTAACTCCATAAATACAGTGATTTTATGATAAATGTAATATGCCTTGTGCGATACCGTGCCTTCTGCTTTATCAGAAATTTAGTTGAACAGTAAAACAACATATTAAAAAAGCTATTTTTAATTTTCAGCATCATCAGAAAGAATACAGTCATTTTTAAATTAAAAATGCAAGTTTTGTGGTAGAATCCCCATAGCGCCACATTTAAATGCAAAGGGTTAAAAGAATTTATGCTTAAAGCAGAAAATACATAACGGCTTGATTATGCTATCTGATATGTTTAAAAACAGCATCCGCATTCATAGCGTTTAAATTTTAATGAAATACAGCTATAAGAGGATACTCCAATTTACTGATAGGAAACAAACTGCTCTTCTCCTTACCTAGATATATTGTTGAAGCTGAGGAACAGACGCTGGAGACGGGGCAAAGTATCCACATCTTTCTAGAAGGAGAGACAGAGGCATAAATTCAGCAGCTGAAGGATAACATCTTTTGAACCTTTCTACTTTGCCTGATGAAATACTTTCATTTCTATATACTATAACCTTGCTGCAACATTGATTTCTGTTGAAGAGGCAGATCCATTTCTCCCTAATGCAGACTGCAAGGGAGTGTTTCAGTGCAGATATATACCCTGCAGAACAAGCTGCATCACTTGCAAAGCAAATGATGTTAAAGGAAAGAGGATGAGGCTGCTGCTGGTTTCTGAACAGGCTTTTGGGAAAGCCGCCAAGGTGCTGTCTCAGCATTTAACTGCAGGATAAATACACTTTAAAAAAGTGGCCATGTTGTAGTAAGGCTTCTGAAGTGCAATACTGCAGTGCAATCGGCACTACCTAACAACAGCAGCTGCTCTGGCAGAGAATGATCTGAAGGACTGTCACATTTGCAATTGAATTTTTTAAGAAGAAACAGGGTTTCAGAATGAGTAACTGAATTTAATGTATGCCACAACCGAACTTAGTAGAAAACCTTGAAATACCTCAAGATATTAGTAAGATGAAACTTAAAAGTAGCATCGTAATTTATTTTTGAAATAAAAACCCCTAACAGCCAGACAGCACAGTTTGTAGCAATCCATGCAAATTCAAACTGTGCACCGAACCCTTCGGTTTTAAATGTGCGTCTCCTTATCCTACTAAGGAGTATGCTCCAGCTTGCAACTAGTGGACATAAAACCATTACTTAGGGCACAAGGGAGTGGCATAGGGCTCACTCACTACCTTGATTTTAGCCACAAATAAAATCTACAGCCCTCCCTTCAACTTGTGACATGTCTACATCGCATTCCATCCAATTAAAAAGAAAACAAAACAAAAGTGAAACAGAAACAGCCACCCACAAACCACAACACACAACCAAAACACCATTCTATTACAATTTATCCTGGGTAACAAACAATTTTATATTATACACAAAAGAAGGTACATCCCTGAGCAGAACATCTTCTGAAACACTGTCTCCAGCCAGGAATGAATAAAACACTGAGATATAAGAACAGAGTCCAAGCCTGTAACTCACTAATTTCACTGTCATGGAGAGCTAACTCTGCATTTATGAGAGAGGAGGTAAGGAGAAAGCATGAGCTACACATGAGAGAGGGTGAGAAGGCAGCAGCTACAAGCAAGGAAGAGAATCTCAGTAATGTAAATGGTGTGGGAGGGAGGTACAGTGGTTGAGTTAGAAATTAGCAGAAATTTCTTGTTTTGCAAGTGTAAAAAAAATAAGTTTAATATATGGCAAGTAGCAAAAATTTGAGGAAGTGATAGCTCAGCAGCAATAGAAGACCAAGTACTTAAACAATTGAGGGCCTGAAAAAATGCACCTAGTTAAATAATGTGGTAAGTCTACTTAAAAAGTGCTTGTTGAAATAATCGAATTGCCATACCTGAACTATACATCATAAAATGCTGAATGACAAACTTTATCCTTTAAAGCATAATGGATTTTATAATGCTAACTTGGAGCTTTACTTGGAAAATTTTACTTCAGTATTTTCTCTGCTTTTGACCCAGAAATATACATAAAGAGATGAAGTTTAAGATGGTCTGACTGCTTAGCTGAGCTACAGAAATTATGAGAAGAGGGTATGTTTCTGGGGGCAAACATGTATGGAAGAAGAGTCTCTAAATGTTTATGTTAGAACCACAAAGCATCCAAATCTTTTGCCCTGGGGGAATATCATGAGCTACCAAGATTTCTACCAATACAAGCCATCAAATTTACACAAAATAACACAAGAACAACATATTTTCACCTTCATGATGTAAAATTGAGTACTAAGGAAAAAATAACAATCAAAAGAGTGGGAAAATGCAAGATTTGAAAAATCTGAAATGCTGATATGTTTTTAACAAGTTCTAGTAATAGTGCACTCCTGTAAGGGATGAAAGAAGGGAGGAAAGAAGATGAGAGGTTTTGTTCCTTACTATGGCAGAGACTTGATTATGACGAAGGTTGAGCTCTGTGAGAGAATCCAGTCCATTAAGATTTTCTACAATGGACAGTAGGTTTCTGGCAAGGTTTAATACTCGCAATTCACTCAAATGGTTGATGTTTTCCATTTTAGTAATCTGTGAAAGAAGTATAATTATAAACATGCATACTGTGTATTATATAGATATAAAACGGATATAAGTAGTGCGTACATTTTTTAAACATATACAGACAAAACCAAGCAACTTAATAATGTGCTTAAGTATTTTTCTAAACCTTGATAATAAATTGTTGAAAACAAGCTACAGTCTGCTGGAGATTGAGTACTAGTATTCACAACAGTAATATCTTTCTAACCATACAGCACTGCTGTACTCAGCAAAACATATTCAAAAAAAAATTAGACAAGAAAGCAGCAGCATCCTTCTTTCAGATACACGGCATGTTTGTCTGACAGTCCCCAACAGTTTTTGCCAACTCATGGCTTCAAACAAAGTGACTAAACTACAAAGAACAAGCAGCTGGCCCTACATTTGTTTTTATTCTTGACAATTTATTTTGAAGATACAGGTGCCATCGAAGAAGAGAAAAAACACATCAAATAACAGTGGCTACTACCCTTTACTTTTAATTTTGGCTTCTGGAGATGCAACTGTGTTTTACAAAAACATTAATTATTGCTCTGTTTATACAAGCTGACTTTTTTTTTCTTCCCTGCTGCTTGTATTTCTCAGAGTAATCAACTCAGTCATCTCTATCCAGATATTTATCTCTCAGAGTCATCTGGGATCTGTTGTCCTGAACCTATCCATTCATTTACGGAGGACTTGCATACAGTAATGTATCATGGAGATGATAAACCATTGCCACTGCACAGGAGGATACTCATATCATCTTATTGTAACCCACATTATAAGGCAGGAAGAAGGCAGCAGGTTTCCTGTGGAAAATACTCTGTGTGGCAGTGCATCTAAGGGTAGAGTACATAAAGCTACCAACGGTGGTGAATTTCCTTTTAATTACAAGGATCAGCTGCTCTATCTGCAGGACCACCATAAGCTCCCTTCAGCAACACCCTGTACTCAGGCACGCTATTCCTCTGCAAAGCTGCCAACAGCTATTAGATGCAGGCAAGCAAGAGAGAGCCTGGTGGCATACACCTTCCCAGTGATAATGGGCCTTCTGATGATACGGACCACCACAACTCTGCCATGCCAGTTTCCTGAAAATGCGTAGCTCCTGGAATGGGAGGACAGCTAATGCAACTGTTATGTAACAGTTTCCAAACACAATGTTGCTAACAATTTTCATACATATGTGTGTGCATATATATACACACACACATACACGTGTATGACTTCAATATGCTGCTATATAAAGTATTACCGCAATTTTTCCCATAACAAGTATGGGAAAGTAGATAGGAAAAACAATTAAATAACAGTAAATCACTTTTTGATTGAACTGCTAATTAAACTATTAGGCATTATTTGTGTATATTACATGCAGAAAATAAAAATGAGCAGAATACAAAAATATTAAACCTAAAGGAACAAAAGACACTATTGTCTAGAACAATATATTCAGTATGAAAGACTTGTAAAAGCAAAGCCAAGAGCAGATGGTTAGCATGAAGAGCACAGACCTCTGCAGATGTCTGTTTAGCTAGAATTGCAGCATGTCACTATGCAGAATATTAATCTTGGCATTTTGCTGCTATTACAAAGAATGATTTCATCAACAATTTATAGAGATACTGTTAATCACTTTGTTCAGTTTTAAGACTAACTCTGTTGGGTTTTCTCTATTTTCAATCACGCACGTGTGCATGAAAATACACCCAGTGTCATTACACTGTATGTATTAGGTAGCAAGCATTATCACCTCTTTTTAGAGGTGATTATTATTAAATATTTGTTTTTACCAAAAAGCAATTTTCATATATTTTAAATAGTTTTCTATTAATTATGACTGAGGACTATTATTAGCCATTTTAGTTGCTTTTTCAAATATGTAAACTTCAAAGACTTGTAAACATTGAACACTATTCTGTTTTCTTGTTTGTTCTCATTTGCTTGTATGCTTGAATACTTAGCTATGAAATGCATTCATTTCAGAAGACATTGTTATGCAGCACATAATCACTCATCAATAACTGCACAAGTTTCATCTTTTAATGTGTATTTTTTGGGATTATTCAAAGCAAGCCCATTTCTGGGGAAAAAAATCAAGTTGCCTTTTTCCCCTCCCCTTTTTCCTTAACTTATATCCTTGAACTTTTGGCAATGAAAATAATTAAAAAAGAAAAACAAATTACTGATTTTTTTTTTTTAAGTATTAAAGAACAAATTTCATTCTAGATACAGTTAGTCAAGTTCTGACTTCCTTAGAACTTAGAAAATTTTAATCAAAGTAATTTAACGGAAGACAGCGTAAAGTCCTTTGTAAATCTACCTAAAATAAAGGTTTTAAAAGCATTTATATGGAACGCATACCATTCATACTATTCACCGTGACAGAAATGATCATCAACCACCAGTGTTCTTTCCAAAGACTATTCATAGTGCTCAGAAACACAGTATTTAGAAATTAAATGTTTATTTAGAAATTACATAGTAGTAGTAGTGTCTTCAGCATACCATGCATACAACTGTGTGCAGGCTCTGAATCACACACATGTACATGAACATCATGAATACTATAGAGTTCATATTAGTGTGTTGATGATCAAAGAAATGGAGTATCCGTACAGAAATTTAAGAAGACGTTAAGATACTGCATCTTAGAAGTTTTTACCAGGCAGTATAAAAATTAATAGCCTTACTAAATAATGTAAGAAAGCTGACAAAGAACAATAATATGACAGAGGAATTCATATTTTGTCCTTTTTGTAAGGCATAGAGACAGTAAATGCAATGTTTCATTACACGCTACCCTGATTTTAATTTTTTTAGAACCTTATTTCAGATATTTATTATATGAAAGGATTTTCTTAAAGAAGCAATGCCTTTAAAGACTTGATTTGAGAAATAAGTCACACAAGGTAAAGCATTAAGCATTGTGGAATGCTTCATCTCAGTGTTTTAAAGCACATCCAGTTCTCATGGAATTTCTCACTTGGCAGCAGGACAGCCTCGAAGTTCAGACCAAACCTATTAGCCAAAATATCCTGCACACAAATAAATCAAAGTATTTTCCAAGACATTTTCCTCTTTCTGCTTCTCCTCACCTCTAATCTCTTGAATACACTGCAGGCTTAGAAGCTTAATCTGCATTCCATCTATGGGATTGACTTAATATCCAAAAAGAGGGAGAAGTGGACTAAGAATAAACCAAAAATCTGGCTTCCCTCTTAACTGTTACTACTCCATAAATATCAACAAGGAATCTTGTCTAGATAGACCCTAACACCTCCTGAAGAGCCTGTCTCTCCCCCATTGTCTATAGAAAAAAGCTGCTGCTATTAGAATCACTGACTATGTTAATTTACATCTCAAATACACTGTATGCAAGCAACATTCAGCTAATACTCTAATGTGATGAAGACTGCTCAGCAGATACTATCCCCTTAACAGAACTGTCTTTAGTTCAAAAAAAAAAAAAAAAAAAGATGTGTCCCCATCTTCTGTTAACTAACACACCTCAAAAGGCAAAAACCCAGTCAAGGTAGAGCAACTATATACATTAATACATAGACAAAAACGCTGTAAAATAGACTACTATTCTAGTACCTATATAAATATGACCCTCAGAGGACAACGGTGTAAAAATAAAAGACAAATCAACAAACTTGAAGAAAACTCCACCATGTTACTTCTCAAAAAATAAATCACAAATACTTGTTCTAAAAAATGATTCATGAAGAACCTTTACTCTCCAGCAGTAACATAACAGAAGAATAGAAGCAATCAGAGCATACTGCACAGGAAATGCTCTGAAGGCCAACAGATCTGCTGCCTAGTTCCATCCAATGTGTGGGATTTATGAACATCAAAACCACAAAAACACTTCTATCCTAACCCCAAACACTGAATGCCTTTCAATGAGGACAGTAATGGGATGTTGATTCAATGCACTACAGCTTAGTTCCACAGCAGTTTTCATTCATACAACAGAGAGGCTTTTTGTGGCTTTACAGGGAATATTTTTACAATACGTAATTATTTGTAACTTTACTAGCATCCTCAAAAGAGTTCCTCTTCTTTATTTTCTTTTTTTCCTTCTTCCATTTCCCCTATCACTACAAAGGGAAAACAGAAAACAAAGATAGCGAATTCAGTCTGAACTAACACTAGCCACAGAATCAGAGAAATCAGCTGAGGTCAGAAGCGACCTCCGGTGCCAGCCTGCCCAACGCAAGGACCAGCACAGCAGGATGTGCAGGACCACGTCCAGTCAGGTTTAGGCTGCCTTCACAGATGGAGATTCCACAAACTGTCTGGGCAACCTTCTCCTGTGTTTGGCCCCGACAGAAATATTTTTCTTAAAGTTTGAGCAAATTTCCTGTCCTTCAGTTTGTGACCAATGACTCGTCCTTTTGCTGGACACCACCGAGATAAGTCTGGCTCCGCCTTGTTCACCCCCTCCCAGCAGGTATTTATACACATGGCCACAGAACTCCCTGAGCCTCCTCTTCTCCAGGCACAGCAATCTCAGCTCTCTCAGCCTCTCCTCAGATGCTCCAGTTGCCTCAACAGATTTGCAACTCTTTGCTAGACCTGCTCCATCAAGCGCACGTCTGTCTTGCACTGGGGAGCCCAGCAGCTCGGAGGTGCCTCACCAGCACCATGCAGAAAGGAAGGATCAGGATCACCTCCCTCAGCCCGCTGCCAATACTCTTCCGAACTAGGCCCATGGTGCTGGTGGTCCCCTGGGTTCCCTACTACAGGGCTGCTTTTCAGCTTGTGACCCGCCAGCCTGTACTGGTGTAGGGGTTTATGACTCCCCAAGTGCAGGACTTCGCATTTCCCTTTCTTGAATTTCAAGGGACTTCTCTCAGCCCATTTCTCTAGCTTGTCAAGATCCCACTGAATGGTGGCACAATCATCGCCTGTATAAAGCTCTCCTTCCAGGTTTGTATCATCTTCAAATTTGCACTCTGTGCCACCCCTCCCATGTCATCAAGGAAGGTGTTAAAAATCCTGGCCCAGTATCAACCTCTAGAGTTTACTACATCTCACTGTCCGTCAATCTAGCCCAAAATATCATCATTTTGTCTGTCAAGATGTGATGGGAGACACTGTCAAATGTCATCGTGCTGATCAGGTATGATCTCCCCTAGGTGAATCCATGCTGACTACTTCTGGTTACTTTCTTTCCCTTAGCACATTCTGGAAATGGTTTCCAGAACTACTTTTTCCATCCCTTTCCTAGGAATAGAGATGAGGCTGGCTCATTTCATAGCGTATAACATATCCCATTTATATTTCATCTCATTTTAGGCCAATTACAATCTACACAACAATATTCTCCTTGCATAGACAACATTCAGGAATAAGAACACATCCAAATTTTAGTTTATTGATAGCTTTCTTAAAAAAAACAAAAACTATTATTTCTTCCTGGAGAGTTCAGCATCAAAATCCCCTCCACACATTAACTGCAATGACAGTTCTTATAACACAACTGGCTTTGCATTCATTTAAAATTGTGTTTTTGTATTTCTGAAGAAATCAAAAATAAATGCAAAAACAACTATGCAAGGCTGAGCACTGCCTTCTGCAGTATGAATTTTACATTGCGGCCCAATGACATCACATAAAATCCTAAAAGTATTCCCAGCAATAAGCTACAGATGTATCACAAAGAAAACTTATCTCTTCTAGAAAATAACCTTAAACTTTTGTGCTTGATTGAGAATGTTTCCCATGCACACAACATTAAATAATTTCTCACATTTGTAAGAAACAGTTTGAATGTAAAATGAAGGCAAAAGTACCATAAAAATATCTGCAAACATAAGAAATAATGTTGCTGTCTTTTCAGTCATACTCTAAGTAATTCAAAGTTTGTTTCACAGTTAGAGAAAGTGCTAGAGTAACAGACACCGCAGCCCAGAGGAAATCCCATATTCACACAGCACATACACATATTCATACTATACCAGACACTTACTTACGCCAAGAAAGAATTATACTTTTCCATGGTTATGAGAAAAGAAGACACAAGTGATACACACTGCAGAAGCATCATTAGGTCTTCTACTTGGAATGAAGACCATTCTGATAAGGGAAAACTGCTGCCCATAACTGGCTCCAAATTGTAAAACTGATCAGACTTACATTTTTTGACCTTCCTGTGGGAACTGGGTACAGCGTAATGCCACAAGCAATTTAAGGAAACAGATTTATGAACAGCTTGTTAATATAACGCAAATCATATTTTCTATTATATTTCATTTTGACAGACAAGTGTGATACTCTGTTTCCACACTGTTGATTCTCATTACTCTCTCCTGAATTAAAGAAAAAAATTGTGTACATTGGCGAGAGGACATTATATCAACAGAACACTGACTGGAATCCACCATATTAACTACGTGTGAACACTTCATTTTTAATTCCACTGATCTGTTGTTTAAATGCAACATTCCGGAATACATCTTTTGATGTTCCCAAATACAATACTGCAGCTGAAGCAGGTTCAAGAAATTTGATATATAGAAATACAATGTAAGACAGAAGGCTGCCCTAATAAAAGGTCCTACAAATCTTAATAAAGTTAAACCACAGAGACCCTCTATTTGTTATTAAATAAATGAACAAAAAAAAAAATAAAACCAGACTTAAAAACAAGGCACTAGTATAGTTGAGCATTATGTCTCAAACTCATTTCTCTCTTCGTCACATGTTCAAAATGAGTTAATATGTATGGCAGACTAGTGTTTTACATTACAAATTGTTCAACTAGTAGGAAAATAGCATTAATAGAGTGTTAATATCAAAACTTGCATAACTAAACTGGAAAGGAACAGAAAAGATAACTAATTAATGGAAGAGAAGTTCCAAGTCTTCATTTAGAGACAATGCAACAATCAATGGGAACTTAAATTCTTCTATGACTTCTGGTTTACTTTAACTGCAACGTAACTATTTATGCTAGATGACTACTCCATAGGTGTGAGCGAGCGCTGCTATACTTAGCTTATGCAACATTTAAGAAAATGTAATTTTCCAGAAGTACAATGCGGAAAGTACAAGAGTTGATATCAAAAATCAAAGTAACATCATACCACCTTTTTGTAATTCACTGATTCCTGTGACCTCAAGAGCTGAAAAATTTGCTATTGGTTCCCTTTCAAAAAGCAATCGTTTGACAAAGGACACTGGAAATGCATTATGTCTACACAACTAACTTAAATAATCAACTTATTGCACTGTACCTGATTTCCATGAAGGTCTAAAACATCAAGATTTTTTAGGTTCTCCAGATTTGAGATCTTCTTTATTCTGAAACATTTAAATGATGACAAATTATTTCTCACATTAGATTAAATGTATCTTGTCCACCTAACGAAAACCTAGCCAGCCGATAGGAATGGAAGAACAACAGACCTTTCACCCACTCAAAATGAATAAATGGAGGAGTATGCCTTAGAATATAACATTTCTTTCTGACTGTCAATAATGCAGTAGTAGCAATATGCCCTTCACTCCTCTAGGAAAATGAAAGGGGAAGGAAGATTTGCACCACTAGAAAACGAAGTCAACATACAACCTATGCAAATACCTAAACAAGAAACACCATTATTGACAAAAATATATTCCCAAACCTGTTTAAAGCAATGCTATAGTGACAAAGGTTTTGAGAGTTTATTAGAAGAAATGAGAATAAAAATCTGAAAGCCATTGGTCCTTTCTAGACAATATAGATTTCAAAATTTGGCATAATTTCTTCTCCACCTTGACCATCTTAACACTGTTCTGTCCTGCCCTGTTTTCTCAGATGACAAACCTAGGTTATGTCAGCAGCACCATCTACCGGCCGATTACATCAAATATTACATACATCATGCATTTCCTTCAAGATTTAAAGATCATCTACAGATCAAGCCGAAAATAAAGTCTTTGCTAGCAGCTATGCCTGACTTGAAATCATTTACACATCTCCTCACATCTATCTCCAAACAACACCACTAAGTAAGCAAACTATACAGTACGTTGTAGACACAATTTGAAAAATTAGTCCTTAAAGCAACTTGGAATTATCACCCCACACCCCAACAGTTTGCTATAAACAGAATTATTATCTACAGATGAGATTTCTAATATAAAAGGCATGACTTTAAGTAAAATACTGCACTACTACAGGTTACCCAAGTTCTGCAATTAGTGTTTTATTGGTAAAAGGGAAGAAAAAAATCCACAGAAACTATGTCCATTTTAAATTTTTACTCGCTGTCAGACTGCTAGTTGAGACTTGCCAATATGCATCAAGCAGTGCAATAACCGTGCAGTCATTCCTTCAACATCATAGATAGTTGCCAGCAACGTAAAAACCCCAAGCTGGGGAATACTCAGCATCAGTTAAAACACTCCGGAAGAAAGAGTTGAACTCCACATCTCAGAAAAAATGTGTGTCACAAGGACAGCAACCCAAAAAAGCCAGTTAAAACAAGTCAGCTCATTGGTCTCACAGCCAACATCACAATCTGAAAACCCTGCAACAGCTGCAGTGATAGATCACAGATACTGCACCGTAAAGAAGCAGGCTGCTTAAAATGAGTTTTGTTATTTTTACCTGTTCTTCCCCAACAAAAGGACTCTTAGGGATCTCAGAGTAGAAAGACCACTTATTTCCTCTATCTGGTTATCATATAAATCTAAGAAAACAAGATGGTGTAGATTTGAAATATTTTGGATCCGGGTTATGAAGTTATGTTGAAAATTCAAGAGGCGAAGATGATCTTCCCCATCAATTATTGGGCACACTGTCAGCTTTTGCCTGGAACAAAGAACAAAACACGATGTCAGTAACAAATCTGTAATCCACCTTCTATTCCCCCACGCCAACTGAACTGAGGAAAATATATTAACTTAAGGTAGTATTAAGGTGTTCAGCTTTGCTAGTTAAACAAGCATGGAATAAGGAAGTAACTGCTTACTGTAGAAAAAAAATAGTATGAAAATATAGCAGAAGAGCTTTCAAAAATTTCTTGAAGCTTGTCTTCATAGAGATTTGCTTGTTATATAGCAATTACATCAAGATTTCATGTTGGACCACACTAAAATTTGAACAGATACAGCATACCAATGATTTAGTCAGATGCCACGTACGCAACCCATTTAGATTAGAATTCAAAATGTATCATGTCTATCCACTTTTTCTTTCGCTTATTCAACTTGACATTTGACCTATAAATACATGAAACAGTAAGTGTTACTGTGAAAAGTAAAAAAGGAAACTTCTAAACTACCTCCTTAGTTTAAAATGAAAACCTTAACTGCTTCAGGTAACTGCTGTATGGATGTATTCACCACTCTGAATTTTTAATACAAGGAGACTCATACAGAATTGCCCAATGGGACATGGTCCCTCTCTCAAAAATAAAGCAAACAAAACGAAAACCAACCAACCAAACAACACAGACATTACCGGAATACTCATCACTTGAGACCACTACACAAGAGCAGCAAGCTACAGTGCACATACTCCAGAACCTTCTCACCTTTCAAGGGTCAGTCTATCAGAGTTCAGTATTTTTTCTTCAGTGGTACGTTGCAATATAGGAAACGTTATTGATGAACTGCTCCCAAAATTTGTGTTTTCTGTCAGAAAATCATTAAGAGAACATATGAACTACTTCTCTGCCAAATCATTTCATTAACTACAGAAAGTAAAAGCAGAACTGTATTTCTTATTAAAAAAATAATTAAGCAACACATTACAGTGCATTTTGCCTGCATTCAGAACTCTGGATATCAGTTGCCTTTCCTGTCATTTTTAGCTTACAGGTACATCCCTCTACATCCTCTTGCAAACTTATGTCCATTTGGCTTGTTTGTGACAGATTTTTTCTGAAAATAATTTGTTGTAAGCAGATAGCTTGTAGATGTTTTTGGTTTGATTAGAATTACCCAATGCTGTCTTAAAATAAGATTGCATACTTGTGTCTCAATTTCAAAATCTCAACTTAAAGAAGATATTATCTATATTAAGATGAATTTTAAAGACACAGATCAAGTAGATGTTGATCGAACCAAAAACTAAAGCATCAAAACATTGAAAGAGTCCCCCTGAGCCAGAAACAAATGGAAATTCTTTCAAAGGCAAGTGCATGCAGTACCTAGTAATAACTGCTATTATACTTCACTACATTATCAAGGAAGAAACAGTCAACCCTTTAAAACATATTTACAAAACTAACCAACTTTATTCATTCTGTTAATATAAGGGGAAAGGGAAAATGACTAAAGATACCTGAAAAGTAAATCAGCAATGTGGTCACAAATTTTGGCTTATTTGCAAAACAATCCACTGAAAAATACTGGTCAAAAATAGATCATTGTGCATGTACACCATCACAAAAACATGGGCTCATCTTTGACATGTTTGCCATTTTTATTTATTTTTTAACAAATCAAACATTTTAATGGGAAAAACATGTATTCTTCACTAAGCAAAGTTTAATTTCTTTACTACTATAGAAAGCAAGTTCCACATTGTTTAAAACATGCCAATAGAAAAAAATAGCTAAGTAAAACAATTTGTTGATGTTTAATTTGATTTAGAACCTTCTCAGTGGTCCTGTCTAACTTTTTATTACTAGCTACTCTAGCAAAACAGTATATAACAACCAGTATTCTCTATGTATCCTTCAATGTGAAAATAATTGCTAGGGAAAATAAAATCATTAAGAATGAAAATAAACAATTAACATTGTTGTCCTTTAGTTCTGTCTCAAGTTTTAAAGCCAATAAATGTAAGGAAAAAAAGTACTTAACGGTAACTTTTTTCTTTTAATGTCATCCTCCTAAAGATATACATGAAAGATTCTTATCACTGTCCTTTTGTTACAGAAGGATATATAAAAAGCCTATTCAAATGCCTATATTATAGTTTGAAAGATATTTCTAGCAGTTTCCTGACAATTGTCTATTGACCTCTCTTAATATTCCAAGGAAACAGTAGACAACATTTCCTGTTTAATTATACAACCTGACAGCCAAAAAAAAAACGATCTTACAGGTCATAACTTTTCAGTTTGATACTGTCTAAATAATAGTAATAAAAATAAGTAAAAAACTAGTGAGAATGATGTTACTGTTACCTGAAGCCTGTGAACTAATACCCTGACTGCTTTGTCGCGATCTGGATTTTGTATGTATAGACGACTCCACAAATCCTGATAAAGAACCTGTATCTTGCTTCAACTCCAACCCAGAAAGTTCAGTCAGATTGGATGGCACTGGAAGATAGATCTGCTTATTACGCACCAAAGGGCTTAATACTCTCGGGTCTCCTGAGAGGGAACAAAACAAAATTGCAGAGCTTAAGTTTACTCCATAATAAAATATGTTGCCCTAATAAAAGCCCTAAAAATCAACCCACTCTAAACATCTGTTGGTCTTTATTATTTACTGGAATAAAGAAGTGCCTCAGATACCTCAGTGCCATTATAATTAAACTCATCTCCTATTCTAACCCATCACTGTTGGCATATGACAGGCAAACAGCAGCAGTATAGCAAGAAGCGTTGTGTGTCAAAGCTCTTCCAAGGTTCACCAGTTACCAGTGATAGCACCATGTATCTTGCTTTTCAAAGCAAGAAGCACACAATAGGAAAACTCTCTTCAGATTAGGTTCCCATCCTAGAAACTAATTTTGTCTATATATATTAAAATGCTAAACATCCAATTACAGGTTATGGTACAGAACTGTGTGGCTTCAGAGGGATTAAGATTGTGGCTTTTTAGGTAAAAAAAAAGGATGTTCTTCCATAAACAGAAAGAGGGCAAAAAACAGTGAAAAAAAAATCTGCACTAGGCAACAGAGGGATCGGAGCTTCAGGTTATGATATAGTCAGTTAGGAAAAAATGTCACATATGAAAGAGAATCATATTTTCTAATCATCACATAGTCTTTCTTTACTGCCTCGTTAATAAAAAAAAAAAGAGATTAAAGACACAAAACAAACAAAAAACCAACAAACAAACCCTATTGAATATCACCTTGCCTTCCTGAATAGTTTTTTTCCAGATCATGCTGCAGAAGTCTATTGTGGAAAGGTGACTGCTCTTTATTTATCCTGAATTCAAACTGTAACAAAACGTGTAAAACAAAGGTTGAAGTCTTCAAATGCAAAAAGTGTCTTTACACAGACAAACACAACCTTACAAACAAATACAGTTCTCAGGACACTCTGGGAATGCTTCAAAACATAAATCTGCTCTGTATTTATGAAGAACATTCATTCTAATAAGATATGATCACTTAGAATTCACTTTTAGAAACCAAAATGAAAACATGAACGTTACCAACTCATTCTTCTACAACTGATTAAGGAGAGGGAAAAAAAAACACTACATGATAGGACTATTGCAATTAGGGGAAGGAAAAAAGTACAGATGGAATCATAAGAATGTATATTAAATTTGTGGCAGGCTATGGTACATCCTAGTGTCTTTACACATCTTCACTAGAATGAAAGGCATCTTGAAAAGGGTATCAGATACAATGGGTAATAAATTAGAAATCAACATATTTGTACTGAAAAGACAATTCCTAACTGAAAGCATACAAACATGGCTATATCATAAAAGAACGTTATTTAATATAGCTATTAAAGTAAAAAAAAATAGTAATTACTGGTTTGTTTTTATCAGGTATGGAGGAGGTCTGGATAACCAGCTGAAGACCACAATTATTAACCTGCAAATCAGAAGAAGATAAAAAGGGAATATTTGTCAAAAACATGCAACAATACATCAAGCTTAAGGAGTATGTTTTTCCCTCAAGAAAGGTACCTTCAGCACTACAGTCTGGCAATAAAAGGAACTACCTTTCAAAATTATAATGAAGAATATTATTTTGTCATAGCGTTAAATAAAACTAAGTCACGCTCGGTTTTATGAACGCCAAAAGGGTGACTTTAACGGGGATGCTTTGTTGTGAAGAAAACGAGTGCGTACATATAAATACGAGAACGCCCTTTTATTGCTTGTTGCCCTCTTTGACGGGGCTGTATACGCCAAAACGCCCCACTTACCCGCTGAAGGACCAAACGCCCACCACCAGCACCGAACCGAGCGGCTGACGCCGCCTTCCCCAGCACCGAGCCCCGCCGAGCCGGGCACCCCGCGGGGACGGCCGGGCCCCCGCCCCGGCACCGGCCTCGCGGGGCCGCCCGCGGGAGGCTCCGCGCCCTCAGCCGCGGCCCCGCCGCCTGACGGAGGCGCCTCACAGCCCAGACACCGCCGCCCTGAGGGGACACGGCCGCCGCCCTGAGGGGACACGGCCGCCGCCCCTCACCGCGCCGCCCGCCCCCTCCGCGGCGGCACCCACCGGGCCGGGCGCGGCCCGCGAGCCCCTGGCGGGCCGGCACTTGCTGGGCACCATCTCAGCCCGCCGCCGCCTCGCCTCGCCTCGCCTGCCGCCGGCCGCCGCCCCTCGCGGAGATCGCCCCGCCGTTACCGCGGCAACCGCCGCTTCCGGCCCGCTCCGCCCGCCGAGGGCGCTGAGGGCCGGGGCGGGGAGGCGGGCAGTGGCTGCGCCCCTGTCCCCGCCCGCGGGCGGCTCCCTGAGGCGCGGCCCTGTCAGAGCCCGCCGGAGCCCTGCCCCCGTCGCTGAGCAGCGCGGGAGGCTTTAGTACGGGCTTGGTTCGGGAATTCGAACGGTTTGTTTGTTTGTTTCGGGAGTCAGTCTGTGGAGTCGGGCACCTACTCTGTATATAAATGTAAATACGTTTCTGGAGCCTCGCCTGGCAGCGGCTGTGTGACGGGAACCGGTGGCTCAGGCACCCCGGCTACCCGGGCTCGCCAGCTTCTGCTGCCCAGGCGCACTCTTTTTTTTTTTTTTTTTTTTTAACTACAAAATAAGTAAATATTTAGTTTGGAATCCTGTGCCAACAAGGCATGTGCCGTAAGAAATTTGTGAGAGCTTCGCACAAGAGAGGCTCACAGGACTGTAATCCTGTGTATCAGGAGCTCAGCTGAGACGTGGGGTCCCCTCCAGGGGACTTACCTCCGTTACTCCTGGTTTTAAGTTCTCCGTTGCAAGCACTGATTCATCTCTACTGGTAATTGATCATTATAGATCGCTGCTATATTAAAAATAAATAAATAAATGGTCAGGTAGTTTCAACGATGGTCACATCAACACAACGTTTGAAATGGCGTCAGTCTTCATCCACACCAATTATCTCAATATCAATAACATATTAATTTGCGCAGGAGGTGACAAGGATAGTAGGACTGCTCAGAAAACAAGCTAAGCACCAGCGAAGCCATTCTGTGCATCGACCGCCGGGCAAGCAGGAAAACTGATCTTCTAATTTTAACAGATTAGAATGTCTCTAACCCTGACAGAAGGAATCGTCAGATAAACTGGGACGTTCCTCTCCCAGGTCCCTCTGGTTCGCCGGAGCACAAACTGGTTCTTTGCTCGCGCCTTGTTCCGCTCAGGGAGGCAAGCAGCTGCCTGGCCTTAAATGCAAACCCAGAGCCACAACCCCTGTACTCGCTCTTTCCTAGAATGTGTTTGTGTTTTCTTTTCGGCTCCCACTGAAATCAATAGCATGATGACGCCCTACCCAAGCCTCAGAACAAAATGCTGTTCCGTTAGCAGAGAACAGAGGTTTGGCTCATGAGGCAGGTTAGCGTATTTCATAAACAAAATATTTCATCCCTTAAGGCATGTTAAAAATAAGCCAAAGCCACAGCGGCAGAGCGGTCGTTTCATTATGTTCGATGCCAGCAGCTCTGACTCACGGGGACTGTTTGTCACGATGAGAGGGGGCCCCTGAGTGCAAGCTGACCTTTTGCCAGTCCGAATTTTTCAGAAGAAAATGTTGGAGCAATATGGTGGAGTACAACTGAGATGAACACCAGAGACAAACAGCAAACGGGGCGGGGTCTTAAAGACCTTACCTCCATTTAGCAGGAAGAAACATCTTCCCTGGCTGAGGAATGAGTATTTACACGGACATCTGGAATCACTTAGAATTTAGTAGTGAGAACGTACATGTTACTCCAGTAGTGGAAACATTGAAATACAGTGGAACAGACTTAACTTCAAAGTTAAGGATGTGTTTCGGACAAGGGGGCTCTGCATCAGAGTAACGTCCCGGGGGATGTAGTTACTGCTTCACACCCCGCACCGTTACAGAGCGGTGCTCTGCACAACACAACGCGCCGGGCCTCGCCCTCCGCTCGCGTTGTGTGCAGCTCCCCCCTCAACCTCGCTGAATTTCCCGGAGGGCCGAGGGCGCAGCGACGCCGCCGCACGCGGGGCCGAGCAGCCGGGCCCCGCTCCCCGCTCTCGCCGCCCCGGGGCGGGCAGGGGCCGGCCGGCAGCCCGGGGGCGGGGAACGGAGCGGAGCGGGGCGGGGGGGCGGCAGCAGCCGTGGCAGCTGCGCTGCGGGCGCGGCCCCGTCGCTCTGCGGCGCCCAGCGCCATGGCCCAGCCGCGGCCGGGCGGCGTCGGCGGCCTCGAGGCGGCGGAGCCCTGGGCTGAGCCCCCCGGCCCGGAGGCGGCAGCGGGGAGCGGCCCGCGGCGGGTGGCGGAGGCGGAGGAGGGCGGCGGGGGCTGCAGCGAGGAGGACGCGGGGCTCTGCGGGGCCAGGTGAGCCCGGCGGGGCCAGGAGGGACGGGACGGGGCCGGAGGGGGCCTCTCCCCGCGGGGCTGCCGCCGGCACCCGCCGCTTGCTGCGGCTGAGGCAACGGCGGCGGGGGCGGGCGCAGGGACCCCTTCCCGGCCGGTAGCCGCCGGGCGAGGCCCCTCGGGCCGGGCCGCCCCGGTGCTGCCATCCCCCCTCCTGCGGGAGGGGGCCGGGGTGGTGGGGTGGGCTGGGGGGGTCTGGGCTGCCGTCGTGGGGGTGCTTTGGCATTGGAAAGTTTGCTGGGCTGTGTTCTGGCATGGCGCTGTATGGATTTTCCTTGGTGGGACGTGAACCAGCAGACCTGGTCTGGGGCTTTGGACCCAAACTGAACAGTCTACGTGCAGAAATAGTTACCGCTTCGTAATCTACTCTACACCTGACCGCTTGATAATGCCATTAGTGTTTTCTGTATTTAAAAGCAAACTGCGGGAATTAGTATTGATGCCCGATGCTGCTTTGACGGCTCCCAGAAGTGCTTGCTTGTGAAAGGAGCATTCAGGACTTCTGTGCCAGGATGTTGCAGGGAGATAAATAAAGCTATTTGTAGGGCTATTTGTAGTTCCTCTCGTGTTTTGTACTAGAGCTGCAGGTGTAATTCAGTCATGCACAGATTCAGGTACTGTAATGTGAAGTTCAGTGCTCTGTTCTAAAAGCAATTGTTTCTAATCAGTTCTCTAACTTCATATCCTAACGTTTACTCAGCATGAATTGCCATGCATTATTTTAATTCATAGAGGTGTAGCTGGGGATGGGGGATTTTCTTCAGTTGCCAAGGTTGTCAGCTACATGCTATGTACCTAGCAGGTGAGCAGAAAGTGATTTTGGTGTGCACACTTGCTTTGCACTTATTGAGTGGTGTGATTCTTGCTAAAACTAGCACAAATCACTGTGGACAGGCTGTTCTAAGGAGTTCATATAGCATTAAAACTGGATATAACTGTAAGGCCACTGTAATAACAGTATTAAAATTGAAACATCACTATTAAATTTTAACATAAGCTTGTTCTGTAGGTGTAAGAACATTTAGCCCTGACATACACTAAGAAAGGTATGGGTATTTTTTCAAGCTTTGTAACACATAATAGATAACTCTTAAATGCCACTTATTTAATCCTCTCCAGTAGGCACTATCTTCAAAAATGTTTGCAGACAATGCTGATCTATACTCAGTTCTTGTGGAGGTGCCCTTTTTGTAAACGGCCTCTTCCTGATCCAGGAAAGGCTAGAGATAATGCAATGGACAGAACTGCAAAGGCTCTACCACAAGACTGGGTGAGTGAAGTTCACACACGCTTCTGCCGTTTGCATGTAACCTTAGCTAAGGATTTCGTTTGGGAATGTGGTATCTGCTGGGACATGATTCACCCATGCATTCACAAAAATTGTCAGGGCTGGTCTAAAGCCTCTGAGAGTGAACCATTGCAGTCAAGCTAAGCTAGGAGATGTTAGATTTTTATATTTTTTTCTCAGATTCTAGGCTTTATAACTTGAAAATTGAAAGCCAATTCCTCACAGTCAAGACACTACAGTTCTTGGTGAGGTCTCCAAGTATTTTTGACATTCAGTCCTCAGCCCCTTAGCTGCCAGGCACTTCAGAAAAATCTTCTGAGTGTTTATAAGAAACAAGTTTCTCTCCTGTGCATAAAGTAAAATTATTCTTGCCCAACTTAGATTTCTTTTGCATACAACCAGACTTAGGAAGAATCTGACCTTCAAAGGTGGATGTTTTTTATGATGACATCTGTCAAAATGTTTTTCAACAGAAATTGAGATTTAACGATTGATGCTGCCACCTGTCCCATTAGTAGGCACCTGATATTGTATGCACTGGTTTCTGTTAACAGATTTCCACTGCCTTGAGTGATTGCACTGTTGGAACGTCAGCATAATGCTGTTTGTTGTGCTTTTTAATACAATACCATATTCTTTTCAAGACTCAGCAAAAGCTTGTCCAAATGTTAGGCTCTATCCAATTTAATACATTGTTTTTGAGTTTTGATATTTAAAGTTCCAAATCCATGCAGATATGTTAATTTTCTTGTATGACTAACAGTGTATCTTTCACAAAGCTCTAACTAAATAAGTAAATGAAAGGTGTGACTAACTACTAGGCACCTGTTTTCTCAGTATTGACTGATACTGATTCATAAACTATCTTTGCATTAATTTTGGAGTTGATGCCTTGGAGGTACTACCAGTTGATTATTACTGTGAGTTAATATGGAGCTAATTACAAATTTCTGCAATTGGAGGAGGTGAAACTCCCAGTACAGCACTTAATGAGGGCTGCTGTGAAATTTTGTGAAAGCTGAACTGTTTGCCAAATATAGAAATGGTGTCTAGTTCTGACTGACCAACATTTAATATTTTAGAGAGGTGAAATGAGATGTTTCACCCTGATTCAGTGTTAACGCTGTGAGTAAGAATGGAACTGATGCAGTTCGTTTTCTTTTTTTTCCCAAGCATGATGCTCCATTTTCTTTCCATCTGAACCTTCTAAATACCTGCAAATATCTGTACTAATAAAACCTGTAAAATTTGTAAGCTCCATCCTGAATTTAAGGTAAGTTTTTCTTAGCAGAGTATGGATATGTTAAAACGCTGACATTCTAAATTTCTTGTGCACACACGAGCTCTGAATTGGTAGTGAACGGAAAATGAGAGGTAGTGAGGTTAGAGAATAGCATGAATGAAAAAGAAACACTTAACCTTGTTTTTCTGCTGTCTAAAATCAGCACCAGCAGCACACCATTAAACATATTTTACTATCTTAATAAATTTATCTGTTACCCTCCACTTCCAGCATTTTCAAAGAACTGAAATTTGTATTTTTTTTTCTCTCTCACTATTGTCATTCCTTGGAACCATACCCCATTAAGTGGCCAGAGAGATTTTAACAAGGATATTTCTAGAATTGTGTGACTATCTGTGTACAGCTGATGCATTGCCCTATCAGGGAAAAAAACTTAAAAAGTAAATAACTTGTTAGCCTCAAAGAGCCAGGTCTCAGACAACTGCAATAACTTGTCATGAGTGGGGGCGCATTCACTGTGCAGATCCCATAGCGGGGAGCAGCATTGTCAGGCACATGGCAAGCATGGTGGCGGGCAGCAGGTCAGTCTGCGCTAAGATCGCAGTCTCCAGTTTGTCTCCAGGACAAACTGCAAAAGGCAAGGTGATTCAGTAGCCTTCACCCACCTACAGGATTGCCCTCGGAGGACCCTGCTACAATGCCTGCTCCTTCTTTTTTAATGATTTCAGAAGCTCTGCAAAAAGCACTTATGAGAAAATGTGTGGCTCCTCCTTTTTGTTGCTGAGGTACACAGGAGACCATACGAACATCAATTACATGATTTATAGGATCTAGGGAGAACCGTACATTTTTCTGAATAGAAACTTTTGTGATGGTCCCAAAGCAAAACTTGGCTGCTAACAGCTAAAAAAAAAAAAAAAAAAAAAAAGGCCCTGCCTTAAGATAGATTTGTGCATCATAGTTACAGCAACATCTGTGGCTGTGGGTGAACGTCTTGCCTCAGTGCTAGATGACAGTTTAAATGGTCATTTGTATTCCAGAAACAAACACGCTGCTGTAACTGGATGTGGCAAAAAGTTTGGCTCAATTCCCTGGTTGCAAGATCTTTTTTCAGGCTAGGCATCTCAGCAGTGCTCCACTTTGCACATACCTAGGTAACAGGATGGGAGGGGGAGACAGCAAAGATGAATGACATCTTAACAACCTGCACATGTGTGTGCATATACAGCTGTTCTGAGGTATGGTACGTGAGCTGCTACTGCACCAAAGTCCTTACTCTGAGACCTGCAAAGAGTTTCAGTCTGTGCATAAACTGCCAGTGAAGTTCCTCTGTCAACATGGAAGTGATCTGTAAGTGCAATGGTCCTGTCGCTCTGTCTTACTCTCTGGGTACTGGCTCCTGGTACCAAATGCGTTCATGTAGTGCAGATGTTTGAGAAAATACCATTGCATCAATTTGGAATATTAATTCTCTGTTATGTGATATTTACTCATGAAGCACAGAAATGTTACCATGTTCATACTGACAAATGAACCACTGTCACTGGGGGACCTTTGTATAGCACTAAGCTCTCGTGCACCTGCATGTCTGTTTTGGTGTAGGATTGGAGTTGGCAGCATTTTCAAGGCATTAGTACACATCTCATTGTTCTACACTGAGCTCAGCTTTTGGAAGGAGCTCAGGATTCTTTATGCTGACTGGAAAGCATCATCAGGAGCTGGCCTCCTGCCTCAGCTGGATAGGGCTATACCTATTCAGTGCCTACATATAAAAGAAGCTGGAATCAACATTATGGCTATGTTTTTTCATTTTGACAGATTTATTTTTTTTACTCCACTAATATGAGATGAAGCTCTGGTAATCCAATTATTTGACTGTTTTCCAGTGGTGGGGAACATGATGACGACTTTGACCAGAACTGGAAACCACCAGACAATGACCTGATCCAGAAGTTAATAGCACAGATTGAATACTACTTCTCAGATGAGAACCTTGAGAAAGATGCCTTTCTTCTAAAGCATGTGAGAAGAAATAAAATGGGCTATGTCAGTGTTAAACTCCTCACTTCTTTTAAGAAGGTAAGTTAACTCATTTAGACTTTAAGTCCTTTGTGTAAGCCTGACAAATCTTAAAGGAAAAAAAATAGAAAGGTATGAAAATACCTTACTTTATAGAGGCAGTTCCACAGTCTTCATCTGCTCTCTGAGGGGCTAACTCAGTTTTGATGTGATGGTTACTTTAAGCTATGCATGAGTAACTAAGTAATGCTGGCAAAGTTACTTTCTTGTCTCTGAGAAGGGAAGGTAAATTTGACCTTTGCAAAAGTATGGTGATACTAAAAACAGAGTAGTAAAAGGTATCTATCAACCAATGTCACAAAGTTTGTTGACTGGAAGGCACCTGCCTTGGATTTCTTTATGATGTTTATGTGGGTTCAATCATTGTACTGCTTAACCTAAGTTTGTCTTCAAGGTGAAACATCTTACCCGTGACTGGCGAACCACAGCCTATGCACTGAAGTACTCAGAAACTCTTGAGCTCAATGATGATAACAGAAAGGTTAGAAGAAATACTCCAGTTCCGGTGTTTCCCGGTGAAAACCTTCCTACCAGAATGTTACTCGTGTATGATATCCACATGATTTCTGAACTGCAGGGTCTTAACAAACAACAAGAAAATGGATGTATGCAAGAAAAGGTAATGGAGCATCTCCTCAAAGCCTTTGTAACTTTTGGTGTAATTTCTTCGGTTCGGATTATCAAGCCTGGTAGGGATCTACCACCTGATATCAGGAGGTTCAGCAACCAGTACACCCAAGTGGGAACACAGGTATGTGCAGTTATAGAATTTGAAGAAGTAGATGCTGCTGTACGTGCTCATGACTTCATGTGTGCTGAAAAGAAAGAGACTGGCATGAAAGTTGTCCTAATAGGCATGAAACCTCCAAAGAAAAAGGTTCCTAAAGACAAGAACCATGATGAGGACACCAGCAAGAATTTTAAGAAGGTTAAATCTCTTAACAAGAGAGTTGAGGAACTTCAGTTTCTTGGTGATGAATCTTCAGCAAATAGCTCTTCTGACCCAGAGAGTAATCCTGCATCACCACTGTCAGGACGTAAAAGTACTGCAACAAGTACTACAAATAAGTTGAGTCCTGTCATTCACCCAAACAACCATTTGAGTCCTAATGTGTCACCCAGATCAAGTCCTTGGAATAGTCCATCTTCTCTAAGAAAAGTAACCAAAAAGTCGCCGCTGGCTGAAGACAGCAAACTTAATCCAAGTACTAGCCCTGAAATTCCAAGGAAATGTACAGATTATTCTTCAGATAGCAGTATCACTCCATCTGGTAGCCCCTGGGTACAGCGAAGAAAAGCTCAAACTGTAACGCAAGAGAAGAGTCCAGGCACTAGCCCCATGTTAGCTCGGAAAATACAAAATGCAGATGGTCTACCTGTAGGGGTGCTGCGGCTGCCTAAAGGTCCTGATGGCACTAAAGGATTCCATAGCGGATGTGAAAGAAGGAAAGCCATGAAGAATGAATAAATCGTTATTTCAGAATAATTCCACAAGTCAGCCAATTGCTTTTGTTCAAGCCTGGTGAAAGACTGTCACTTGATTGACTGAGTTAAGTATTTAATTTTTAAATATTTTATATTTATATGGAGACTTCATCATTTGTACATTTGTATTTTCACTTCACGGAATAGTTGATGTTGGAAGGCATCTCTGGAGACTGTCCAGTGCACCTCTCCTGCTGAAGCACGGTCAGCTACAGCAGGTCAGTTAGCACCACGTCCAGTTGGGTTTTGAATATCTGTAAGAATAGAGACTCCCCAGCCTCTCTGGGCAACCTGTTCCAGTGTTCAAACACCCACACAATAAAAAAAAAACATTTCCTTATGTTCAGGTAGAATTTCAATGTTTCAGTTTTTACCCCCTTTCCTTTTACTAGGCAACACTGATAAGAGCCTGGCTACATCTTTATTCCTTCCCATCAGATACTTAAATATACTGATGAGATCCACCCTGAGCCTTCTCCAATCTAAACAGCCCCAGCTCTCTCCCCCTCCAATATGAGAGATGCTCCAATCCCTTAATCATCTTATGCACTTACCTAATACAATACCCTTATCCACATTATTTCTATTAGTGTGAAATGGCTAAACACTGAAACAGGCATCTAAAATCATTAATATAATTACACTATTTGCAAACCTGAGGAGCAAGATGTAAATGCTTACTGTTTAGCTGTTGTATTATGATAAGCTGTCATATGTTACCAGTCAAATCATAAGGAACATAAGTTTTGAAGACTTTCTGAGTTTGTCTCAAGAGAAACAGAGAAACATGCTACAGTGAGCAGTTGCTCTCTGCTTGCATATCTCCCCAGAGAGTTGTTTAATAGGACCAAAATGTTTATTTTCCTGTGATGTGAGTAAAGACTCTGAGCATTGAAGACTGTTCTGTGTTATCTCATATAATCAGATGGAAATAAACTAAATATTAACTCAGTCTATTTCTTTTACTTCAAAAATAAGCTGAGCTGATCTATACCATATGAAATCCTAGAAATAGTTTATCAGAATTTACACTGCATTCACTAAGTAGTGTTTTCTGCCCTATTACTTAAGTGGTGATCCTTCAGTCTATGTCAGTCATTGTTATGCAATACTGTACCACTAAAACAGTGTTATCTCACTAAACACTGGTTATTTCACCTAACTCTGGATTTAATAATTAGGCTTGGCAAGAAATGCTTAAATTAAAATTACTATTATTCTATCTGGAGCCAAAGCAGATTCCTCTGCAGTTTTAGTTCAAAAAGTTACACTTCTGAAAAATAGCCCGGTCATATTAAGAAAGTAAGGTTTTAGTTTCTGATGTATAACTTGTGCACTGTGCATGAGGAAGGTCTAATCCAATGGCAGTTCTTCATTCCAAACCTCAATATCCTTTCCAACTTGGATTTCTGCTCTAAGCATGTTCTGCAGTGTCAATAATTGTAGTAACACACAGAAATCTATGTACAGAAATCCATCAATTCAGCATATAATTCTGTAGCCACCCAAATACATTTCCGTTCTTTTCCCTTCACTTCACAGAACAGAATCCTCCGAGTTGTCTCCTGACTTCCATTACTGACAGAGACATTATAAATACTGTTATATACTAGAGTTTGTTTTTTTTTTTTTTTGGCCTTTGTCTTGTTTGTTTAGATTAACAGCACATCAGCAAGTATCTAAGCAACAGGTAAGTACATGTAGCCTTCAGAAGAGCGATTCCCTAACTCCAGATTACATACAACAGCATTGTTTCACTGTGTATCCAGAACACTGTACCTTTTCTTGGGATACTTCCTCCACTAACTAGGAATATGTAGTATTATATACCATTGCATGCTGTTGTTAATATCTACTTTGATATCTCAGTATAAAATAGATATACAGATGCATACAGACACACAGCGAACCCTTCCGCTACCTGAACTAACGAGCACCCTCTGCTGTCAGAACAAAAACGGTGCCACAGAGAAGAGCAAGACTGCCCGGTGAGCTCACAAAGTCCTGCAGCAGGTTACACACGCTTCTGTCACACAGACACGCAGGCACAGTTGAAGTAGTTTTGAAAACACGCAGGATATTTTTATTACCCTTTACAAGAAACAAATAGAAATTCTAAAAAGTATTTCAAGAATTAGACCATTTGCCCCAAGGATGTCACAATTTGCTGAGGCTTTCAAGATTCTTATCTTTGTCTAAATACTATCAATACTGACTGCACAAGTAGGCACCACCTCGTATAGTAGACAAGTCACAGCAGGTTTCAGTTATACATATACTGCAATAAAAGCAGATGCAATATTAAATTCCCTTGAGACAAATGTTTCATTCTCCATGAAGTTGTTTTCCCATGCAATCAGTTGCTTAAAAACAATACAAAAAACAAATCCACACACCACATATCCAAACTGCTTGGCATAATGTTACCAACAGATAGCTTTTAAACCCTAACAACCGTGCCTTTACCTTAATCTGAGTCTCAAATGGTTCTGGTACGATGACATATTCCAATTAACTTTTGTTGTTGTTATTTTGTTTTGAATGTCATATCAAATGGATAAAAAACACCTGATGACACATTTAGGACTTTCATCACTAATGTGAGAGCTCTTCCCAACTATGAAAGGACGCTTACTTCTGTCCTCACGAACAAAGGATGCATGTCTGTGTTCTTTTTGCAAAGGCATGATTTATGGAATGGATTTCTAAGCCTGAAGTCTGAAAAAAGCCAAAAAGCCCAAGCTAGGGATTTCTTTCTTTTTTCTTTTTTTTTTAAAAAAAAGTTATTTACTAAGCTAAATTAGAACAACACTTTGATTAACCAAACAGAGTTGGCTTCAGTTTACACCACTGTTCCCTTAGTTTTGATTTTACTTCACTTGAAGCAAAGATATAGTTGATTGATTCATAGGAAAGATCCCACATCTGCGATCGAGTCAGATTAAATGTTTTTGCAACCAGCTCATATTCTTGCGATAGATCTGTTGCAAATACGCCTTTATCATCGGTCTGGAGTTGAATTGAAACAAACAAAAAGTTTCAGTTAGTTCTTCTACATCAAGAAGGGTTTTGCCCACACATTACAAACCGGTTTCACTTCGCTATTTTTCACATTGCCCTCCAGTTCTTTCATCTGTTGATTATTTTTTCATATGTTATTTGCCCTACTTTCACTCAAAATCATTCAACACAATTAATAGCCATGTAAGCACAAGCTTAAAAGCAAGTGTTGGACCAATATGTTTAAGTGAAGTCTATCAGTATATAAACAGTTAAGACGGTCACTGCGTATATTGCTGATCTTATTATAAAGAGGAAATTTTCTCTATATAAATATTAAGAACTTCCATTTGTACTACAAGCATTTCTCAAACAGAACATTATGACTTGCTGTAAGCAGATTAGTTGCTGCCACAACTCAAATTTTTAGTAAGCTCTGAGCCAGAAAAGGAGATATACTTCTCCAATTTCACACCAGTTTTGCTCTTGGTATAAATACATGGTTAAAATAAAAAAACTTACACAGAGCACTGCAGGGTGGCCCATGTTGTACCAGTATCCAAAATGGTGTTTGTCACAGGAAGGTACTGTCTGAGTTTTGATGTTTGATGTCATGCAAAGTTCTAAGGCAAAAAAAAGAAGAAACAAGGATATATGTCAAACAAAATTATATGGTTTTGACACACTAGACTTGCTTCTATCCCTAAATGAATATTAAAATCAACTACTGTTGTTTTCTTAATTTTCAGTGCTTTAAATATTTTGAAAGATTTTCTGAGGAAAGTTCAGTAGCCATTTTTTTCTTAACTACTGGCTGTGTGTAAAACTTCGGGAGCTTGCAAATCAGATACACAAATACCACACAGCCTTTTCATAGTAACCAAGGGTTATGATTTAGTTTCCTTTTCATTTGAGACATCAATTGCCACTACAAATACATCAAAAATGCAAGTGTCACCAGTATACTTGCACAGGTAATTCTCTCACATACACTGCCACGTTAATTGTTTCCTAAGTCATAGCTGGTCAAAGACAATTCAGTTACTTAGATCAGCAGTAAGCACAATATTCTGAAGTCCAGAGATTACCAAGTAATTTCTTAACGTTTTTTTCTTACCAATAGGTATATGATTCTGTCTAACAAGTGGCACTAATTCTTCTGAACCAGTTGTTGCAGAATTGAGAAATGTTCCATGTCCAATTCTGTCCGGAGGCAGGCCCAGGAGAACTTTAGTCTCCTCTTCTTGATTTGGAATCTAGAGAGGATATATTTTACATTCTGTCAATGCGGCATAAAATAGCATATTAAATAATTACAACCAAGTTCAAGTTCTATTTTCACAGCATATCTAATCAAAATGAAAGTGTTAATTAGAGTAAATGTCTGCATTGCTACCCTCTAAAGAAAGAAGAAGTGCATGAAAGTGACTCCCAACGTTGAATTATAAAACAAAGAAGCCATCACCAAGCCTGTCGGAGTTTAAGAAGCGTTTGGATTGTGCACTTAAGTCACATGGTCTGGATTTTTGGATTGACCTGTGTGGTGCCAGGAGTTGGGCTCGATGATCCTTGCAGGTCCCTTCCAACTCGGCATATTCTATAATTTTAAAAGGGTATGTAGCAGAAAATCACTAATTGAAACTCTGAAGTACCTATATTTGGAGGCCTCAAACTGCATATATAGATACAAACAGATGTGTTGCAACATATATCATGTCTGATTTCTTGAAGGAATTAAAATGCTTTCAGTGTTTATCAGTCTCAGAGTAAATTTTAGCCACCAATTCACCACATTGTACGGAGAAGTTCAACTCATTCTACTGATATAAACAGAGCAAATAGAAAGTAAAATTTTACTCATGAAACTGCATGACTTTTACTATACATGCCTTCTAATAAAATACCAGAAAAAGAACAGTGAATCTCCTGGAGTGTTTCTAATTTTCAAATTCACACCTGCCTCCACCCCACCAGGTATAACACAGTAAGAAACATTTTGACAGTTTTCATTCACAAATGATTGCTGAAGATTTCTCATTGTTTTCTTTTGTCAAAAATGCCCCAAACTACAGGGCATCAGTTTTTCATGGAAAGTTCAAAATCCACAGAAGTTAATGTTAGTTTCATCAAGGTTTTTATGAAATAGGAATTACAGAGAATTAAAATAGATAAAACTTTTACCTCTGAAAGATGTAATGCCAGCTTTAGACCTGCTTTTTTTGCTTCTGAGAGGGGTTCCAAAAAATCTTGACCACGTCCTGCCTTGAAGACAGAAACACATCATCATTCTACATCTTGTTCTACAGAACTCCTCTAGTTATATGATTTAACAGCCTAGCAATGTGAAAAAATAATTCAAATACAGCTACATTGAATTATTTTTCTTTTGTTGTTATTCCATTTTTGATCACAGCACATCAGATAACGTTCTGCTATATGGGCACAATTTAGTCAAATTGGCCAAACATCAGTAATTCAGATGATGCTCAACAGTGAGTGATAAGTCAACCGTCTTGATTTTGATACTGGTTCCATAACTGCTACCTACAGCTATTTCATTTCAATTTGACAGCTATCCCCAAATTTATTTATTTTTTTTTTGCTTGTTTAATACCCAAGAGTATATGTTGCATCTAAACAAAGTTTATACTAATGTCAACTCAAAACAGTATTTCATTTACTTCAACACAGTCAATCTGCAGCTACAATTTACTAACAGACACGTGCCAGATAAATGCTGCTTTTCAGAGGCTCTTTTTTCAGTGTTAAAATCTACAAATCCTTTGTTTAGGGATTCTTTCTCCCATATAGCAACAGGGATTAACCTGGTATCAAAATTATGAGCAAGTCAATCAAACTAGTAACAAACATAGGACAAAAACTTAAAGGAACAAAGTATTTTTGGAACTGCTTGCTGTTACACAATATTAAATATTTGTCTTCAAGGACAGATCAAAACAGAACAAAAACTTACAGTCGGATCACCACTGAGATCAAGTCCTACTACAACTCCATCAGTGGAAAGAAGGAATTCTTCAGCAAGTTTAACAGTCTGCTTAGCAACTGCCGGGCCACCTCTTCTGTTTATTGCTATTAATAATCTAGGAGATAAGCGTACATGTCTGGTAAAATACAAGTTGTAGTGTCAAGAGACCAGCAAATCTCATACCAATAAAAATGGCACTTCACTTCCTTCATGGTTGACTACAGAGAATAATTGTACAGAAACTGTTCAAGGAATGAAGGCACCAAAATGCAGAGGGATATCAGATCAAGATATGACCCTGTGAAATGCAGCAGCCATGGTGAGAGGGAGGGCAGGGAACAATACATTGCTCTTTTGCAGCCTGCAGCATCAGGTGAGCAACCTCTCAGAAAGGCACACAGGAAAAATGAAAAATCTTCAGCTTACACAAATAAATCTAATTGCTTGCTACTGAAAAAATAAGAGAGCCATGCAGATTCTTTGCCCATAAGCAACCACTGACATCTTGTAAAACCTTTCTGTTAATTTTAACTACCTCTCCTTTACTGCAGGTTGCTTGTGCAGCTACTCCGATAAAAATCTTGCAATGAACGTAGGCCCTGAAAAAGACTATTTAATGCAATTTCCTTCAAAAGCACGGCTCCTGCAAACATTGCAGAGACTGAACAGTATTAGAGCTGAAAGGTTGCATCCACTTTTATTCTCTAAAAGTATAAAAGGAAGATTAAAAAAAAAAGGATTCCATATGAATTATCTGTTTCCATTCCATTTTACAGGTGACTTTCTGTAAAAAAGCTTTTATTAGTCAAATTGTATGCTAATAAAAATTACATATACAGAAATCACTAAACTTAATCTGGTTTAGACACTGTTTTCTTTTCTATACTAATTTGTAAATCTCTCTGCAAACCATGACTGAGCATCAGACTAAACAAAACCTTGAAGCAGAAGCACTCCATGTGCTTTATTTACCTTACATCTATATCCAAGCCTTCTTCTTTACATTGCTTTATACCCTCAAGTATAGTTTCAACATACATCCTTTTGGTCATACCTACAAACACATGTACACATTTGGAATCAACATATTTGAATTAATTTTATTATGCCGCAGACCCAACTCTCTAGTTTCAGTTTGCATCTTTGATTTTACTCCATAGTTTTCTAATTTACATAGTTCTAATTCAATTTCTAAATACAGTTTAACTTTGAACATATATTTGGATTAAGCCTCCTCCAAAGCATCTAGGAAAAGTAACTTATTATGAATCAGAATGTAGCAATGTGACTTCTCTTATGCATTTCTGTTAGACCATATATAATATAAAATAAAAGATGGAGAAATAGAAATAAAATATATCAGCTATTAAACATATTAGCACATTCAGATGTCACAGTGAAGTGAATAACCCAAATTCTTGGATAATGGAATTATAACCAACACCTCTTCATCCCCGAAAATCTAATAGCAAAGAGACATGTTTTTACTTCACTAAATCTTTGCTTTCATATTTAAAATAATTTTTATTGCACCAACTGAATTTGACTTGCCTTGTTATTAGCATAATCTTAACTAAGTCTTATAGTACATCAGACTTAAAAATTAAAAACTAGAACAGGCTATACCTGTGGACTTTTCTTCTCTAGGAGTGCTCCTTAATTCCAGATACTTGACACCATCATCAGCAAATTCTTTAATAACATCTTTAGTTATCTGAATAAGAAACAGTATATTCAACATCATGAAAGTAACCCTTATAATTGTTTATATTCTCTTTTACAACAGAAAGACCTACTTACCTTTTGGCATGAAACACTTACAAAAGTTCAGGCCCGTGTGTTTCCAGCACTCCCTGTCCCTGAAAATACTACCCATGATAGGTACCTTCAGTTCCCTCACAGACACTAGAAAGAGTTACAACAAACGAGAATTTCCATGTCTGAACAAGAGCACTCCTCAGCTGGCACACTCATAACCCCTTTCACAGATACTGCATCTTTCTCCAATTTCTAACAGGCTTCCTAGAAGTCCTTTTACACGAGGAAGAAAGAGGACACTACACCACTTTCTTCTCTGTTGTGATCACACAACCACTCTTCCTGTCAATATTGTAATCCATGGTAAACATCCTAGTTATGTAGTCTTGGTATATAATGAGCCAAAGAAGATAAAGGAAGGTATGGTAAATTGAAGCTTTGCTAACGATGAACAGACATCGCATTTTCAAGACACTAGCAGTCTAACCATCTGAGTGGTAATACTGACCACCATACTGGAAGCTCACTGCTTTCAAAAATATATCAAACTGAAAAGTTATGTAAAATCCCGTATTTCAAAATTAACGTGTCTTACACTAGTAAATTTGACTTCCAATTGAAGGGAACAATGTTGATATTGTTACTTGGAAACCAATGCTGTTAAACCAACCAATTTTGACTTTGCATATTGCTTGTTTGTTTGAAGCTAAATCTTAATTAGCTTACCAGTAAAATATCTTCAGCCCTAGTGGTAATCTGATAGATGATCTGAAACATCTGAAAACATCTAAAATAAAAAGTTAAAAAATAAAATAAAGATTGAACAGAAAAATGAGTATTCAAAGAAAAAAAGACACCTATATCTTGAAAACATACTCAGTGTATGTACCAATTGTACCAATTTGTAGCTTAAATTACATGTTGGATTTTCCCTTATAGGGCAATCAAGACAATCTTAGAAGCGATTTTTGATTGTAGAAGGTAACAGTACTTTAGCAAGAGAAAATATTGACACAAGATTTACGTTTTGTTCGCAAATGTGTTTGCAAAAAGTGATCTAAAGTCACCTCTTAGATAGATACAACTAGAAAAAATCAAACAGATTTTACTATAATAAGACTTCAATACATATTTTCTGCAGTCAGTATACAAGGCCATACAGTTCTGTTTTCAATTGAATTAAAAGACACTTGGTAAATGTTCATCTCTCACACACACGTATCTACTCACTCATCTAAGGTTCTTTTCTTCCCTTTGTCAATCATAGTCATTCCATTCTGGATCTGAAGGTATGGTTTCTGGGCCATAAGCTTCTTCATTGTGGCAGAACTGATACAGCCATTCAAATGCGCATGAAGTTCCTAGGGGGGGAAATACATTATGGATTTGTTTCTTTTAAGTGAAAAGTAGGGCTCCTACACCTTGTTTGTGTTAGCGTTCTTGTATCTTACATTACTGTTTCGCTCCAAGTTGGAAAATAACAATTATCTCCACGTTTGGCTAACAACTGCTTCCTCACACTTTCACATGCACAAGTATAGCTAAGACTGTCATATCTGTCTCTCACTCAGAGGGCTGTTAGCACTGACCTCACCAGGTGCACAGCTAGCTTAGGAAAGAGCTCTCCAGCTAATTGGCGCTAATCTGCCCGACTATTTTTTTTCTCGATACTTTGAAGCCTTAACTCACACCAGAAATCCAGCAAGATGCAGTCTCAACCCATTAACAGCACCTGGACTAATTGCCCTCCGCTGCCTAAGACTGATTTCTGCCTGACTTTCTCTTGTCAACCTGACTGACAGATCCAAACCCCAGATCCTCAACTCCATTCCTCACTTCATCTCTGTTCCTCCTTATGATCTCTTGGCACCTGATGTATGAAACAGTTCCCTAGTGCCCTCCCAACTTGTTCAAAACCCGTCTGCAAAGCATATGCCTCGCTACACAGACCCACCTGGCATCCCGCCCTTCTCAGTGGGGTAAGAAAAACTTGATGAAATGCTTCTTGAAGGTTTGGAATGGAAAGCAATTTGAAAACGTAACTCTCTCAAGATTTAATTCTGGCTTTGTAAGATATTACTTTTCAGATTGCTGAAGAGTGAAATCCACAAGCAGAGAAGGGCTCACATCACCCTATCGAACTGTGGCGGTGCGCGACTCACTCCAACGGCCCAGCAGGAGCCACAGCTGGCACGTACCGAGAGGTTCAGCCCTACCGCAGCCTTACAAGCCCAGCACCCGGCGGAGCTCAGCTGGATGCCGAGCGCAGGTCCCTCAGCCCGCGTCTGACGGGGAGGAGCGGGCCGGGCCGCCCTGTGGAGCCCGGCGTGGTGCGGCCGATAGCGCGGCCGTGGAGCGCCCCAACCGCGCCCCTCGGGCAAGGCCTTATCGCGGGCATGCCCCGGCCGAAAACAGGGCGAGAAGCAAGGGGCACGCTCAGCCGGCGGTGCTACAGGGACGGCCGGGAGCGCCGCAGCGAGCCGGGGAGGCGACCACGGCCAGCGCCTGACAAGGGACCGGCGGGCCTCGGCAGAGGGCGTTACGGAAAAGCTCTACGGGAACAGGGGAGCAGGGGAAGGGGGGGGTCCGGTGGGTCGGCCCGAGCCCGCCGCCACCGGCCCCACACGGCTGAGGGGCGGGCGGCGCCAGGCCGGCCGCTCCCCCGCTGAGCCCCCGGTGCCCGGCGCTCACCACTTTGGGCAGCTCCCGGTAGAAGCGCAGCTCCCGCTCCCGGTCCCGCTCCCGCTCCCTGTCGGCCGCCATGTCGGCGCGGTGCCCGGGGGGCGGTGTCACGGCGGCTGCCCGCCCCCGGGCCCGGCCCCTCCAGCCCCAGCGCCGCGGCAGGAGGCGAGTCCCCAAGAACGACAAGGAAGGCGAGGTGCCGGTACGGCTGCACTTTATTCGAGAGAAGCGACAAGCGGCGGCGGAGGGCCGCCGGGACGGGCGGGAGCACCCGCAGCACTCGGCCCGGCCCCTGCCCTGACCGTGGTACTTCGTCCCCAAACGCAGCGCTACGAGTCTGAACTGGATTATATTGGTTATATTCCCCCACCCCCTCCCCTTAATTTTTTTTGTAATTAACTTGCAAGTTTGCTAGCACAAGAATAAAAGTACCTTCCACTCGAACCCAAGCTAAATACAGACATCCTGGCATAATCCTAAAAGGTATTTCATTTCATATTTAGATTTTAGTGTTAGTGCAATGTAATCCTATAACCTCGCAGTTTTCAGTCAACAAGTCACTAAGCAAATGTCTTGCTATGCCCCAAAACAGAGATAAACGTAATTAAGATCACAAAACAGGGTGCTCTACATACTGCTAGAGTACCTTAGGCAAAGAAATTATCCTTCCACAAATACAAAAAAAATATATTACTGACATGTTTAAGTAAGTTAAACTCAGAGATACAATATGAAGTAAACAACTCGATATTCAAGGTAGCTTACATCTGTTTTGATGCTTGACAGACCATCCAAGCTCAACAGTGCAGAATCCAGCTAGCTGTTCAACTTTTTTCATAGAAAAATAGCATGTCCATAAAAGAAAGGAAATGAATGTCAACTTAGTGATCCACTCTTTTATTTTACCTTAGTTAAAGGCAAACTAAGTACAGATACTGTACATTAAAATATATGCACATAAAAAGAACAGCTGTTCTTTGTTCTAACTCAACGGCTCAAATTTCTACGTTCTTCTCCTTAGAGCCTTTTCCACACAATTACTCCCCTCTGAAACATGTTGCATCTACATTTAAATATAAAGAGAACCATCTGCAGGTCCCACATAGCCCACACCAATGAGTAGCACATCAATTAGTGTCCATATTCCAAGTCCACCAAAGCTGAAGAGTTTTCCCAGACCTTCCCGCCACTGGCCCAAATAGAAACGATCTGCTCCAAATCCACCAAGGGTGATGCTATAGGAACGAAAACAGGATTTAATGATTTTTAGCTGAATTCAATTTTTGTGATACACTTTTTTCTCTGTACTTCTTTTCTGTTGCAACTTTCTGATCAACCTACAAACTGATGATAGTTCTGTTTTACATTGTGCAAGAAACTTATTTTTTGTACAAAAAGAGATGAGTCACCAAGTAAGCTTTTGGATAAAAAAGCATTCTTAGCCAATTAATATTATCCAGAGACTTGAGTTTGTCATTCATGACAAGCAATAACCACCAGAATTCTCAAACATAAAAATCTGTCTCTCTACTTTTCTAACCTGGCAGAAACTTAAACAAACAAACACACAAGCTATAGAAACACAGAACCAAATGGTACACTCGGCCCCATGCAGTATTCGTGCAGTGATTAATTTCTCCAGCTGGTGGTACAGTGAACAACTCTTGCTATAAAGGAAAGTGTGTTAGATCATGTTCTTAATCAGAGTGTTATTATATCTTTGTCTTAGGGAACACAGACTCTTACTACCTAATTTATCATTTCTGAAGTACTAAAATTTAATGAAAAAGGTAGTACGAGCAAAGAACTTCATTTACTTTCAAATCACTATTGTGGTGCTCTAATGGCTTAATACGTCAAAAATCACCTAAACAGTTTATTTCAAAACTGCTACACTGGTCTCTTCCCTAATAATTTAAAAATGCAACAATCTTCCCTTTTAAAGCACTTCTAGCTGTAACACTTTGTAAAGAAGTCTTAACAAGTGTAAGCCAACTATACGCAGCTCAGTGGTATCTATCAAATTCAGAAATAGCTGCTTTCATTTCAGATGCCAAGAAGTAATTCGGTTAATTTTCAGCCCTAATTACTTTAAGCATATTACAAAGGGGTGGCAACATCGAAAGTGTACAGAATTTTCTGAGCATTATACCTCATTTGACACCATACAGAATAAAAGAACACACGTCCTCACTACTCAGAAAAAAAGAATCACTTGTGAAGCCTAAGAAGCATTTGCACATGCACTGGAGAAAGTACATTGGATACAGAAATAGGGTAAAAAAAATATTTTCTTTCAAGCTCTACTTAAGACAGCAAATATTGTAAATGAAATCTTCTGGCATCATATGCCTCCAAACCCTAAACCAGGCTATATTAACTATGCGGTACTCAGTACACCATTAAAAACACCCACTGAGCAGAAAAGCAGACTGAAGATTTTATACATAGTATGTTTATAATAATACACATTTTAACTTTAAGTTCTCTAATAGTTCTTGTGTACCTTAGCGCCAAGGCAGTAGACCACTTATAACCTCCAGTCCAGTTGCAATAGAGCATCTTTGGAAAGACTCGATTACCTAAACATTAGAAAACGTTCAAACCTTAATGCAACAGACAAAGATCACGTAATGAGTAAGAACATGACATGTGAAGCAAAAGCTTACTGTATTTCTCTAACAAGAGCCTAAAAGGGTTGACACTAATTGAAACAAGCACTGTTAAAAATGCCTATACTCCACAGTCCCCTGTTCCATCAATCTTTCTCTCACACCAGAGAACATGCAAGGTAATTGAACAAATAAACAGGAAACATTTAACTACCTGGGGGAAATCAGCATGACATTTTTAATTGTCCTGCTGAGACATTTGAAATTGCTTCTATTAATGTTGTCCAAATTAGTTTGATTCATAGAAGTGGACAAAAATAAAACAGACCTATTTCTCTCACATGAAGGTATACAATCAGTGCTAAAAAACAACATATACAATTAGGTGTCACTTTTAAAAGTAAAAACTAAAATGTAACCATAGAAAAAATAGACCAATCAAGATACTGTAACTGCTATAAACAACCATTGTGTTGACCCTCTATAAAAATATTAAGACATTTTAGAACAAAATCTCCTTTACCCTGCCTTACCTAAACAATGAATGTGATCCCGCACTGTACAAGTGGCATTGTATCGCTGTCGTGGACAAGAAACCGTCATGCAGTTTGTAGAATTGGTACATACATAATCCGTTGTTGCAAGCTGCCAGCAAAACTGGCACGTCATGTTAATTGTAAAGTTCTCCTGCTCATGGTTATTCTGATCCTACAGAAGGACAATATTATCACTTCATTAATAATACAAAAAGGTCAGCATTCAGTATCAAATGACATTTCATAGACGGACATTTTGAGCAAAATGGCAGTTACTCGCTCTTTACTACCTCCGTGTTCTATAGAAAATCAACATGAGAAAGCTGACAAAGAGGTATTCAGCACAGTTTTAATATTATTGCTTCCTCTAATCTAACCGAAGCTGCTGACAAATAGCTTGTTCTCACTTGTTCTGTCTCATCCTTAAGATCAGTTTGTACCTTTGATTTAGCCTCCCCATTCTCAAAATGATTCAGTTTTCATTGGTCAGCAAGCTGATTTAACTCAGTCATGTGGCTGCATGACAAAAAGATCCAATGCAAGAAATACAACCCAAAGAAGGGGAGATCTGCCTTTCCACCAACAGCCTGTAGTTGAATCAGATTAAATGTATTTCAAAACTGTTAATCTGCCTATGTAAGAGTTCAGCAAACTCTTTAAAAAAAAATAATTTTTTTAAAAAGATTTGTTTTATGACAACTTGCCACACTTCAATTAAATTAATGAAAATTGTGTTTAAAAGTAATAGGTTACTTACAACACAGTGAACATGTGGCTTGACTTTGCAATCAAAAGTGGCTGGCTTCCCATATACACAAGAATAGTTTGTGTTACACGTCATACAGTCTGGTGGCAATCTACTGCAAAGTCCGTTACTAGGACATTTAGTCACATAAGATGGAATTTCTGTACTTTCTGAAAGGTAAAATACATTAATAAAATTAAATAAAACTTTAAAAGCATATAGTCTCTCTACATATACACACACACACATGCACTGACAATGTGCACAAGGTTTTCCTTACTATACAGCGAACAGAATCCAAGTTATCCACAGGACACAGCAGAGCAACCTGCAAAGATCTTGAGAAGCTCTGTGCAGGACAGTGCAGCAACACCACAGAGTACAACACCAGAACAGTGCTTAACATGGGTTAACATGGAGTGTCTTTCAGCTGGTAATTCTCAGCAGAAGTAATCAGTTTTGGCATAGAAACAGGCCCACACATGTAACCTCCCTTTGGTTCAGGACTAAGTTAACAGCTTTGTATGTGTTCATACACAAAATCACCTCTTAAATTGTTATCTGGCTGAAACACTGTTACCTAGATGTGCTCTTCAATGATTTACAAAAACTGTAGTTATATTGGCTAAGGAACAGTAACAACTTCTTGCAGAATGTGTAAGTCTTTCAAGAACTTCTACCATCCAAAATGAGTGTAAAACACATGAACCACAATGGCAGTGTAACTAACCATTTTCTACCTGTAATATTTTATATGAACAATCTAATTATATCATCCAAATTAGTTGTTAATGTCATTTAGAAGTAATTCTTAATGTGTTAACACTACAATGTTTTTTAATCATGTGATAGAGTGCACAGGTTTCTCAGACAGAATCCAAGGACTTTAGTACTGGACTCACGACTCAGAGGAAGAAGGCCCACAGAACAAAAAAAAAATAAAAAAATAAAATATAACATTGTACCTGTTGTCTTAAAATTGGGAGTATTTGTACTTGTTGAAGTAAGACTTTTTGCAAACGTAGATTGGGGCTGTGAATGCTTCGTGGTCATCAAAGATCCTGCTAAAAAAAAAAAAAGAAAAATGATATTTTTAGAATAAAATCCATCAGAAACAGTTTGATTTCAGCATACTAGTTCCATAATACAATGCAAAATATAACGACAAAGAAAATACATACAAATATGGTTTCTTGTTTTACAAATCACAGGACATTCACGTTAAGACGAGCACTGGAACTGATTCGTTCCTTTCAGACAAGTCACGTTTGTTTCAGCTCAGCCTCATCCCTCTGGAGGACTACACACATCGCCCAGCAAGCCTACTTCACGCTGACTCGGTGCCGAACAAAGCCTCCCGATGGCGCAGTGCGAGGGGCCGGCTGCCCACCGCGGCTGCGGGGCCGTGCCCGGGGCAGCGCCCCTGCCGCCCGCGCAGTGCCGGGCAGAGCTTTTGCCCTCACACCTCGCCCCTCGCCGCGGAAGATACCGCCGCCCTGCCCCAGGAGCCCCCGGTTCCCGGCGGGAGGTCACCGCACCCTCCCCGGCTCGGCCCCGGGCTGAGGGCAGCCGGGAGCACGGCCCGCACCGGCGGGCAGGGCCGCAGCCCGCAGCCTCCCGCAGCGAGCCGTGCCCCCGCCCGGCGCCCCCGCCCGCCGCCGCCCGGCCCCGGGGCGCTGGGAGCAAGGCGGTGCCAGCACCAGGCTCACCGCGGCCAGAGAGGACGTAGAGCTGCGACAAGAAGAGCGCGAGGCCGCCGAGCCGCCGCAGGGACCGCAGCCCCGCCAGCGCCGCCATCTTGTCCCCGCCGCCTCCCCGCACGGCCCGGCCCTGCCCGCCGCGGGGCGGTGACGGGGCGAGGCCGAGGCCCGCGGCTGGGAGGGGCGAGGCAGGAGCGGCTGCGGCTGAGGGGGCAGCGCCTCGGGACGGGGCGGCCGCTGCAGCACCCCCGGCACAGCCGCCGTGAGGGGAATTAGCTTGGAGGGGGAGCGAGGCGCTGGAGGTTTATGCGCGCCCTGGTACAAGACGGAGAAAATGGCACAGCGAGGGGACACAGCGCCGCAGGCAGCCCCCGGCCTGACCTTGCACTCACATTTGACCCTGGCCTCAAAGTAGAGGAAGAACCTGCTGACCAAAAATGGGCCCGCAGGAGCAATAAATAAATAAATAAATAACAAAGATTTGACTGAGTCGGTTACCAGATCCACCATCTCCCCCTCTCACAGGGCAGGGGGAGATTTTATTTAAAAAAATAAATAGCTTCTTTTTTACTGACCCTTCTTCCAGTACTATAATCTTTTCAAATTTTATTCCTCAAGATCCTCATGATGGTGGTTAGCACTTCAGACTACCTCTCATGGATAGTGCTCTCTTTCCCCTTCCTTTACGTACCTGTCCTTTTCTCTACATACGTCACCCTGCAGAGCACGGATTTATACTACTTCCTTTAATTTACAGCCTTCAGTGACCTCTGCCACTGCTGCAGTTTATCTGAAAGCTGAAATGGCTACCACAAAAATCTGTGCTAAGAAGTCTTGTATTTGAAAATCCTAGAAATTCACTTTTTTAAAAAAATGAAGGTTTTAATTCTGGAGTCTAAACACATCTTACTTTATGTATGGTAAACAAAACATGAGATTTCACACACAAAAATATATTGTTAAAAATGGTACCCCACATTATGAGTTGAAGAGAAAGCTTTCCCAGCACTTCTTCCTTTTTTTTTTTTTTAATTGGTTGATAATCAGTTGGCAAAAATTGATTCACAAGACTAACACCATGCCAAAAATAGGCCCACTGAACATAAGTCTGCACAAGTGGCAGACAAAAGGGAACAGTAGATTTGTATTTGTAGGACATTTGTGTATCAAACTACCTTCTGTTTCATTTCAGTGATACGTGAATCATTAACTACAGTTGTATACTTTACATCACTGAGTAACACTGAGCAAGATCTCAGCCTTGTTGCTAAGAAAGGGCATATGAAAGTGAAAAAAATAATGGTTAAAACTCACTTCTAAGAAAAAAAGATTCAATTGCTTGCATCACTAACTTTAAGTCATTTATAAGCATAAACAATTAAGTCAGATAAATATAATCAATTTATATTCCATCATACTTAAAATGAAAAACAATGAACATTATGTCACCCATACCTTTTTAGCACTCAGTATCCCAAGCAAGCAAATCAATAAATTACATACAAAGGTTTTCCAAAGGTGAATTTAGTGGGGGTTTTTTTGCTTGTTTTTAAACAGCCAAACAAACAGCAAACAGGCAAAAATAAAGCACTTTGCACACACAGATATAGTGGTTAATTCGACTTCATTCTTGGCAATCACATTTATAGCAAACAGCCCACCAGCCCATTCAGTGCCTTCTTTCACTGAGATTTTCAACAGAGATGCAGAGATTTTCAGCAGAGAAGCTATTTTCCTCCTACTCCAAAAATACATATTTGACATAATTTGGAGTTAGAAAAAAAAAATGAAACCCACGGGTGAAGCTTTGGATTTCAGGCCACATCAGTTAGGCAACTGCTATGTGACTGAGGTAGTTCAGCAGCAGTAGCAGCAGCCAGCACATTTCCCTGCCTCCTGTTGCTTGAATTAGTGCAGCTCTGATTCATTTACACAGTCAAATAAACATATTTTAATACAAGTGTAAGACTTTTTTTAAGAAAAACCTCTGCAACTACCACAGATTGGAGTCCCACAGGATTGTTAAGAATTACCAGTTGCATTTGTATTCTCATGCTATTCTTCAAGCACCAACATTGCTACATTTCCTTGTTTTGTGCACCCATTAGCTGCAAATTCTTTCAGATGAGCATTACTGCTGCAAAGGAGGAAAGCAACACTATTTCACATGGGCAGCTAATACATATTTTTTTTCCTAACAGCAACATTAGAATTCTTCTTCTGCATTTGGAATATGTGAATTCTTAAATTTCTTTAGTTTTTCAATAGCAGAAGATACTGAAATTTCTCCATGAACCTTGTTGTCTCTTGTTCTCACATTGACAGCATTATTTGCTTTCTCCTTTTCTCCAACCACTGCAAGACACATCAGAAACAATATTAAACTGACAACTTACTTTACAAAGTGAGTCTAGGCAAACTCTATACTCAACATTAAAACTTAAATGATATTCAGAAACATGAGATACTGAAGTTACCTAAGATAAAGTTATATTGAGCCAGCTGTGCATTTCTAATTTTCTTGTTTAACGTGCAGCTCTGATCTAGATCCACATCTGACATAAATCCTGCTTCAAAAAACTCACTGCACACCTAAAAAAAAATAAAATTACTTTAACATTAGTGTATATTCTACAACGTGATCTTGTACATACTCTAATCCTTCCAATAAATCACATAAGTGCATAATTTTGCTGTTATGAACAGTTGTTTTAATGAAGTCAATTAAGTTTTTTGAAGAAAACTGCACACACCCTTAAGGGCATGACAAGACCTCAAGGCTTAACAATTCCTTGTTAGAAGGAATACAATATAATATCCGTATCAAACATTTGCTAATCTCCTCAGACAGTTACACTGCTGAATGCCAAAAAATGCATACTCAGTCACAGAAAGAAGAAAAGGAGAAAGGTGAAGGAAGAAAACCATTTATGCTTGCACTAAAGAAAAAGGGGGAGGAGGGGCGAGTAGAAAACAACCCTGCTCAAATGTAATGTAGTCAAGAGTATAGACACTGGGAATATGTCTACCCCTACATTAAGCAGATGGTTCTATAATGAAATATTTGTTAGAATGTAAGGCATGTAGCACAGAATATTTTTTCCCACAACTAGTTATGAGTTATGTAATGGTAACAGAACCCAAAATATTTAGTTATATTTCCCTTTCTCAGGTTGAAGCAAGTTTTAGAAGGTACAGAAAAATTCACCTGCAAATGACTTCCAGATTATTAAAGCATTCATTCTTTGTTCTAGGACAGCTATTTAAGGAGGTATTAAAATTGCTTGCTACGAAAGGCTCTACTCTCACCTGCCGTGCATACTCCTCAGAAGTAGGTCCCACAGGCACAACCATGACCTGCCGTGGAGACAGCCAGAATGGCCTGGCAAGCATGACAAAAAAAATATGAATGTCTATTTTACATTTTCATTCATATCCATGGAAATGTTCCCCAATATTATTTTCTTTATTTCATAAAAATACTTATTCAAGTTAAGGATGTTGTATAAAGTTACCTTCGTAATTGCCAATTCATATGAAATAGCAAATAAATTGATTCCAGTAAAATGACATAGGCAGAACTTTGACCTTCTGTTCACTTTGTGATTTCACAATTTTAAACAAAATTACAAATTTTCACATAATTTTCACTTTCGTTTTTTATATAACTTGATAGTACTAGGTGGACAGTCTGTGTTTGAAAGTGAGAATTCACTCTTCCTTAATCATTCGATCCATTAATGAAGAGAGAGCTTTAGAGCTAATTCAAGATGAAGTAGAACAACCTACTAATGAAAAAAATTCTTGGCATATCTATGCTAATTTATGTCTGTATAAGTAACTACTTTACATATGCCCATTTGTACATTTTCCCAGTACAATAGCATGATTTCTGAGGACAAAAGGAACAAGTAAAATGCAAAACAAACATGTGCAATTGCAATTGTTATCTCATAAAACTCAATTTCTAACCATGAGCTAATAATAGAACAATACACAATTCTGACTGTAAAATTAGACTTCTTTTCTTGTTATCTTACCTAATTTTGAGAAAACCCTAGGGAAATCATTCTGCATTACTATAATTTATGGGACATTAGGGAGGATCTAAATTTTCCAGCTATGCTGTTAAACATATCTTAGAACTGCATTTGTGCCACATACCATTTTCCTCCATAATTTTCTGCTAGAATAGCTATCATTCTCTCCACAGATCCCAGAATAGCTCTGTGAATAATCACTGGTCTTTTCTTATCGTCGCCATCTTTACTGAAAAAGAATAAGAAAAGTTCAAAAACACACTTCTCTTAGATCATGCACACACAATCCTACTAATTCTTTCGATTCTACTAGTCATGGAAAAAGAAAGCTAGTGATTTATACTAGGCAAAGTTTGCCATTTTCATTAATAACATACTTTAAGTGACCTAGGCTTCTAAAGGAATATTCAATAATCACAGTGACTTAAAATAATCACGCCTGTAGCTACTGGCATGGGCACATGTTCCTAAGTTTTAAAAGGAGACACAATGACTAGGCTGAAAGTGAGTACTGAGCCACATGATCAGTTGTCTTGATAACTGGTAGACAAGACAGATCATCAAATTTTCCTAAAATCAATGGCATTTACAATTAAAGTCAGCTATCGTTAAACCACTATACTGTGAAAAAATGTTCAAGTTCATGATTTAGGCCTCTCACAGATGTTACAGATGTTTCCCCTCATAAACCACACAGGCTACTTAGATGCAGACAATTACGTGCACAATAGAGCATTAATACATTTCAGTTTATGGGAATTACAGATCATTTTTTGTTTCTGTTTTTTTTTTTTTTTAAGTTTGAAGAGGAAGATAAGTAGCTTAATCACTCACCCAACGTAAGTAAGATTAAATCGAATGGGTAGTTGGAAGTCAAGTTGGATAGTAGCACATTGATGGTATCTGCCAATAGCATCTTTAATTTTAATATCAATCTGTGAAACAAATTAACACAGTTACCTGATACAGTTTGTCTACATGTTGTCTGTATTCTTGTCCATCGCCCAAAGTTGTATTAAAATACTGATTCACTAACCTTAGGACCATAAAATGCTCCATCTCCTGGATTCAACGTCCACGGTGCTGCGAAGTTATTCAAGCTGTTTTGAAGTTGCTAATCACAGAAATGAAAGATTTATTAACAAACAAACAAAACAAATAACACCACACTTCCTACATGTTTGATAGTTTTCCAACATGTATTTCTATTAAGGACAATATTCAGCATCAGATTTATACAATTTCATTGTTCAACATGAAAACTTAAATATCTACTTCTATCCACTTTTGCAAATATTAATATTAAAAGATGTTTTGTTTTTGTTTTTTTTTAAATATTAATTACCTTTTCAGCATGATCCCAAATCTCTAAATCTCCTAGATATTTTTCTGGTCTTGTTGAAAGATGCAGTTGAAAGGTAAAGCCAAAGACAGCATAAACTGACTTCAAGAAATCAAGACAGCCCTTAATTTCCTCTTCAATCTTAAATATAAGCAAAATAAAGTAGTTTGAAATGAAAATACAGGAAAAAATTTTTATTTACATTTATTTACATTAAGATATAATTGGATTTGCTGAATTCTTCATAATCAGAGTAAGAAGCTACTAAATAAAAATGATCACATATGAAAATTACATCCTACAAACCAAATCAAAGTAAGAGAAAACTGAGGTACTTCAGTTTGAAAGCAGGGAAAGAAAAGTATATTTTTGTTAGGCTCAGGCTTCCAAAGCCTAATTGCATGATCTGGGTCTTCACTGAGAATTAAATATTTATTCAACAATTTATTCAACAATTGCCATACTATGACAAGTAAAACACGATCAGCAGCTGTTTTGTTTTTGGAAGCAGGGGGGAAGATGAGGGAAGGAAAAGATTTTACATTTTGGGGTTGTATTTGCCCAATACATATTTCTCAAGGGAAAAAAAATACATATGCATTATACATATATATAAGACTAAGAAGGAAGCACCTAAACCTAACACAAATATCAAATGCAGCATTATGTTATAAAACACAAATGATGTAACTGGAGTGAAAATACTTAGGGAATCTTTGGGGAATTTGGGAGATACTTTGGGGATTTTTACTTTTTTATGTCAGTCTCTGTTGGAGAGGTGGGATAGCTTTTTTGTTTGTTTTGTTTTTACCTGTTCTATTGTGCAAAAGATGTGAGCATCATCTTGTTGGAAGCGCCTTACACGAGTCAAGCCACTTAAAGTCCCAGAGAGTTCATTTCGGTGAAGAACTCCAAAATCTGCAAGTCTAAGAGGCATTTCCCTCCATGACCGTGGGCGATGGGCAAACATCAAGCTAGAAGGAACACAACGGAGCCCTGCTTTTACATTTCTTAAAGAAGACTTAAGACAACACAGAAACTAATGATCAATATACATAGTATTTGCATTTTTAAGCATTTATTCATTCAGGTTATCCTCATCAAAAAAGACAGGCAAATGGAGAAAGGAAGGTACTTTGAAAGTCTTGCTAAAGACCACCTAGAAAAAAAAGTGAGAATAAAATCACAACTTGTTAATCTGTACCTGCTTTTGACACACCGTATCCCATGTCCCTCTCTAACCAACATAATTTGTATTTGCTACTGGTACAGACTAGTATTATCTCACACAAACCTAGCTCATTTAGTATAGACTTACTCTTAAGATTTTCCTACAAGAATTTTATTTGGTCTCCCTTGTGACACTGTCAGGGAGCTCTCCGGACTTACTAGTTGCTTAGTAATCTACTGCATACTTACGTAACATGTATCGATACTCCATTTGATTTCCCCTCAGCCCCACAAGGGATAAATCCAGTAAAATAAGAAGGTTTTCAACTCAAAGTACTAACCAATGTCCTGGACAGTTCATCGGTTTAAGGGCAAAAGTTTCCTTCTCTATCTCAAAAGAGAACATATTTTCACTGTAGTGCTGCCAGTGCCCAGAAGCTTCCCAGAGTTTACTGTTGAAGATATTTGGAGATACAACTTCAGTAAAATTACGCCTACGATATTCCTCCTATAAAACAAATAAAACATTTAAAAGATGATACAGTTTTCTACAAGCAAAAGCCTGATTTCTTTATTTTATTTTTTAACTGTTTTCTTAAGATGGCTGTTTACTGGGAAAGCAAATGACTACTGCACATGTAGGTTTCACACATCTGGAAAAAGCATGTTAGGTAAGAATGCTTTCCTATGTCCTGTTTCTGAAAAATGTTTGAGCTGTAAAATCCTAGGGAAAATCTGGCATATGTTTACATACATAGATGCGTCTCTTTCCAAGGACAGCTCAGTGTTATGAATAGCTTATCACTTAAGATCAACAATCAGCATTAAACTTGTTTGAAATTAAATCTGTATATACTTACTCGTATGAAATCTGTGAGTGTGTTATAAAGAAAGGCACCCCTGGGGAGGAAAAAGCAGCTTCCAGGACTCAAATCATGAAAGAAGAAGAGTTCTTGGTCCTATGTAAAAGCAAAACAGAGTTCTGTAACACTCCAGATATATCTCCAGTAGTTAACTGCAGAAAATGACTACTTCACACACTGAGACTTTATTCACAAAAATGAAATATTACAGCAGCAAGATGATTTCTAGTAGTTTACAAACTCTCAGTAACAGAAATTAATAGCATACCTTTCCAATTTTCCTATGATCCCGGTTTCTAGCTTCTTCTTGGAATTTTTCCCATTCCTTCATCATTTTATTATCAGGGAAGGATATTCCATAGATTCTCTGCAGAGTTTCCATGTCAGCTTTTCCCTCCCAATACGTAGAGGAATTCTGATGCACAAAACCCATCATTTAAGATATGCAATATATTATCTCCGCAAGAGGAGGAATAAACACTAATGCATTCAAATACTACGCTTTTTAACTTGGGAAGAGAATTACATGCAGTCAACCAGCAGATATTTATATTAGAGATACTTCCAACGCCTTTTAGTCAGCATACCTAATGCAGAAATCATAAACAAGAGTCACTGATCAGGTCATACTTACTCTACTTAGATAACATATTTTAACTAGCGTCATGTCATGTTTTATTATATCACATTGTATCTTCTAAAAAAAAAAAAAATGACACAAAAGCCAGCACTTGTTTATGTTTGAAACATAATGCAAAAGGGGAACACAAATGACAAAATGAAAATAACTCTCACAGTTATATCCTAGCTGTCTGACAGTCCAACACCAAACCCCTGCAACTCACGAGTTCCATAGACTTGAGTTAGAAAGCCAGCAGAAGCAAATATGATGAATGTTCCCAGGAGGTCTGTCTAACATTACCAAAATTAGCATCTGCAAGTAATTGAAACTACATACTTCCTGCCAGCACTGCCACTTTTTAAACAGCAGCACTTAAGTCTGCCAGTGCCCACTTTGCCTCCCGTACCTGAAAGACTCCATCTTACAAGGTCAAAATACTACTGATTTTATTTTATATTGATTTATCATGAAAATACAATGGTGCTGAAGATACTAACAGCCATAAAGCAGCACTGCCACATTAGCTTTGCCACATTTTCAGAATAAGCAAAGAAAACAATACAAAAGGACATTGGCATAATCACTTCAGGAAAAACATATAAATAAATCAACTGACCAACTTATTGTAGTTAAGATTTTAAACACGACTCATTTAAACTTACCTTAAATATTTTAAGGGCCTTAATTTTTCCAGTGTGTCTCACATGTGGACCCCTGCAGAGATCGATCAGTGGACCACATCTATATATCAAAAGAATGTGTTTATTTCAAAACAGTCCAACATTTTAAAATGCAGTCACTAATGACATCCAGTGATCCGATTTCAGTGGTAACTTATTTTAATCTTTTTATGGATGAGGCAAGCAGTGAGAGGTAGATTTGCTATTTGCCCACCAATGGAGACCTGATCTGTCCTACCAGAGAAGGAAAATATCTAAATTTACATAAATAAGAATATTATTTGTAAAGTCCTAATTATGCAAGTATAGAAATTGAAAAATAAAAAACAATTTTTCTCCTCTCAATTTAAATGCAATATACATAACTGTATAATTTTTTGTAATACCTTTTTAATTTATTTTGTTTACCTGTATATTGTGGTAGTTGGTGTGTTCACCTTCTCATTAAGTATACGACACTTAAACTTGTTATACTGTGTGGGGAAACATAAGAAGTCAGGAACAACATTATAACAGCTACTAGAAGTCTATTCTAAAATTATGTATTAATGCAAACACATCAGTAAAAGACCATAACAACTAAAAAGTCACATGATCACATACATATATGCAAACATTCAACATCCTTTCAGAAGAGTTATTAAAAAAGGGGAAAGAGACCAAACATCTTCATTTCCCTGACAGCATGTTAAACATGGGGATAGCATCTGAACACCTCAAAGCGCTTCTGAGAGTCAATTAAAACACAGTACAGTGAGACTGGTAATATTCACCCTACAAAAATGGAGGACTACGTACCAAAGCTTTCTTTTGACTCATCTCTGCAAGATAACCAGAATGAACATACTCCTTTTGAGTACGAATCACTCTATAATCTCATTGAGCTTAAGGTGTTTTTTTTTTGCAACAATAAATGGTTTTATTATTGCTTGAAAACCTCCTGAACACTTGAGAAGAATAGGAGAAGGGCAAAAGGATGCTACAGTTTTTCCTTGTTTTACCAGAGAGTTGTATTCTGATGAGTTAGTCAAATGCAGCATTTTATAAAAGTTACATTTTAAAATATCATTGTATCAGAATCACAGCTACTCCAAAGATTTACCTTAAACATGTCTAATAGGATCTCCTTTTTGACTTCCAGCCTTTCAAAAGCCTGTTTCTCTTTTATGATATTTTTACAGCGGTTCTCTAGTGCTGGGAATTCAGTACTGGATACACCTCTAAACAAACAGAGGAAGGCAAAACAAATACAAGTTAATTATTTTGATATTCACATCATACAAGTGCCCACTTTCCAGTGGTCTCACTTGAAAAACATGGGGTATGTTGTCATTTGCCACAATATTGTCTTAGCTTCTTATATTTAACCGTACTTTTAGACACTAACCTCCAAAATACAAATGGTATCACCCTGAACTATCTCACTGAAATCAACCCAAAATAGTCTTTGTTTAAATGTCTGGAAGACCATTTAGGTTCAAGTATATATGATTTAAGGGAAAAAAAAAAGGCCAAGCCCTACTGGAAGAGCTAGTTTATCAGCTGATGCAGATTTAGCATTCTCCCTGACTACAGGGAGATAAACCAGGAAAAAAACAGAATTGTAAAGCTGCACACAAGGATTAGACAAGCAGTAAACAGCAATATGAGTTACGTGCATGTGTGCCATTTCTACAAGTGCCTACGTCACATTTAAACCAAAATCACATGGTTCTTCAAGGAAGCTGTCTCTCATGAGCTTGAGAAAGTTTTACTCAAGCACTCTACATTTTTTTCATAGAGCATTCAACAACTGCAAGTCTTAAGGAGCAGGTGTCTGAACACCGCTCTTGAATTTAAATATATACACAAACATACATATCTACACAGTTTCTCCCTCCATACACCACACATCCCTGGTACCATGAAAAGGGCTAACCTGTAGGTTTTAAACCATACTAGAAACATGTGATTTTACTTTTAATATGCAGAAGCATTATAAAGTAAAAAACCAAACAAACAAACAAACAAAAAACTTTAGTACAGAGCTTCGATACTGAGTGTTAAAGTTCTTAGTGATTTTTTACCTATCTTCAATGTACATGTCATAGTAAAATCCATTCTCAATTGGTGGTCCGTAGCACAAGCAGCCCCCATAATAACCTTCCATAGCCTCTCCAAGAATATGAGCGCTTGAATGCCAATAAACCTGCAAATAAAATCAGATGAGCATGTCATGGGGTCATTGGCACTATATTATTAAAAACAAAAACCAAAACAGAAGCATGGCTGCAGACGGGAAAAACACTGGAATCAATTCTATTTAAATTCTGTGAGAATTATATCAATTTTCTGTTCTCATTTTTAACTATGCTAAATATTTATTAGACATTTATTAATGTGGTAATTTCTTCAACCATACACTGGCAGCTGTAGCATTAAAACCTCATCTTATTTCAGACTGAAACATGATTGTACCTCTATACAACTCAGTCACCGTACTAAATGTATTTTGTTCATTTACAAGTTATTTTCTGGTCAGTTAAAAGTCTATGCAGTATTAACCACATCCAAAGCAATATAGCCAATTAAGTTGCTGTTGTTCACATACAATATGTTTATTGACAAGACTGTAAACCACATTATGTGTAATGTCAGAAGATGGGAGTCAAAAACTCCATAGATCAGTAACTGTCTTATGCTCTAACTCCCTATTAATTCAGACCACTTAATAGCCTTAAAGGCTCATAAAATGCCTTGAGCAAACTTCATCACATGAATAATTTTTTGATAAAATGAAGTCTAATTACAGTGCATAAAGATAAGCACAGGGCAGCATTTGAAACCCACAAAAAATCCTGGGCATGTCACTAAGCGTATTTATAATTTAATTGACCAAGATATGCCTACTTAAGTTTCTAATAAATATTGCTGAAACATGGAGGCATACGTTTCATTTATGACTCAAATGGGATATTGGACAATTTTTAGAAAACTCTCAGACAACCTCAATGTTGCCTTCAGTGTCTGATCTTCAAAAACACTCAAACCAGAGAACACGCATCTTAGAAGGCATTAAACTGTTTCAAATTAGCAGACACATCTAGACATTATGTACAAAATCTGAATCTCAGTTGAGAAATAACCTGTTTATGTACAAGAGGAAAGAACAGTAAGATTTGTTTCACCTATAGATTACAACTAATTTATATCTAATCATCTTTGTCAAATCATGACAAACATGACTTCAATAGTTTTTTGGATATTTTTAATTCAAGATTTAAAAACCGTAACGCTGCAACCAATTTCAAGTCATTAATTCTTTTAATCAAGTAAAAAACACTGTTTACATACAGCTTGTGCTTCTTCATCATCAAACATAAGCAGCTCCAGAGTACAATTTCCCTCCAGTGGACGATCCAGGTCCCACAGTTCACCATTCACTTTGGCTATGACTGCATTTGAAGCCAACCCTTGACTAAGGAACACAAATGATGAGGACAAATTATTTAGGTTCAAATTTGCAAAAACGGTTATGTTTCTAAGCCCTGTGAGACCCCACCCAAGTTTTGAAGAACCTAAATACCTTAAATTTTGGTTTCTTCTTTTTTTTTTTTTTTTTTTTAATATTTTTCTACTTTTAAAGCATAAACATTTGAGGACTTGAGATTTCATTCAACTGTTTTCAGTTCTGGAGATCTACTTTAAAACTTCTACAGTTAGCCAGTAACTCACAAACCTTTACACATCTCTTAATTTCTAGCAGTCTCACTAATTGTTGTGTTTCTCACCCCAAAAGCACAACTCCTTCAACCTGAAAGTTACCTGATTCCTACAGCTAATTGATATGGTGTGGTTTTCCATGATTCCCCTTCCACTGTCTTTCCATCTGTCAGAATAATTTTGATAGGTTTGCTCTGGTTGGCTGCTCTGTAAGCTAGCAAAGCATCATGTTCTTTCTTCAGTGCTTCATAAAGCTTCAGTCTGTCTTCTATGAAGCTTGGCTCATGCTGTAGTTATAACAAATAAATGAAATCATACACAGCAGTCAAAAATTACTTGCTAGAGAAACTGAACGAAGGGGTATACAGTCCCAAAACATTCTTAGAGGTTCCACCTGAGATCAGAATTCAGTGTACTGGAATTTACACAAACATGCAGCAAAGCGTTTGTAAATAATTATACAGAGGATAGTCACATCCAGCTTGCTGTTTTAGAGCGACTTTGCAATATTCCAATGCACCTTCATCCATCTGGGTCTAAATGGCTTTCTTTGTAAGCTTGACCTCAAAGGGAAGCCCATACTCCCGCACAAGTTTTTATTTGGTTGACAACACAGGAAGTTCGGGTCATTCCAACGAGACCTCACTTCAGCCAGTCCTTGCAGAGCATCAAATCCAAGTAACTCAAGATAGTTCAGGGGAAGTTTCCATTAATCTAGCATAAAGTGAATTAAGATCTGTCAAACTACAGCTACTGCTGCCAACATCCTCTTTCAGTCAGTCATTGTGCGCACTGTTTAACTATTTAAGAAACGCCGCTCTCTTTAGGAAGCATGGGAACCCGACCCTTTCTTCCCAGACCACATACTGTTGCTACGTAAAAAGTAGAGATCTAGGGATGCATGATGAAGCTTGTAGATAATACATTTTTTTTCAATACGCAAGCTATAGAAAGTCTTCTTCCCAAAACCTGGGATTTCAATACAGCAAAATAATTCAGATTTCGACCTCTTTCCTGAACCTAGCCAAACAATACTCCTTTAATTATGAGATATTATTTAATAATAATAATAATAATAAACCACTTACATCACTCCTGTGTCCACTGACTTCATTTTCCTTTTCCTCTTTATTTTGATTCAATGCAACAGTTGGACTTTCACTAGAGCCTTTCTAAAAACAATAACATTAAGTATATCACTATGCTTTTGAGACTTTCCGCAGCAATCCCTGAAACAAAACAAACCAGGTCAGCCCAGCATCAGGCCCAAAAGACCCTTTCAGCCCATTAAGGGACGCGCCTTAGCACATAGGGATGTCATTTAGAGCACCACGCAGGCTGCGACCTTCTGACGGCCAGCGGCCCCAGGCAGGCCGCTGACCGAGCAGCCTTCTAACACCATTTCCTCAATATTCCTACTTCAACCTCCATCACCTGATGCTCCCAGCAAGACCCTGCGCGGTTTAAATGGCCCAACGCGCAGTGAAAGCAGGTTGCGAACGGGCTGGGACCGTCGGGAGCGGCCTCGCTCAGCGCACAGGACCGCGGCCCGCCGCCGTGAGCCCCTCTGCTCCCCGGCCCGGCCCGGCCCGGCGCGCCCCGAGCGCTACCTCGCCGCCGGCCGGGGGCTCCGCCGGCGCTGCCCTGGCCAGCTCGGCCGCCAGGCTGCGGCGCAGGTGCAGGAGGCGGTATCGCAGCTTCTCGTTCTCGGCCCTCAGCCGCTGCACCTCGGGGCTGCAGCTGGCGGCCGAAAGCGGCGCCCCGTTCTCCTTCAGGCGGCCGACCTCCGCCGCCAGCCAGCGTAGCTCCTGCTCCTGTCGCCACAGCCGCCGCACTGCCGCCTCGGCCGCCGCCATCTTGCGCGGCGGGCCCGGACTGAGGCCACCGCCCCGCTCCGCCTCCCCGCCCGGCCCCGCCCCGCGCCGCCACACACGGGCGGGCCCGGCCCGGCCCGGCCCCCGGAGCTGCCCGGGAGTGGTGTCCCCTTGGGGGGGCCGGCAGCCGCCCGAGGGGAGCCGTGCTGCGGCCCGCGCTGCTGCTCCCGAGTGGTGGTCAAATAACCAGTGCCAGAGGTTATTTCTTGTGGATGTTTCCTGTTTAAGGCCAATTTTTGTGAACATTCTATTATCATTATTTTTGGAATATACAATGTCAGAATAAATTAGGCGGTCTGAAATGAACAGCATCCTTACATAAGCTGCAAAACTTGGGACCTTGGCAGCAAGGTAAATCATCTGAAGAGCCTTGAGTTTCTGCGTGGCTAGGACTGAGAGCTTGGAAAGATTGTGCATCTGTTGCAAGTTCAGTCAGGCTGCATGGCTTCGTTTACATGTCATTGCAGTTAAATCCCTCAATTCATTGACCCTGGCAAAACAACAGTTCTTCACCACAAAACTTCTATTTCACTGTCTATTTCCACATATCTTTTTGTCCCAATTACTCCTTTGTCACCTTCAATTTCTCTGGTTTCCTCCCTTAACTGTACTTCACTCCCATTTCTCAGTTTTCAGCTTCTCAACACATACTTTCAAACTTCTGTCATTATATGGTACTCAGATTTTGCAAAGTATGGATTTTTCTTGGAATTCTGATAATTACCAAATCAGAATGTTGGCATTTTACTCTCCAGTTTACAAAACTGGAAGTAACTACACAGCAGGTAAGGAGGGAGATTCAAGTTTCATTTACTGAAATAACAGAAAAGCTTATCACCTTAAGCTGTAGTGGCTGAGGAGGCTGATTCATAAGATGCTAACATATCTGGAGCTACAGGATTCTTCAGGATCTTTCTACCTGCTGAGATATGACAGTATTAATATTAGAAGAACTACTGAGAACAACAAGCTGGAGAAAAAAAATAGCATGAGGTTTGATTGAGAACATGAAGAGAATGGGGGTTAGTATTTGTACTAACCTTACGGAGGTTCGAAAATCAAAGGAAGTTTTAGGAATTAAGCTCATAAAAGAGCACTTACTTTAAAAGGTTGCCTAGAAGATGTTCCAGACAGGTTGGCTACTTTCTCTGCCTACTGCATATTGCCCACACACAGCTAGCTGTACTACGTGGCTACTAGTTAAGAACTCAGATGCCTTTCACTACCTAACTTCTCCCCAAGTGGGTCATCTACTGTGTGGTGTGTGATACCCTGCAATGCATAAGTAGCTGTACCAGAGTAGATTCCAGATGATTACAGAGGCAGTGACAATCCCATTGCTACGGTCAATAAGCCATAATAGTTTATAAGGGTGCCATTAAAATAACATGCAATTCCACTCCTTACTCCAGACAATATCACATATGAGGCTTGTTGTATCTACAACCAACCACAAGGTGACAAGCAATGTTTCCAAACAACTGCGTGAAGCCTGGCTAATTGATTGTTTGGCTGGTAATACACATAATAAAATTCCTAAACGATGAAGTGGTCAACGGTCATCTTTAATGCTGACTGATAAACACTTGCAACTTCAGAAGCAGAAGCAGCCTGACAGGAAGATGCAATGGTTGCTTCTTATGATTGTGAGGACAGAAAACATTATAAACCTTATTTTCCTAAAAGATTGGCCAAACGTTCTTGTTTGCTGCACAATAGGTAAAGTACCCTTAAGGAATACTGCAGGTAAGGCTGTACAAGTGAGGACATGGTTGCATTACCCGTTGGAAGTAATGAAAATAGAAAAACTAGACTAAGAAATGGGAGGAGGCAGGAAGTACTCATAGCTTTTCTAGACAGAAAATTTGTGTTGACAGAAACTATGAAAACAAGAACAAAAAGTCCATGTATTAAGCAGCATTTGTGTAAGGAAGCTTATGTAACGTGACCTTCAGTGAATGATTATCAGTGGCAGAACACCTCCACAAGGATCGCAGTAATCACCGCTGTTAAACTTGGTTCATGAAATAGATGCTACTACCGTGCTTTATTTTGCTTCGACACAGTTAAGAGATATAAACATACAAAAATGTTTCTATTCTTAACAGTGGCATGTATTAATATTCATTAAAAAAAAAAAGTAAAAATTCCTGTTCTGTAGTCTTTCTTTTTCTTATCTTTCAGATATAGGCTTGCACTATATTTACAGAATCATGCTTTATAAATGTATAATTCTATTGCATTATAAAGTTAATATTTTATGAAAGAGCAAGAAGTGGAGGGCACATACTGTGATTTGGGTATGGTCTCTGAGGAATACAAAATTGAAGTGTACAGAAGACACTGTCATGTAGCAGCTTGTATAGATTATTTCAGTTTGATCAGCTCTCTTCTTGAACGAATTACATTTTTGCAAAGGGATATCTTTGAAGATCAGTTACAGAATTAAAAAGTAACAGTAACTAAGCAATTCTCAGTCTCATCGTTACGGTTCAGAAGCTGTTAACAGTTGTAAAGGGCTAATTAGTGTAACGTAATCCTCTTAGGAGGCTGCAGGCACTGAGCTAGATTTCTTTATAATTTGTATGTAGGCCTTCTTTATTCCATTAGAATTACAATAATTACAGACGGCAGTATGTATTTGCATTCTATCCATCCACATTATATTTATTTTGCATACTGAAGACTGCATAAAAATGCAGGGGTAGCATTTTGTATTAGTATTTAAATACCGAAATGTTTGGAAGAACAGCCAAATCTTGGTTTTATAACTGTACAAAATACACCAAAAGAGAAAATGAAAATAGGAATAAGTGGCTTTCTGAAATCCCAAGCAATCAGAGAAAGAAAATACTGGAGGAGCTGGATGTGAACAAAGTGCTGTCATATTTGGTTTACAAGAGAGTCTTTTCCTTGGAGGAATACAAAGACATTTGGTCTCAGGAGAGCTACAAGAAGAGAACTGAATATTTTTTAGATAAACTCTCTTTAAAAGGCCCAAGTGCTTTCTCTGCTTTTTGTTCCGTTTTGGAGGAGGTCTGTCCTAACTTGCTGACATGCTTTCTCCTTGGCTATGAAGGTAAGGTCACTGTCTGCTCTGAAATGCTTAAGTGTATATTGGTAATGTCTTGGAATCCTTTGACACTAATAGTTATCTGCTATAATTAGTGTTTACTTTCCCTCTTGCACTAAACAAGGGAGCATATTTGTTCTCTGTATGGTTTGTATAAAAGCGAAAATCATGCAAAGGAAAATTTATCAAACAAATAGATGTTATTGTTATTGAACATTGTTGTTGAACATTTAAACTGATAGCAAAATACTGTCTATTAATATTGCTGCTATTAATGAGTAACATCAAGGTAGGGAAAAGGATTCCTAAATACTACTGACGAGGCTTAGCCGAGAAATACAACGCTGTTTTAGTTTCCATTTCTATAATATTTAAAAACAGACAATTTCGGTAGTGAGTGGTCTCTTTCACATTTTTCTTGTGAGTTGCATTATTTTTTATGCCTGTCTACGTAAACACTTGCATGAAAAATATTGCATTATTAAATATCAACAATACAATTGAAGTTAATCAAAATGTTATTTGGACATCAGGAATTACTCATGCATATTTGAGAAAAAATATTTTGCTAGCTGTTAACAGTGATAATGTGAAAAAGAACATGCAGTGTTTACATTTATATCCTAGTGACCTATTTCTTTATTTTTTTTATGTCTATTATATTCCAAATTTGAATCTTTCAAGTCATTTAGAATTTTCTCAGTAATGATAACAGGGTTGTGTTCAAAGATTGTGTATAGAATTTCTTTTTAGAATTTATTTAAAATACTGTCTTTTAACAATCCATTCAGTAACAGGTTTAAACATCATGGTATTACAGATATTTACAAATTAAAAAAAAAATAAGGCCAAATAATATAAGGATTTTCACAAAATAAGTCAGAAAAAATTAAATCTAAAACCATTTTGACCTTTAAAATAGCTCTAGTCTGTGTTGTGTCTTGAAAACTTGATTACCTTTTAAATTGACCGTTAGAGATCCAATTGCTCTAGAAGGCAACAGACATTTTACCATAATTTACTTATGAACAGGTGTCCACTTAATGTATCTCTTCAAGATTAATTTACGGCACAGTTTTATGGCAGTCACACGAAAATGAAAGCATCAAAGGAGATTCTCAAATGTTCTCGTGCATGTTAATACGTTTAGACTGCACTTTACGGCTAATTTCCAGTTTTGAAAAGGCTGCTTAGGGTGTTTTCACACTATCATTTTTTTGAAAAAGCATTCAGATTATAAATATGTTATAAATCCAAGTCTTTGAGAACACATATTTTCAAGTTTTGTCTTTCTCTAAAGTAACTGCAAGGACAGTGCAGGGAGATTTTTCTTTATACCACCTGAACATTTTATGCAGGAGCCTGTCGCAGAACAGACTTAAATCTTCCAGTGGGTACAAGGTTTGGGGATGAATACTATTCCAGAGGGTGGCCTCTGCAGCTGGGTGCAAGTCAAGGACTCTGTGTCCCTGACAACATCATATCAGATACAGAGAAAAAAAGGAGAAAGCCAATGCTGCACATTTCTAAAAGAGTAAAGATACTGTTGGAACAGTGTCCCCAATCCATTCTGTCTGTCTGTGCCTTGTGTAGGCAGAAAAATGCCTCAGGCTGCCTTAGCTCATCCACTATTACTCTCTTTCCTCCTTCCCCTCCTCCACTAGCATACATAAATGTGCAAAGCTAATTTTAGAATCTGTTATTTCTAATAATCTACAAGATAGCGGGAAAAAAAAAGCTATATATTCACACACATAATTCATGCACATAATCTGTTTAAATTCACACATGCATATATTGCAGATTCAATTAAATGCATTGCAGATTCTCATGCATTGTGGATTTTTACAGATTGATTTTTGATAAACCCTGTTATAAGGTACAGAGGAAGGTATGATGATAAAGAGCATTGTTTATTATTTCCATTAAAATAATTATCTTCTCTACCCTATAAAAGCTGATTGATAAGACAAAGGAATCAAAATGGAAGGAATACTCTCTGGTTCAGATGCATGGCCACAAGTTGCCATGCCTGAGCTAGCTAACTGGTTTCAACACCCAGCTAATACCGCAGTTGTGTGCCATCCTGTCCACCATGTGTGTTAGAGACTCCCTATTTCAGGCTGACTGAGCACACACAGTAGGATCAATCCACATTATTGATCAAATGCATCTACAGCAGGGAGCAGTTTCTGTTTTCTGAACCTGCCCATGTTGGCAGATATGGGTATTTTAATGTTTCCATTGTCTTCGTGCCCTACAGGAAGAACCATTTGGCAGATGGTCGAAATGTGGTATGGTTCCAAGAGGTCACTCCAAGAGGTTTCTGGACTAATGTAGTTCCCTGCAAAAACTGTAAACTGTGCTAGTGAAATGTGACCAGTGAATGATGTACTTCAACACAGTTGATTTAGCACCACTTTGATCTCCTTCACCTCATTATTTCAAAGAATTACACCCACAGTAATTTAAAGGGTGTTACAGCAGTATTTATTCTTCAGGACACTGGTGACCTAACCATTCTACTCTTCTCTTATAAAATTCTCATTATACTATAAAGCATGGCTCGTAGTAACACCACAGGGACAAATATTTGGTTGTTACTTGTCCACTTGATACAGTAGGAAATCAATTCTTCATTGGCCAGGCAGGAGTTTATGTGGAGTAACAATTTCAAATTTATTTGCAAAATTCCTATATATTAACTCTGACCTGTACTTCTCAAGGCTATTGGAAATATGTATATGGAAAAAAGGCTATATATAAAAGGTCAAAAGAAATTATGTTTGCCAAAAACTGCCATTTACCTAAATGCAACATCAAAGATAGCACCACATCATACAGTAGGTGTTTGTTTGAACTATGTAGGAACTATTAGAGAACTGTCTTTATTGTTATCCAGACCGTAGGCATAGCCGTTTCCCAGCGTTATCAGAGCAAACAAAACTGAGGGCTGTATCAGAGATGGAACTGCATGAAACCTGTGAGATGAGTGACCAAGAAGGAAGCCCTTCTGCTGAGGAACAACTGAGTCGATCGTTCAACAAGTACAGGTTAAAATTATCAGTGTCATGATGTTTTTAATGATCACAGTATTTCCTGTCGCTTAATTTCCATGTATGTGCAGTACACCACAGATGCTTTCAAGAAGTTTCCATCTGCATCCACTTTTAATTAGCGTCTGTAAACTACAATGCTATTTTGTAACTTACTATCTTTTGATGTGATGAATGCTGGGGGTCACCTAATGTCTTTGCTATGGGTATTCAGCAATGATGTCCTGTATTGACGACACTGCTAGTTTTCAGTGTTTGAGGACTATGTACATGCACAGAAGTATATTTGACTTAAAAAGGAACTTGCTTGAAACGTGAGAGACGACCTAAGTTAATAGCAGAGTTCCTGTTAATTTGATTTAAGAGGAACAGTAACTGAGAGAGACCTATTTAAGAACATCAAGTAACTTGATAAATGCTGGATAGCAGGCATTAACTCCTTACTTCAGAGACTCTAACCTAAAAAGACGACACATAAAACTTTGGAAAGTACCAAAATGATGTATTTTATGCAGACAGCATTCAGTTCAGGCAATTGCAATTGTGTGTTTGGAATCATGCTTTGCTTAATTCGATGAGGAATCTAGCTGAGAATGGACTGAAGCTCTCAATAGTTCACCTTGAAGAAATACTTTAGATAATTTGCATATGCCCAGGCAAGGCGGAAACACGCCTACTGAGGAAAATGTTTGAAAAGTAGTTAAAAGCTGTACTGCTGTTTTGATGCATCAGTAGCATATAAATGGTAAATTTAGAAGCCTTAGTACCTTTGCATGTCTAGTTTAGTTTTGTTCAGTTTCAGCTAGGGACTGGATTATGCCACCTTGTAGAAACGTGGTAAAATTTAATGACTGTGAAGTGATGGAAAAAATTGTATTGGTAAGAGATAAATCCATCTTGAGTAGCAGAGAAACATGGAATGGCAGTAGAAAATAAAAACACTTGATTCTATATCTTATGGGCCCAAATTGTACAGTATGAGCCAATCTATAGCCTCCATTGAAAGCCCAGCCAAAATTCCTTTTTCCATGTAAGTATTCACAAGATTTCCAGGAGTCTTGCAGTCATTTGTAATCTGAATGCGTGCCGTTTGGCTTTAAATGGATTAGTGCTATATCACTGGTTCTGTAACATCACAAGACAATTCACTTACAGAAACAAACCAATTAAGAAGTTCCTGGAGCTAAAGAATCACATTAGGGAGGAAGTAGACAAATACCAAAGCTTTCCTGAAGCCCATCTATGCTGGAAATACTTAATAGCACTAAAAAAAATCATCTGGATACCATAAAACATGACCCTATCAGTATTTACAGACAGACAGGTAATCTCATTATGTAGTTATTACATACATTCCACCTGATAAGAAAGCATATGGTGTATCCATCCTGTGTATACCCTGGAAGAAGAGATGCTGGGGCTATACTCTCATGGAATTATAGAATTACAGAATCATACAATATCCCGAGTTGGAAGGGACCCACAGGGATCATCAGTTCCAACACCTGGCTCCACACAGGACAACCCAAAAACCAAACCTTATGTCTGAGAGTGTTGTCCAAATGCTCCCTGAACTGCTACAGGATCGGTACTGTGACCACTGCCCTGGGGACCCTGTTCAGTGCCTGACCACCCTCTGGGTGCAGAACCTTTCCCCAACACCCAGCCTGACCCTCCCCTGTCCCAGCTCCATGCCGTTCCCTTGGGTCCTGTCACTGTCCCCAGAGAGCAGAGCTCAGCACCTGCCCCTCCGCTCCCCTCAGGAGCAGGCTGCAGGCCACCAGGAGGTCACCTCTCAGCCTTCTCTGAGCTGAACAAACCAAGTGACCTAAGCTGCTCCTCACACGCCTTGCCTTCCACACTCTTGACCATCTTTGCTGTCCTCCTTTGGACGCTCTCTAACAGTTTTATGCCCTTCTTATATTGCAGCACCCAAAACTGCACACAGGTCTCAAGGTGAGGCTGCACCAATGCAGAGCAGAGTGTCCCAGTCTTAAGTGTGAAAGTTGCTGGAGCCCCATTAGTCACACAGCAAAAAGAGAATAGCCACTTCACTTGGAAACCCAGACCTCAACGAGAAGACAAACTGGCATGTAATAGTGCACAATTTATTTTAACATCAGTGTGCTGGGAAAAAAATATACATTGACACCGTTTTTGAAAAAAATCCTAGTCTTTCCACACTTTCTGCTGTATGCTGACACTCGTGTCCTCCATCCAAGGGAAAAATATAATAGGTAACTGGCTTATGCTATTTTTTTCTTAAGGACCAAACTTGTGTCAGAAAATCTTATACAATCAACATAGTATTTGTGTGGACAAGAGTCTCAAGTGCTTGTAGCAAATAGTGAAGAATGACAACCACACTTCTGAAGCAAACAATATAGCTGGAAGCAAAGTAAACGTGCCACCCGCACATAACCTGCCTACAGTCACACATTACAGAACACTGTAGCAGGCTCCCTATCAACAGGGCAACTAGCTGGAGACGGAAGGTACCATCCTTAAAAACAACAGTGCAGCAGCTATGGTGTATTACAGACAACTAGAAAATGTAGCAACAGTTAGAAAAAAAAAGAGTTGAGAACAGAGAAAATGGAGAATAGCTTCATTGTCCTTTTCCCAATGTTTGTAAGTACACTCAGTAATTTGTAGGATATTTTTTTCCAATGACTGACAAATGTCAGATATAGATGCTCTAAGGACAAGAATTTCCTTCCTGTCTCTGAAGCAAATGGTAAAATTCTCGATGATGTTAACGGAGGCATCACGGTGAGCTGTGGTACTTCAGTAACATGGCTAATAATGCATGTTACACAACTGCATAGCACTTGTAAGGCTACGGTTTTATTACATAAGTTCTGAGAGTTTTATCACTGCAGAACAGATAGTATATATGATTATTTTACATGGCTGGGAACAACAAAATCATATCATTTCTAAACATTAAGATGATCCTGTCAGTTAAGAGTTAAGGAACTATAGTCACTACACAGCTTAGTCAGTAACATACACTGGGCGAAAAGGAAAAAAAAATAAAGGTGCAAAAAGTGTGTGGATTCACACCCAATTTTTTTTTAAGGCCCTACTAAGGATACCGTATTTTACTTCACAGTTTCCCCTCATGAGACAGCTCCACATTTCTTATGAATACAGTAAAATTGTGATCTTTAACAGAAGTGAAACTAGGTAAGTTTGGGTTTTGCATATGGTGATTTGGTCTAGGACGTCACAGAACAAGCCATAAACACTGTCAGATAGATGCCTGGCAGAAATACCATATTGTGTGTGCTCTGCGAATCAGTGTTAATTATATGTTCTTGGTCTGGTTTTGGATCTTGTCTGTACCTTCTTACCCAGAATATCCTTTCTAAAAAGGACAATTTCTACTAAGCAAAAGGATGGAAATGTAGGTTGGGTCAGTAATTGCCTGAAAATGACTTCAAAATAATCAGTACTGCTTTCAAAACTCTTTTTGCTGCTCTTCTTTATCCCTGAACAAATATCCATCACCAGACATTTGATGCTGGTCCTGTGAAAATCATCCAGATCACACAGAAGAAAATAGTAAATTATTTTTCTCAGGCTTTCTGTTTTCTCCTCCTGTTCAACAAGTTTTTATTCTTTTACTTATTGAGGTTAAAGTTCTGAAGCAGAGAACTCTGAGCTGCATTAGTAGTACATTTATGTGTTACTTTATCATGTATTAAGAAAAGATTCTGTCACAATGCCTGTCAAAGAAATTATCAGAATAAGTAGTATCCATACTGTGAAAGTCGGCTATTTTTTTCAATTGCTGTTACACAAGCCACTTACTTCACACTGCAAACAACAAGAGATTTTTCATGCAGCTTGTCCAGTTTAATGTAAATGTGTTATGTTTGTGTTTATACATGCTTTACAGTTAGTGCATGTAATTGGTTTCTTCTTGAAGTCAGCTTTACGGATTTCTTTTTTATGTTTAAAATTTTGAAGTGGCCCAGTTCTGCTGTAGAATATGCCTTTCTGAAATCTATTGGAGTTGTATTTTAGAGCTTTTAAATCTGTTTTCACCATTTGAAACCCAGCATTTCGCATTGTGGGGAAAAAAAAAAAACACTTAGATTTACTGCTAATTAAGTTCTATTAGAAGGGAGACAGCCACTGCTTTTTTAACTAGTAAAAACTAATAGACACAAATTGTTTAAACATCATCTTTTCAAGCAGTGCAGAGCTAAGACACAGCCCCAGAGTTTAACAATTTATTTGGATAGGACAATTTTACCATTTATTTGGATAGCTATATGTTGGCTTCTGACATTGCTGAACATCATTATTAGTTTGAGAATCACAATGTCTATGGCATTTTGGCGTGTGTTATGTTTTCCTTAAGAAACTTGGTAAGAGCACCAGGAGCACAATCCAAAAAAAATAAATTTATGCCTAAATCTCAGCGCTGGTGAAGCAGAAGACCCAAATATCTGTCAAGGCACTTTAGTTTAGCAGTCATGAAAGAATTACATGTGTTTTTCTGTAAAATGGCAATCTGGCCTATAAATGTAAGTTTCTATTTACATTTTTAAAATGTCATCATATAAAGATCAGTTTATATCACATATGTTAGGCACAAAATACATAGTGGATGTATCTTAAGTTTATGGGTGTAATAAATAAGTACAACTTTTTGTTTTCTAAAAATAAATAATTTTAGTTACAAAAAATAAATTCACAGTAAGAGGGAATGACTGAGAAGGTGTTACAGTAACAGCAATGTTGGATTTAAAACTGCAAGACATTTTTCCTAGTATCTCCTGTCCTTGCCAATCAAAATCATGGGATTCCAAAACTGTGTCTGAGTAGAAGCTAGGTAAGCTTGGTGCACAAGCGAGGGCAATAAGTAGCCTTGTAATATTTAGTGTTGCAAGGTTATCAGGTTAAGTTATTTATCTGTTAAGAGTAGAAGGCTGTTTTCTGCACCACAATAATAGTAAAATCAAGTAACTATGCAGCATTTGGCAGTTAATACTGAAAAGTTAAGGTACCAGTCTCTGATAAAGTCCTGTTCAATTTGGCCACTAGGTTGCACTACATAACAGTTGTTAAAAGCACCTTTGCTACCTCCTGGAAATCATTGCTGTGAATGATGATGTAGAACTGTAACATTATTATAACATGATAACGTGATGATTTGTTTGTCTAATCTTCCTAAGCATGTCACATTAAAAAAAAAAAAAGGATACATATAAGAGATTTTAATGATTTCAATCTCCTAATATCACTTAATGAGTTTCTTTTTTATGTTCCTGACCAACCAATGCAAATGTAACTGATTTTCAAAGGCTTTGAGACAAATACTGCCTTTAGTTCACTGCATGTGGTCAACAAAATACTCTTTTGGAGTCTGTGTTCCTCAGACAGGGACAAGGGGCTTCCAAACACAACTCAGTGCCAAATAAATAATACATTTGGAGATGTGATAATTTTCACACTTCATGAATTTGGATATGATTTGTCGCTGACTAGGAAACATAGCCTCTTTGCCATATTCAAATGACAACAGTAAGTAAAGGGTAGTGTTAAATCAAGCCCATGAAGTCCAAACCAAATCAAAACCAGTAACCATTTAAACGTTCAGGTTTTATCTGTTTCACTTACTGCTGCTGGTATACTCACTCACTTCAAACAGATTATATATGGTTCCCTTTTTGCATGCATATATCACACCAAATCTCCAAAGACTTTCTACCCCTGATTTACATAGTTCACACACTAAACTGCTGTATTGTGTCTCATCTCATCATGTAGCTGCGTGCTGTTAGAATTCCTTTACTCTAAAATACTTCTTCTATGGCCTGATGCATTCCTTCGGCAAAGACATTTAGCCTCCTACTTCTTACTAGAAGGTAGATTCCTTAAGTTTCTTCTTCCTAGCTGGTGAAACCACATGTAACTGATCACAGGAAGGGGTCTTCGTAAGATGGGGCTCAAATCACATGACAGGCAAAGGCCATAGGACTGGTTCCTATACATCAAGTCTGAGATTTGTGGCCACACATCTCTGTAACACCCTATATATAGACCAGTGCTGAATACCGTGCTCCCCAGCACCATAACCACGCCCCCTCCCCGATCTTCAGCCATGTAAGCATAGTGGCATTACAGAGAAAAGTCCTAAGTGGAATTCTGCAAGGGATTGATTCCACTTAACAAACTCAAAAACTATTTGTAAAAAGGTGTTAGCAGTGAGGTGGAAAGTTTGCTGAGGATACAAATTTAATCAGTGTAGTATGAGGGCTGAGTGCCCGGAACTGTAGATGGGCCTTGTAAGACTAAGTGACTGGATAACAAAATGGCAGAGGAAATTTAGCGTAGATAAATGTGAAATGATGTACGTGGGCAAAAGTGTTCTTGGCTTTATGAATAAAGTGATGAGCTCTGAGCTGAATGTTACCACTCAGAAAGGAAAGTTTGGGATTATGACAGATAGTTCCATAAAAACACCAACTCAGTGCATGGCAGCAGTTCAAAAATGCCAATATTTGGAATTGTTAGGAAAGGAAAAAAGAACAAAACAGAAAATGTAATTATGCCAATGTATAACACTGCAGTTTGCTCTCACCTGGAATACTGTGTGCTGTTCTGGTGCTTGCATCTTGAAAAGGTTATATTAGATCTGGAAAAAGTTCAGAGAGGTGCAACAATAATGATCAGACATGATAAGACATGGGAGTGAATGGCTTCCTTATGAAAAATAATTGAGCAGGCTGGAACTCTTTTTTTCTTTCAGAAAAGAAACAGCTTATGGAAGGAGATAAAAAAGGCAAAAAGGAGAGGGTGAGAATTAATGATCAAAGATGCAAGTATAAGAAAATGTGCTCAAGTAGGGTACACTGAACAGGGCAGCACCCTTAGCTTCTGGGTGTCCAAGGAGCTGTTAGGTCCTGCCCAGTTGTGCTTTGCCCAGTGGCATGGCAGGGTAAAAAAACAGAATATGGCTTCACTGCTGGATCCTCCTTGTCAGGCTTCCTCTTCTTCTCATGGTGAAAAGCAAAGCCAGGCTGGCAATGGCCGTAGGACATTGACAAGGAGATCCTCCAAACTGGAGGGTCCTTAGATGCTCCATTGCTCATTCATATTTTATTAGTAAGTAATTTATAAGGTGAATGAAATGAACCACCACTGAACAGGCAGTTCAGAGTAACCAGAGGCTGCATCTAAAGACAGAAATGAAGGCCAGTGTAGATGAATGTGTACTAGAATGTACCAGCTAGCACTTTACAAAAACATACTTTTAAATCCTAGTAAATACAAGTTTGTTCTGTATCAGGCAGAACTGACATCTTGCTGTGACTCATTAACTTCTTAATATTTAAACAAATGTGCAGGGAATCTAAAATATAACCACTTCTAATGAGATGCCTTGAAGTATAAACAGAAATTTCATCACTGGAATCCAGAAAAGAGAGTCTTCAAACATAATTGGAATTTATCACCTGTAAGCATCTTTCCACTATTGATGTAGCAACAGTTGTGTAGAAATGTAAAGCAGAATTCCGGTCAGCACTTAGAGCACTCAATGCCATGCACTGCTTTTAAAAGCAGGACTGATTGTACCCCATATTCTGTACCGACCAATTCCGTATGGGCAAATTCACTCCCTTTATTCTCAAAGTAGACTTTCAGGCTTAAATGATACTACTCTCCTTCCTTTCCTCTCCCAAACTCCTATGTTATGCCTGGGGAATGAAGCTGGGTGGATAGGCGCAAACCACCTTCCTCACACGTTTCTGTAAAATAGCAACTAGAAAAGGAGAAAGGGAGAAATGGAGCCTAGTGATCTTATTTTCTCCATCTCATGTTTTTCTGCTTCACGGGATTACTGAGAGAATTAGTTATTCCTCAAAAGAGCTTCTAAGGATATGCTTTGTATGGAAATATAGAGCTCCTTCATGAATGGTCATGATTTTCTTCACATCTGAATGATCAGGAAGTGGTTTAGGAATAGAAAACAAATCCTGCTGTCCTGATGAAATTTATGTGAAAAGAACCTCTATGAGAAAACCCCCATGGATTATGAGCCTCCTCATAGAGGCTATTCTTCAAGAGAACGTGCAGTGAGCCAATGTAATCAAGGATCAAGAAAAGTAGGAACAGACATTTCTTGCCAGCAATTACTGAAACAAAACCTTCACTGATTTCCAAATATCTTCTACTTGGCATGACCAAGTCATTGCTAGTATAACTACTGTGAGGGTGCCATCCCAAATATTGCATGCATCTTAAGTGCAAACGTTCTTTTAAACTGGTAGCTAATGCAGCAGGTAATAAGCATATGGAAAAGATTTTATTCGCACAATGTCTGATCTGAAATGTTTATTGAGGTAAAAGAGTATTAGATTCTTACGAACTAGAGGACTGCACTGCTGTTCTTCCTTACCACCTGGTATTTTATAACATGCATCTACAATAAAAATTAGCTATGATATACCTAACAACAGTTGCCAGTTAGCTTGTGGCTTTTGGCATCACAGCAGTCAGGTCAAGGTCAACTCGCCTGGTAGCATTGGCTTATTTGACAGGAAGATGCTAATCGATGCTTGGAACCTGAAACATTTTAGCCATGGCTATAGTCAGCAGTAGAAAGAAGAGTGAAAGTGAAATGAACGATGAGAAGAGAAAAGCAAATAAAGATGTCAAAACAAGTGTCTTCCCAAGTCATTTTGAAGATTTCCATTTTAAAATACCTTAAAAAATAGTTTACTGTCTGCTATTTGAATTTCTCTCAATTGTTGGCACATTAGCAGTTATCATATACTGTATTTAATTGTATTACACATACAGTATGTCATAATAAAGACAAAACTTTCTTTAATAGCCTGCTCAGCTCAGAGTAATAATCTGTATGTATATATATACATAGAGATGTATACATCTCATATGATGTATACATTTTATATAACTTATATAACTTATGTAACAATTGTCTAACTTATACAACCTATATAAGTTGTCACTTCTGCAAACTGCTAACTGCTACATAAAATGTAAAATAAGACAAGTTCTAATATATTATAGATAACTAAAAGGCAGTTTTAACTATAGTGGCAATTGCTTATGTAAGCTAAATACACTTATACAGAATTTTTACAAGTTTTCCATAAAAGATACCAACTATGGTAACCATTACCATAGTAATGCATTATGCATGCTTTCTGAGACAATATCCTGCGTCTCAAAATACCTAAAACCTAGTTATCTATACTCTCTGAGTTTTGCTTGTAACAAAACCAGAAAAAGGACAAAGGTAGCTTTTAGCCTCGAAATATTTCTTTTCTGATGTTTGAATTTCCCTAATTTCAGGCTTCTACAGTTAATTAGTGCAGCCTCAGATTACTCTGACTTTCAGCTGCTCTTGGCTAGGAATTCCTAAAAGGTTGTTCTTTCCATCAGAGGAACTCAGAGCACAGCATTAATCCAGCTAAATGCCATATTGTGGAAACTATGATGGGTCTACTATATGCATATTAAGCCATCTCTTTACTATACAGACAACTGTGGTTTTTCTTTTTTGGTTTTGTTTTTAGTTTTGTTTCTTTGTTTGTTCGTTTTGTTTGCATTAAGTAGGCTTGCCGGGTGCACTTTTCATTGTTATATGGGCCCAAATACAGACTATAGAATTGGGCTTTACAGTTGCTTGTCTGTCCATCCCTCCCGCCATCATTCCCTCCCTCCCTCCCTCCCTCCCTCCATTCACCCAGCCAGCCAGCCACCCAAACATGTGATCACTGTATTAGCATGAACCTCATATCATGATTTTGATTTTTATTAACAGGATTAGAGAGGAATCTCCCACAGTATCACAGACTGGTTGAGGCTGGAAGGGAGCTCAGGAGGCCCTCCCGCCCAACACCTGCCTAAGCAGGGCACCCAGCGCACCTTGCCCAGGACCCTGCCCAGGTGGCTTTTGAATACAGCCAAGGAGGAGACTCCATGGCCTCTCTGGGCAACCTGTGCCAGGGCTTGGTCACCCTCACAGTAGAAAAGTGTTTCCTGATGTTCAGATGGCACCTCCAGTGTTTCACTTTATGCCCGTTGCCTCTTGTCCTGTCACTGTCATCCAGCACCACTGTAAAGGGCCGGGCTCTGTCTTCTTTACACCAAAACTAAAGCACCTGGTATTCTTAGGCAGTCTCCCATACAAGAAACTAAGGCTTGCAGGCTAAAGCTTCATCCTTCACACCCTTATTTGCATCAGTAATCCTCAGTAATTGCATCATTTATTGGCATGAGTAAGGCTTTGGGAGAACAGTCCTAGGACAATAAAATTTAAATTTTGGTGCTCTATTAAAGAGGTTAGCATCAAATGTACCACTTGCATTTAAAATGTCTTGCACTTTACTAGAGTAGCAACCATGATGCTGTTATTCATTGTTTTGACTGCTTGATTTAGACTGGAGAGTATGAAAACACAAAAGGTAAGTAACAGAGAATATAAATTGAACGTTTATAATAGTCATACCAGGAATCCCCTTTTACTTTCCTTCTGAGACAAAAAAGGGAGTTTGAAAGAACAGAGAACTGAGCGACTAACCATATTTTAAATTCTTTTATAAAAATCAGAAGACATTTGTTGAAATCATTGCCACCATCCATGATGAAAATCAGCATTATAATTATATAAAATTATAATTTTAATTATTATTATTATTATTTTTTGTATGGATAATATACACATCTCTAATCTCACTAACAGTAGCTTTAGTTGCCCTGCCAATTGCAAAGTCTAACAAATGAGACTCCTGGAGAGATTTACTACAGCCATTTATGGCACTACCCTAACCAAAATCCAAAGATGAGGCAGCTGTGGCCACACCTCTCTAGTGCACCATCTAGTCTGCTCTGCACCGTCTGCATGGCTGTAACAGAAGATTAAAAACAAAACCAAAAAAAGTAGATAAAAAATTACAGCATATGAATGAGCATAGCCTACATCATATTTGACAAAATATCCCTTCTGGATCACCTGTCGAATTTTAGAATGCAGTGAATCCCTGTATACTGGTTCTGACTTCTGTTAAGATTTATGTTCCAACTGTGCCAACTAGTCTCGTGGCTTTAGTAAGATACAACTGATAAGCTATTCCAGGAAAGGTTTGGTCCTTTATGTGCACTAGTTACTATCTCTTCCTTTATTCTCAAGGCTACTTACTCAACTCCAAATAAAAGGATTTATAAAATATATGTATTGGAAGTGTCTAAATATTTCTTAAATTTACTGTGTTCCTGGAAACCATCAATGTGATTTTGCATAGAAAATAAAATGAAAAATACTTTGACTTTAACACTACATTACATTAAAAAAATGCAGGAAGAATTAGATTAGTTGTTTAATGTTCAAAATTAAACACTTTTAGTCCTAATGTTACTGAATAATATTGTGGTTTTTTTTTATGGTTTAAATACCACAGAATATCTTAAATATGTTTTCTGATAGATCTGGGACAACAAATCCCTTCTGGACATTTATCTCTGAAATTACATTGAGAGGAATAAACAGCTGTCGGGAATATAAATGCTAACTCATCAGAATGCTGACTCAGTGCTGTGGAAATCAAAATACGTTCATACACTGCAGAGGTAACATGTCATACACAAACTAGTCTTTTTTTCTTTTTCTGTTGGACAACCATAAACCAGTTGAATTAAAATATTGGAACAAAACTAGGAGGAGAAAGCAAATTATAAATAACAAAAATCCTAGGGTCCTTGAAAAGACCTGCCATGCAAGTGAAGAACAGTCACCATCATAGTCAGGATTTATTAAACTGTCACTTTTAGTGGTAACAAATTTATTCTTTAACAAGGATTATCTCAATAATCATTATGTTATTAAAGGCCCACTTCTGCTTTCCTTGTAATTAATAGAATTTATTAATTTTGTGGAAGCAGGATTTAGCAACGAAAGGATGCCAGATTTATGTGAAGGGTCCCGGTAGAGATATCCAATGTCCAATTCTCCATTAAATGTCCAATTTCTCCATTAAATATGAGTTGAATGTTAGTGCTTTTTCTACTAAGATTTCTTAAGTGTGGAAATTTGTTGCAGGAGAAGATGACTGTATTTTACTAAAATAGCTGGTGTTCTGTCAAGAGATGTGAAAAGTTTTTTGTTTTTTTTTTTTCAAACAAGTTTTCTTTTGGTAATGAATCCCCTTAGGGAAATAATTGCTTTCTAGGCATTATTTCAGGACTTTTTATCCAGACTAAACTTATTTTTAATAGCTTGGATCGAGTATTTTGACTTCAGTTGAAGCTGCCTACACTCTGTGACAAAGATTTTGGCTCAGTGTGGAGTTTTGTCCAAGCAAGTAATGACCTGGACTCACAATGTGTTTTCTGGTCGAACAAATTTCCCTGTATTTAATACATTTCTTGCAGGATACTCCTAAATTGCATATATATATATGAATGTATGTGCATATATTCATAAACCATTTCTAGAGTTGGTGATTTTCCCTTTTATATTTCTTTACTGATTTGCATCTAACTCTTGTGCCAAACACATCCCTTACAGAATTCAACCTATATTTTATAAAGGGACAAGTGCCTAGTCCTCTGGATATATACTGTGCAATAGGTTCTGCAGCAACGTTGCAATGAAGAATCTGCTTTTCAAAAGCATGACCTTGGGCATTACTCAGCAATGATGGCTGTCAAAGAGAAAGAGCAAAGGAGAGCAAGAAAATTTATTTTGAAATATGGCATTAAAGCTAAAGACTCTTTCCTGTGGAAAAAACAACCTCTGCCAAAGAGAATCTAAAACCAGAAAATCTAAAGCACCTCATATAATGAAATCCTTCTAAGGGTAAAAGATGATAGAATGCAAGTTTATTGCTTAGAAAAATCGAAATATTCAGAAAAACATACTGAAGCATAGAAACATAGACTTCCATTTTAATTTTCTAACTTCAAGCTTAATTTCTTTATTCATTGCAACTCTTGAAGCGATCAAGATTTCTCAAGCTGGAATCTTTCTAGGCAGCAGAATTTCTCTGCTGGGCTCCCTGATCCTGTGGCATCTTTGTCATGACTAAGTTATCATAGAGTTTCACAAGGCAGCCCCAGGTTCTGCAAAATCCAATCTAGAGGAATTGCATTATTGCCCTAGGTAAAGTAGTCTTGTTTTATAAACTGAGTGGAATTTGCCCTGTACTGTCATGTTAGGCCTTCTAGTTTCAAATCATCCAGCTGTTACTAATTTGTTATGTAGCTAGTATTGCTTTGTGCCGTATGATCTATGAGCAGCCAGCCTTTCTGCATATTTTTATACATCAACATGCTTAGTAACCTGTAACGTTATAAAATCTTCATGCAGATATTACAGAACAAGACTGGAGCTTGGACCTACTTGAGATTTACCATAGCTTATTGCTTTTGGTTTGAAAAATTACATAGTCAAGCAAATTTCTATATTTACTCCTTGGACACATTTTGATAAAAATCTGTGAAGCAACTTTTAATTACTTTAAAATAACTACCCTAATTTAAACTTCAGACTTGTGCATAATCTTTTGTCTAAAAATAAATAAATAATTTGGTACCTCACTCCATATTCCTTTTTTTTTTTTTCCTTGCAGTAATCTTACATGAGAAGTTTATAAGGATCATTTTCTAATTATACTCAGAGATACAGTATCTGTGATCTTGCCTCCTAAACTTCCTGGCCTACAAAAGATTTGTTGGTTTGGAAAGATGGTTATCTTGCCCAGACTTTCACATCTGGCATCAAGATCAGCACAGACAGAAAGAATCTGAAGCAATTTAACCTCTTGCTCTAATTCCAACTTCTGTTGAACAGCCTTTCTTCAGCTGTTCTGCTTCCAAATTAGCTTAGGATTTCTTATGTCATAGTAGTTCTAATCCTTCTAGTTAGGGACATGTTATCCATGTGGCAGCTCCACGGCAAGATTTTCACATTAACCACATACACTCTTTCTGCAGAATTCAGAGAAAAATGATGGTTTTATTTGGTTTTGTATGTTCATTTTGTATTAGCAGCTTCAATTTCATCGATGCTGTAACTATAGACGTGATTGTGGGTTATTTCTGAAATAGAATTTTTACCTTGAGTAGTCCTGCCAGATAAAACTTTATTTATCCAGACCAGGCCCCTGAGTTCAGGTTCTGTGGCTTAGCTTTCTTGTTTGTATTAACAGTAAGTTTTGGATTCGCTACTGATCTCAGTGGGACTTCGAAAGACTCCTCTTCTTAGGGCCCTGATTGGATTATGCAATTCACTTGCATATTTTTTCTTTTTCTTGACTTTTTCCCGGTCCTTAAAGTCACCTCTTGAAAGAGTGTAGGCACAGAATACACGATTCAAGAGCATAACATTTTCCAGGTTTCCTAATCCTTCTCTTGTGATATTTCTGTCACAAATTTCATATTCTCTACATCAAGTTTATTCCCTATGTCTTCTGCAACCTAGTCTCTCTTGGGAACATATACCTGGGGGAATTCTACCCTGTACAAGAGCAGTTAATGACCCTGCTTAGTCTCTGCTTCCAGCAATTCTGTTTGGGATGCTAGAGTATGCAGTAATGAAGCTCGACTAGGTATGGTTGGAGCCACGTGATATTTCTGTATGACAAAAATAAAAATTAAACATAGTTATTTGGGATCAGTTCCTCAGGCAAATCTGGTGCCTTAGAACGTTACTTCTTTAAAAGTGATTTGTCTTTAAACCCAATGAATTCTTTAAATAGAAAATAGGGTTGATCCTTAGCTAAGGTCTGACACTAAATTCTTTGTGATAGCTCTTTTTATATCCAGCAAACAGAACTCCTTTTTAAATCAATGTAAACTCCCTGAGTAATAGGAATTTTAATAGTGCCAGTGCCGCAGGATAATAAAAACCTGGCACAGAGACATTGCTGTCATGGAGAAATGTTAGGTTGTTGCATTAACTAATAACAATAGGCAAATTAATCAGTTTGGTTGCTTTTCTTTGCTGCCAGCCTGGTAGACTGGGATTAAGTTCTCTATTGCTGCCCAGGTTAACGGTTTTATTTTTGTCTTATTTTCTTATATGCCTATTTTTCTTTTGCCAATACAGTCCCCATTCTATACGTTGGTCTCCATAGACATCTCCCCATAAGTGTTAACACTTGTGATAAAGAATGGTGTCAGAACAGCCAGTCTCCCTTGGGAGGCATTTGCTCGTTCTTCCTATCTGGATCACTTGAATTCTTCAAAGACCAGCTGTACCTGAGTATTAATGCTCTTTCAGGACCATATGTTCCCCTTCTGCGTAAAAAGCATGCAAGGGGGACACTTACATAAAAAATCTCACTGCAAATTATTGCTGCATGCTCCTTATTTAAAGGATAAAGGATAAGACAATCAGGAACATATTATTTTAATCAACCCATGGAAGACATAAGAAATCCTAAAGGATACTTAAACAATAATGGGTACCTCTTTCTCTTGCCTTTCTCCAGCCTTCCCCAAAGTAATGATAACTACTGTCTGCAAATAACCCACTCTGTTCAGCTAAGTAGAAATATAGGCAGCTCTTTTAGAGTTATCTGTTGTTACACACAGCATGCAGACACATGATGGTTACCTGACAAAGGCAAAGTAGATGACAGACATCTATCTCACTCTGTAGCATTTGAAACATACTCTAAGCATGACTTTTGCCCGTTTACTTCCTCTACTCTACACAAGCAAACAAGCTATCATTGTTAGTACAGACAGAAAAATAATGATAATATGCAGCCAGCAGGCACAAAAAGATCATTTAAATTCCATTTCCAAGTTGTCTGATTTCCTGGGATTGTTCATCCCTTCAGTAATGTTTCTCTATATGAATTTCCTTATAACTCCCAATAATATTACTGAAACACAAGTGAGCAGATGTGTATTCCTTCTACGAACAAATATGAAAAGAGGAAAAATATCTTTATAAACCACCTGTAAACCTTGTCTGTATAAGCAGATCTCAATTACATGAGCAGTTTCCATTTCTTTATTCATAAGATTATGGAAAATAAGTATGTGCAAGCCAGGTGATGGAATTCCTCTTTTATCTGGGTTGAGAAGGGTGCAAAAAAATAATTATATATACTACAGTAATTAGCAGTCTCTGGTAAATACAATGAAGTTATAGGATGAAAGAATACTATATGGGGAGGGGGGAGTTTGTCTTTTCTAGTGGTTAGCTAAGCAATCAAATGCACAGCACAATTTATGAACAACTTCAGGGTTGCTACTAAACAAATGGGAGACAGTGTTGTCACTCTGCATAGGTGACGAAAGAAGAATTTAGCTGTTCTTAGAATGCATCCAATGGACTGCAAAGAAAGATTTAGCTTATGATATTGAAGGAGGAAGCATTGAAGTGAAAGCACATCAAAAGCAGCAACAAACTCTGAAAATGTCTCAGGATATTTCAATGTTGGGCCTGTAGAAGAAGTTATGAGGACATCTACAGAAATTTTACATAGGCAATTTCCATACCTTCAATTTCATGTCAGCCAGAAAATATGCAAAGAATAAATACGTGAGTTCATGGTCTCTTAATATAAGATAACAGAAAATACTGCATTCTTGTTTCATCTAGTGAAGGCCAATTGAGTTCAAAGGGCAAATAGCTGTTTGCTAGAATAAAGCTTGCTAATGAGATTCAGAGAAACACAGGCTGAGACAAAAGGTGGTAAGTGTATGTACTGTAGATCAGAAGGAAAAGAAGTGGAAACATTTTTAAGCGATGTTATATACCAGAGCAGAAATGTCTGTCTTCGGTGCATGTTAGATGTATTAACAGATAAATGTTATTTGTACAGTAGTATGACAATGCATGCGTAAAGAGAAAAGCAATGCCTTTCAACTGAAATTTTTTGTACTGTAAAAGACCTATGGCAAAGAAAATGGAAATTAAATCTCAAAATTTCATGAAGGTTCAGATAGAACTTAGAGCCAACTCCCCAAGAAATCCATCAGTCTTGAATTTGATGTTATTCACCATGATATTCCTTCAATGAGGCTGATATAAATTTGGAGATGACAGAAAAGGGAATGAGATTCTATGCATTATATTTAATTTAATCATATTCACTTGGGTTCTTAGCTATGACCTTGAATTTGGTCATATCTGTAATATAATTCACCATAAAGAAGCTAAGCTGCTGGAGCATCAGATTTGTCCTGAGTTGTCAGATTTCTACACCAAGTAGGAGGAAGAGTAACTAAGAAATTACGTTGGTATTATCCTGATTTTAAATTCATCAAAAGAATAAAATTCCTTACAACCAGAATAGTATCAGGATGTTTATACATAACTTTTTTCCTCATATAGTGAATCAAATGCAATGTAACCTACCTTAATCTTCAGCTTCAGATTCACAGGAACCCTTCTGGCAAACTGTTGCAAAGCTTGTGATTTACCGATGCTCTCACAGTGATTTGCACAGATCACCAGACTGGATGTGTTTTGCAGCGACTGCTTGCAAGTGTTGGTGTTTTGGTTTTGTTCCTAAAAACTATATTCTCTGTCTTCTTCAGGGATCCATGCACCTTCTTTAAGTGTCAGTGTACTCTGATACACTTTGAACTTGTCAATGCTGCAAAAGGGTATTTTCAGCCACAGCGAGGTCACTTACAGTACTGGAAACATCATCACTTTTGACTACATGAGCTGACATGAAGCTTGATTTAATTATTTCCATTCTAATATTCGCTGCTATTTATTTTTTCTGGTGTTTGGTCAATGCTTTATTCATTCTATTTCTTTGTCACTAAGTCCCAGGCAAAATTCTGGAGGAAGAATATCCCACTGGACTCATGTGAGCCAGCTGACTTTCTTCAGCAAAATGTGCTTAGCTTCTGTAGCACTTTTATCTCTCACTTGAGAGTGACAACAGTGTGTACGCTCTAGAGCTGCTTGGACAGTGGGTATACAGATAAGTGCAGTGGGTTTGTGAGTGCCCTTGTTCATTATCCATTGAGTCTTCTTTTTGTGTTCTGCTTTTCATAACTCAGTAGTGGTGCAGATGGTTCTAAGGAAGTTTGCATTACTGCAATAAAATGAACAGATTTGCAGAGATATATAGGATGCCAGGACAGATCTCTATTATGGGTCTGTTAGTTAATCTCCAAAATTTGTCCTTTTAGTATTATAGAGGAATTTTTACAGGATTAAAAGAAGGTTTATTTATCTAAAAATCACATAATAAATAATAATAATAAAAAAAGAACTTTATTTTCATTATTTGTTGCATCCTGTCTTGTTGCTCCAAAGATTGAAGAGCCAATGAACAGCTCCCCAAAAACAGTGCTGAGTAAGAACTGTCCATAGTTTCATAACTGTTTGCATGCTCTTTACATGCAGATGGTGGGTAAATTGCTTGGTTGGCAAGATAGCAAGTAAGCTCTCAAACCTGCTATTGTATCATGAGAAAATGAGGTTATAGGTTATATTGAGAAGAGTATTTGCACTCTAACTGTTACAGAGTGTATGTTGGCATTGTAGCAGTGCAGATCACAGCTTGATAGACCTTGGGACAGATACTATCCAGGTCAGCTCCAGGAAAACACTCACTATAAACATTGCTTCCAACACTCACCAAAATGCATTGACTAAACAATTCTGCCAGACTGTTACATGGTATAAAATGATGACTTCAGTGGGGCCTTGTTATTTTGTGCCAGCTGAGTACAACTGACCCCAAGAGGGTCTTGCTTATTCTTTGGATGCTCCAAGTAAAATTGTTAAGTAATAAGAGACAAGCAAAGAACAACAGCAGAGTTCTTTGTTCAGAGTTCAAGGACAGAGTATTAAAGTACAACGTCATTTAATATATTTTGCTGATCCATTTTTGGAGTACGTTAGAAAGTAGAAATATTTGGATATTAAAGAGTAGTAACGCGATGACTGATTTTAAGTTAGAGGAATAGAATCTTGTGCAACAGTATTGTAAATATTTCAGCTATACTAATGTCTTAATGTCTAAAAAAAAAAAAAGAGAGAGAAGCTGAACTGATAGAAAAAATGCCAAATAAACTGCAATAACAGCAAAAGATGGTTTAAGTCTATTAGTCTATTCGCCTTTCCAGACAAAATCTTAGCAGAGTGCATTATTTACTTTACCTTATTTTTTTGCTTAAAAACAAACAAGAACAAAAAAATGAACAGAAACCAATGAAAGAACAGCAACAAACAAACGAACACCTTTGTGCTCTGTGTTAAGGCACTAATAGTAAGTTGCTTGATTCTCCCCTCTCTCCTCTGTGCCATTAATGCGTTTTTTCCAGGATGTAAGGCATTATGCAATTTCATAGTGTAACATCAGGAGTGCCATAAAGGCAATTTTATTTTTATACTGGGGCAATTAAAAAAGAATTGGTCTACTCACAGCAAGTTTGGAGCCAGATCAGCTATGCCAAAAGCAGCAATAACTGCAGCGTAGAAGAGAAGATAGAATTGATTGTGTCTTCTCTGAGGAAGAGGATAGAAAATTGCTTATTTGTTACAAAAATCGAGTTTGTAGCAAGATTGTTGATCTGCACATGAATTTTCATCATTTATAAACAACTTATTGGAGGCTGGAAAAGTTTTGACACCAGTTAGTAAAAAAAGATAAGAGGATTTAAAATCCCCTATGTAGCCAAAGTAGAAGTAGAAAAAATATATACGATATCCAAAGATACCTGTGTCTGTAATGAACAGATCCACTCCTTATTTTGTATTAGATGGTCTTGAAGGAAACTATAGAGAAAAAATGTTTTAAGTACTTAATGCCACATCCCTGAAAGAATGCAATCCAGTTGTTAATTATTTAAATGACGTATTTAAAATCTTTACCACATTGTTTTATTGAAAAAAAATATATTTATTTGGACCAATATTTTCAAAGATGAACAAGAATGTGGGATACCCACCCACACATATTATATATTGTCTGAAGCTACACTCTCAAAAATGGAATCTTTTTTTAAACTTTGGCTCAAGGGTTTCTTGAAGCTGATATTTATAATTATACACATACACTTAATGGGAGGTCTTTACCTCCCTGGAATGTTACTAATGCTACCTCTGATGTGTTCTTAAAATTAAAAATGCAGTAACTAAAATATCAAATCTTGCAAATTCGTAACAGTATGAATAACTTTTGCTCTACAAAAGAGTCCTATTTGATTTTCAATAATTTTGAATATAAAAACTGTAACTCACTACTGTATTCTGAATCTAACCCAATGTCTCCCATAGGGAGACTAGGCTGTGGTATGAGCTAATTACTGATGAAAGCATTACACTCACTTGTTCTTAGCTACTCTGCAGCTGATGGGGACTCCCAAAGCACAACTGTCTCAGCAGCGTGCTCTAAGTTGCAGCCAGTCTGTCTCCCAACAGTCGACTCCCCGCCTATAAACCCAAGGCACGGGCCAAGATTTGATCACACACTGGCATTAATCTCCACCTTCTCGGGGTCTGTCCGTCTATCTGCTATATGCATCGCTGTGCTGGTATAAACTATCATGAGCCTTAGTAACCAATCCTTCAGCCTCTGGTCAAGATGGTTCTCTCATCAGGTGTTGTCCCAGATCCTCAAAAAAGTTCCCCACAGCATCAAGATTTTGTTAGTTGGTTTATCTTTCACCACCTTTTCAATTCTTCATTCCCACTTGCTAGGCTTACTGTGGGTATCTCAAGGTTTATGATCTATCAGGATTTTACAACAGACAGGAATATAGCAACAGTATAATCACTTGGGAAGATCTGCAATCTTTACCAAAACCTCATATAGGTTTTCTTACATGGGAATTACAGGAGCATTTGGTAAATATTAACATTGATAAATATTGAATTCTTACAGGTTTTAAACCGTAATTTAAAGTCTGAATCATTATGTTTTAAAAGCCTTGTTTATCACTATTTTATCATTCATACTTTTTAATTTTATTTTTTTTTTTAATTTTGTCTTTTATTCAGGCTGGACAATGAAATGAGTAGCTTGCAGTCCTTTAGGTTTTATCTGTTCTTATTTAGTTCCACTTCTCTCTGTCTCAGACAAAAGTAATACTTGACTATTACTAACCCTTGTGGGTTGAAATCATTTGAGTAAAGTTTGTCAAAAAAAAATCTGCTTAAAATCAGGCTTAATGTGATTTAAAAACCATTATATTATCAGCATAAACAATATTCCTCTATTGATCTCCACTAACAGTTTTGTGTTCTTTTCATTGTAGATTACTGTATACTTGCCTCTAATTATAGTAAATCCTATTACATTAATTCTCATTGTAGTGGTAATCTGATTAAAATAGTATAGTGTAAAAGTCATACAGATTGTAATGAGAGTGGCTTCTTTCCACAAAGTGAAAAATGGGTTTCATATGTGTAGTAGTGCACAAATATACAACTGGACTTATAAAACAGCCTTTAACTAGCATTCTGAATGATTTCAATGTATTCCTGTAACACTCAGCTGGCCTTCAGGCTTTACAGTCTCATGGATGTGGAAACATTTCCATTAGGATTTAATCAAAGATATTAATGAAACTAAATAAAGGTCTAAATTATTATTACTTTACAAAACGTGGCATGCATATATTTTGGCACAAGAAGCTCCTTAAATTTTAGTACTCCTCTCTCTCATTTTGATTTATTTATCCTGATATGTACAGCTAGCTTGCACAGAACTCACTATTCAAATTTAAAGATGTAAAGGAAATGTAGAGACGTATTATTTATAGACAGTTGGGCAGAGTCTTACAAATCAGTCCTCATTCCCAAGTTTTTCACAGAGGTTCTATAACATCTACCACAATAGTTCAGAAATACAACCTTTCCTCAGTCTCCCAATATTTTACATTTTTGTTTTTCAGAATTCCACACCAGGGAACCATCATTATTGCCTGCTATTCACAATTTTGTCTTCTCTTTTAAGCATTGTGTGCTCTGAGGCTTCCCCATCAGGCATATCATCTAAAAATGACACCTATTAGCAACTACCTCCCAGAATGATAGCAAGGTCTGGTCACACCTCACCTCAGAGTTACATACTCTCTCAGTTCTAACAATATGCAGTTAGCAAGACTAATTAATTAGATCTTTGTGTACTGAAGTTGTGATGTGTTGCAGATGGTAATATATTTCTTAGAATCTTTTATGGGAAGTGATGTTACTTACACTTCTTTTTCTGTTGCATCTCATATTGAAATTGTGTGCTTGGTGACTTCTTCCCTCCAGTAGTTTTCTACATGAATAATCTGTATCAGAGAGCACTAATGGAATTCATGCATATGCTTATCTTTTTCTACATTAAGCTTATTTTATCCTGTGACAGGGTCATGTCTGTCAGGCATAATGTGATATTTGGATAATCTTGACTTAAGGTGGTTTTCTTTTTTTAAAAGTAAAAACTTAAAATTACAAGTTTGCAAGAAATGGGTAAATGTAAAAGTAATGTAGGGTGTAGCAGTACAGGTCCACTTTGTTCTAGCCAGAATTCTTGGCTTTAATAGTATTCTTATTTTTGCAGTAACCTGAAATTTGATAGTAATAGTGTAAAGAAGCTACACATCAGAGCCCGCAGAACAGCACTAACACTGTTCATACAGGAATCCATTACTAAATAGTCCTGGCTATAGTGAAATGGGGATATCTTCTTGTTTGCAAGTTTCTTGTAAAAATGTCAATAGCTTATTCTAGATAGTCCTTTATTATTGATAAACCACAGTTAAATAAAACTATTTTTTTTCTGTGAGGATATTCTTCTGAGAAAACACAGTGAACATTCTTTCTTCCAAACAAAATTATTTACCTATTTTTATTTTGGCAGATCAAATGAATGACCAGGAAAAACTCTTTCAGAAAATGTAAGTTAATTCAAAATGACTGTGTCAGTTTATTACCATATCCATGTAGACACATATTTTTCTGTCATCAGTCAAGCTAGCCTGTCATAAAGACACTTCAGAGAAATGTGAAAACTTTGCCTATTGTAGATGATCAATTGAGCAGTAAAAAGTGAGAGGAAAATTCAAGATTTTTTTGTTTTGTTTTTACAGTGATACTACATGTATCTTTATAGATCTTCATGTAACATGCAGTTAAGTATGGAAGAAACAGTAACAGACCAGAAAAAGGCTTTCCATTATATATCATAAATACATCAAAAAAGGGTATAGAAAAGCTCTAGTAGATAATAGAAAAAAAAAAAAAGTCACAGAATTACATATTGTAAATGCATAAATTGGAAACATAGAAACACACAAACACTGTTTTCTTACTTTTGAGGAGGAAGAAAATAACTGCTGGAGCACCATATCTGACATACCTGTAGATTCTAAGGAACTCTTTTGCTTTACAAGTATGATCCTTTTATTTGTTTTCCTGGAAAGAAAAATGGGACATGTGAAGCTGATACATGACATTGAAATGGCAAGAAAGTCTGTTTCAGAAGCTGTCTTTACTGAGGTATCTGCACTAACGCTGCTAGTTAAAAGAAATCTTCATTAATATTATGATTATAATCGACTAACTGTAAAAAATAACAGAATACACTATTATTAAAAAAGTAATGATGAAAAAGAATTCTATTAGTAACCAGGAGATCAGTAATCTACTGTCATGTTTTAATGTCAGTCTTGTATCAGCCTCTGGAATTTCACAGTGACACTTCACCAATTAAACTGTGTAATAAGAAGTTCTCTAATCACATGAAATGCAACAGGAGCATAGAATATGACTAGCATATCTCAAGACTTTTTTATTAGTCATTACAGTAGAAATCAGCAAGGGGAATGGGTATATTCTACGAACAAACAAAATGTCAATTCTTCAATCTACACAGTAGCACAGTATTGAGAAACATGGAATGAACAATGTAATGTTATGAAAAATCTTTGTTTTATGCAGAGTAAAGATTAAGACTATTCTAAAATGCAAATAAAATATTCTAGTTAATATGCCATAAAACAGCAACAAGTTTATTTGATGTCTGCTTTAGCTCTAAAACAGTTTTGACAGACTAAAAAATGAATGCACCCGAGAGGTTAAAATTTACTATTAAGACCTAATCTACCCTCAAAAGTTGCTGATGTGGCCATTATATTACCAACGACAATGCTTTTTATTCTTGTAAGATATTTATCTACCTATTTATTTTTGCCAGACAGTGTAGCTTATGCAGGTTTGCTGAAAAAAATAAGCTAAATCAGTAAAAATGAATATTTTTGCTCTTTTGCCAGCACAGCTATACCAGTTAAAGATATGGTTTCTTCCTCCTCACATTGTTGCAGAAAAAAATACATTATCTTAAAAAAAAATATATATATATCAAGTGTACCCTAAACTTTCAAAAGTGCATTTCTGTAATGTCTCCAGAGAGTCTTTTGGGTCAGACCTTAATTTCTCCACCTCCTGTGAGTTTAGTCAAGACTGAGTGATGCAGGTGAGAGTTTGGAAAGAATGGCAGCTAGTGACAACTGGCACTACAGGGATGTGTGATGTGCTAATGATAAAGGAAAGGAAGATAAATGATGAGATTACTTAAATCACATATAAATCAGCAGAAGTAGATAATACTGTAAAGTCTTGTTTTGCACTATCTGAAATCTCATATATATTCTAACAATACTAAGATTGAAAAAGATGATGGACGAAGCTTAGAATGAAGATAGCATTAGGTAGACCACCATTACACTCTCTTATTCTTAGTGCTCTGCAGCTGATAGGAGCTGCCAATGCACAGCTGTCTAAGTGGCATTCTCTAAGTTGCAGCCAGTCTGACTCCCACTGTTGACAACAGCCCACTCCCCACCTATAAACACCAACGCATGGGCGATAACACATTCGATAACGCATTCGATAACACATACTGGCATTAACCTCCAGCTTCTTGGGGCCTGTCTATCTATCTGCTATACACATCATCATGCTAGTATAAACATACTATTATGAGTGGAATGTGGGGCAGCCACACGTCTGTTCAAGTGTACCAGTCATCCTAATATTGTAACTTGTAACTGAAAGAGCAGTATGTTCTTCCAGAGCCACGAAGTGCATTGGAAGGTCATACCAGGGACCGACTTCAGATGAAAAAGGGGTGTTGACGATTGCAAGTAAAAGATGTATTATAGAGTTTGTTCTAAGGTAAAGTCTGCAGTTAAGTTACCTAAGCAAATAGAATTAAGAAATTATTATGTCTCCGCGTGATTTTGTACTGAAAAAAAAAAAAAGCAACCAACAAACATGCTATGAATCATCTATGTTAACCTGAAGTAATTAAATTGGACTTGAATTGTGTTTTGAATGTATGCTAGGTTCAAAAAAATGTAAGCAGCTTTCATCTTTCTGTAGTGAAGGAGAGTGTATCTCATCAGACAGAATGAGTTTGCAAAGACAACAGCAAATATGACCAGACTGCCTCTGTTGCAGGGATATCTGCTGCATAAATTGTGGCCTTAACTCAGCTAATGGGTCCACACAGGCCTCAGAGGTAACAGTGGGATGTCTGGACGCTTACCCTAATCTGGAAGCGGCTGACTGACTCCTGTTAAAAATAGGCTCTCCATCTGAAAGGCAAGAAAGGCAGGACTGTTTTACTTTTTCAGCTATATAAAAAATATGTGCTTAAAATATGATGTTCTTAAAGGAGATATATAATGGAGTAGCACTAAGAAGGAACAGGTCTGAGAGAATAGAAATAATTGCAATTAAAGCTAGAGGATAACATTTCTTTATTACGTTTTTTCTCTGCAACATACATCAAGAACTACTGATGATATATAAACAGTACAAAAGTTAATTTGTTAGTACCAGATTAACAGTATAATCATTGAAAACTATAGAGCTAAATCTGAAATAGCAGTAATTATTTTGCTAATTTAAAAAGAATTAGGAAGTCCTATTGAATTAAGAATAGAAATCGCTAACCAGACTTCAAAATGTTGAATAAAGATCTGAATATGCAGCCAGGTTCCATTTTAAGTCTTTATGCAAAGCATTGTTGGCACATTTCTTAACACCTTTGTATATAAACGCTTAAAATAAATGTATGTCCCAAATCTGCCACTATAAAAATGGGAAAAGCAATGTTTGGGGACTCTCAAAGCTTACCTGCTTCTCCCTGTTTTATCACCTTTCAAATAAACTTTGCTTCCCTTGTATCCTTAGATTCTCTTATCTAAAAAAATTCTACCACTACAAATAGATGAAGAGTAGATTTTTATCTTAAAAGTTTCAATATGAGATGATGATGATATATATTTTTCTGAGAGGTATAACTTTCACATTGAATTGTGATATTCAAAACAATACAGTCTCATCCTTTTAGTCAGCATTTCCTAGCATTTCAAGGTGTAAATGATTTTCTCAATAGGACTGCACAAGTGTAAATGACTATTTCAATTATAATGTAGCTAACATTCTGCTAATGATGGTGAGAGTAAAATCCAGCCCACACTCATTCTCTCATAACTTGTGTGGGCAGCAAGCATTTTTTCGGTGAAGTAATGACTGGATGCACAGCAGGAGAAAACAATGTGTTGTTTTCATAGTTTTTTTATTTTAAGGCAAAAAATGATCTCCATGGGTTTTCAAACAGATTTGATGTTCTGTCTATAGAAGATAGTGTAGTACTAGCATTGTTTAAAGACAAAAATTAGTTCCTACTCCTTAACCTTCCTAATCATTTCAAGTTAACCATCCCTCATTGCTTTTAGTGCTTGATCTCTCAAAAGACAAAGAAACCCATAAGTAGAATCTCATGTGTTGTTGATGTGCGGGTGGCCATAGAGCTGGCATTTGAATTTTTAATTAAATATAAATTAAATATTTAATTAAACATACAATTTTGGGACATTTTTACACATCTCATTTCTACGCTGAAAATGCAAAGCTGTCCATATCGTTAACTACAGTAAAACAATTCTTATCATATGTTTCTAATTCAAATCTGATGTGTTTACAAGTAATATATTTACCTTCTCTGTACTCTTGCCTGCTGTAGTCTTAAGATATATATTACATTAAAAAATAATCAAGGTGACAATGTTCACAGTATTTTTCCTAGCTGATGGTGCCTGCCTGGGACATCTACTCTGGGTAAATATTACAATTCATATTTATTACATATTATATTACAGCCTCTTAATGAAAGTTGTCGCTTCAGCATGGATTTGCTCGTATCTGCAATTTGCAGAATATCTACATCTACATACTTAAGCAGTGCAGGAACAGCCAAAATATACTATTTCTTCACATAAATATCAGAACACCTACAGAACAGCTTAGAAAAAGTTTGACCTGTTTTAGTGGGTTTTCCATATTACTTTAGATTGACAGCGTTTCAAATGTGAATTAAGGATACCTTGAAGCTTCCTGCCAAAGCACAGTCACCAGCTATTTCTAGCCAAAATATTTTCAACTGCTGTTGATCAACAGGTCAGCCTTCTGCCCTTCACTTCAGGGATGTCTGCACTGAATGGGTCTCTCTGATCATATTTTGAATGAATTCCAAAAGCGCTTGTCAAAAGTGGGATCTTCTACAGCTCTTAATGCAGAACTGGAGTAGTAGGGCAAAGAACAGATTAAAGTTGTAATAATTGTCACACATAAGGCCATTACACAGTTATGCTTTCAGTGATTTTTGCTGAAGTACCCAGAAGGTGGGTAGCCCTGTAAAAAACATTTGATTCCTATCTGGTTTTCAAACACACTTCAGTTTTCCTTGTGTGTGAAAAAAATGTCAGGAGGGGAGGTTTGTCCTCTCTTTCCTGTGGGCTCAGTAGGCTTTTTATAGGTGACTTCACAACCCCATCACTTAGGGGTCTTGCTGCAGTGGGGAGCTGCACTCCAGCCACCTCACCCCGCGCCTTTTCCTGAAGGAGGCTTGGTTGGAGGTGCTGCTCCCGCTGCTGCACTGTCCTGCCAGCCCAGAGCAGCCAGCCACCTCCATGCCGTGCCTCACCTCACCCTCGCCTCCATCCTCATCTTCACCCTCACCTCACCTACACCCTCACCCCCCCTTCATCTTCACTTTCACCCTCACCTCACCTCCATCCTCACCTCACCTTCATCTTCACCTTCACCCTCACCTCACCTTCATCCTCACTTCACCTCCATTCCCACCTCACCTTCATCCTCACCTCACCTTCATCCTCACCTCACCTTCATCTTCACCTTCACCTCACCTCCATCCTCACCTCACCTCCATCCTCACCTCACCTCCACCCTCAACTCCATCCTCACCCTCACCTTCAGCCTCACGTCACCCTCACCCTTCCCTCACCTCCATCCTCACCTTCCCCTCACCTGACCTCACCGCCCCTGCCGCTCGCCTTTCCCCTCGCCGCCTCCGCAGGGCCGCCCCGGCGGGCAGTGAGGCGTCTCCCTCCCGCCGCTCGGTGACCGCCAACCTCAAGCTACAATGTCGGCCGGGAGGCGAGGGCGCAAATAACGCGGGGCTACCTCGGGGCGCTGCCGGGAGGCGAGGCGAGGCCGGGCAGGCGGCGGGCTGCGGCATGGCGCCCCGCTGATGGCGGAGGGCAGAGCGGCAGCGGCGCCGCATGGGCCGGGGAGGGAGAGCCCAGGTAACCGGGCCGGGCGGCGGCGGCTCGGTGCCCGGCAGCGGGCAGAGATGGCGGTTAAGGGCCGCTCGCCTTGCGGGGCAGGGGAGGAGCGGCTGCGGCCCGGCCTGGGGGCAGCGGGGGGTCGTCGGGCCTAGCGGGGGGACGGCGCAGGTGAGGGGGCGAAGCGCGGGGCGGGCGGGAGCCCCGCGGCGGGAGAGGCACGGGGCGGCGGCAGGCGGGGGGCTGCGAGAAAGGGAGTGCGACAGCGGCAGGAGGAGGAGGAGGAGAGGAGCGTGGGCCCGGGGGGAGGGCAGAGCGCGGCGGGAGGCGGAGGAGAGCGTCAGCCCGGGCACGGATGGCGGGAGCGCGGCGGGAGGCGGAGAGCGTCAGCTGGGGGCAGAGATAGAGGGAGTGCGGCAGGAGGAGGAGGAGGAGGAGGAGGAGGAGGAGAGCGTGAGCTGGGGGGGCAGAGAGAGAGGGAGCGCGGCAGGAGGAGGAGAGGAGGAGGAGGAGGGGAAGGAGCGCGACGCAGGGACGGCAGATGCCTGGAAATAAAAATTTGATGATTGCATGCAGCGGCTGGAGAGACTCTGTCGGTGGCGGCGGCGGGGACGAGGCAGGGACAGGGGGGGCGACGGCAAAATGAAGTATCAGAAATACCTGACTGTCTTGCAGATGGCCATAGGGGTGACCGCCTCCAACAGGGGCAGTCTGATGCCCTTAAAGAGGAAGCTGTGGTGAGTAGGCACAAAGCGGGCCGGCGGCACTGCGGGCCGGGCCGGGCCGGGCCGTGTCAGGGCGGGCGGGCGGGGGCTGCCCCCTAGGACCGGCGCCGGGGCCGGGAGCTCCGTGCCGGGACCCGCTGCGGGCCCGGGGCCGCCGGCGGCATCCCCGCGGCGCCGAGCTGCGAGGCCGTCGCCTCAGAGCGCGGCGCCGGTGCCGCCCGAGGAGCTGTCCGCGCCTCACGCCCGGAGCCGCCCGCTCGCTGCCGCGCTCCCCGCTGCCCCGGCGGGGTCCCGGCGGCCGGGCCGGCCCCGGTTTGGGTCCCGGTTGCCGGTGAGGCGCCGCCGCCGGGCAGGGGCACCCCGCCGAGGGGCGCCCGGGGGGCGAGGAGCGGTGCGGGGCTGCCGGCGGGCCGCGCTGTGGGCAGCCCTAGGTCGCACCGAAATCCTGCCTCGCCTTCCTCGTCGGTGGCTTTTTGGCTTGCCGGTGGGCGCGCTGAACTGATTTTTCTGGTTGAATCAACAATATGCCGTGAAAAATGTATTAAAGTGTAATTGTGTAATGTGGGTGAGTAGGGCAGCGACAGGCATATGGCACCGCGATGCCCGGGCACTGGGAGCCCGGCTGAGGCACTGGGACGCGTGTCGCCGCCGGGGCAAATGGCGAGGAGAAAATCCGTGAACTTGTCAAGTCAGGTTTTCTGGGGGGAAAATGCCAAGGAAGAATTTGGTACGCTGAGGATTTGTTATCCATAAAAGACTAAGAGTGACATTTTAGGTGGTGATGCTCATATGGTTTTCTTTCACTGGACTTAAACGTTCCTAGGGAAGGAAAGTGAAGTGTCATAGAAGGCAGGGTAGGTCACACTGCTTAAAAATAGGTAACCCGTGAACCGAAACATTTACATCGGCAGTTGCAACAAATATGGGTATTACCTTAATTGCAGAACGTGTCTTATACTCACTCTCTCTATATGTATACATATTATCAGCTAGCATTCACAATGTCAAGGAAATGCATCACTTGAAGAAACACTGTGCACCTAATAAGCTATGTCGTAAATTCCAAATCTTGCTCAATGACTTGCCGAAAAAAGCAGTTTGGCAAATCTGTTCATACTAACTGTAATGTACAAACGTAGTCTTAGACAAAAATCTGTTGACATGCTAAGTTTTATTACATTTAATCAAATCAAAAGGTTTTACAGTGTATGCAGTGGTTTGATTTTGATTATGTAAGTTACATAAAGTGCCACTACCATACCTATTGTATTTTCCCCAAAAGCTTTCCTTGTCTGTGTGCAGCAGCATGTTTCATACATCGATATATTACTTCTTTTGAAAGTCTAATTATGGGTAATATAATGCTAACACTTCTTATGTTTTATATTTCCTGTGTCTCCTTGGAAATTTTTTCTTTGCTGACATGTTCAAGTGAAGCTATTTATATTTGCGTACATTTAAAGTCTGAAAGGACATTATTCAACTTCTATCTGATGTCTTCAGTTGTAGTTAGATCACCTCTGTATTGCCTAGTTTCATGGCAATATTAATGTGCTTTTTGAGGGAAAGCAAAACAAGATAGTGGATTCCCACTAATACGTACTATAAGCATTGCATTTCATAACATTTCTAACTTGTCTGAATGTTGCTGCAATGCTATGCCTTACGAAGATTTAGTTGACTAAGAGTGTTAGGGAAAAATAAGATTATTTCTTTTCTTAATTTTAGGGATATGTATAGATTATTTAAGATTTGAGATCATGTCTCTGGGATATTCTTATTAATAGGTGACATGATAATATGTAGTCACTTTTCCTTGGAGAACTTTAATAGCATTAGGCATTATCTTTGTGGATAGAATTTCTGCTCATGTATGAAATGCTATTCTCTGATGCATTTAGAGAAAGGCTTAAGGATACTTTTTCATGTAAATTTTTTTTTAAAGCTTAGTCTGTATCAAATCACCCATTAAGAAAAAGCAGATATTTGAGTGAAGAGTATATTAATACTAAAATCAATGCAATATTCGTGTATATTTCCAACATAGAAAACAAGAGCATATTCCAGGACTAGCTCTTTGGGAATCTCCAAGGTGCATAAAGAAAATGTATAAATCAACTCATTTTATAATCAAAGGATGCTGTTTTTTGTTTCTTTTTATTTAGTAACAGAACAACAACAACAACAAAACAAACAGCATTTTGTTTAACCAGTCAGCTTCACAAGTTCTTTGAGGTTTTAATACATATTGAAAGTGGAAGCAAAAGACATAATTTAATAAAAAAGGGTTAAAATGCTCATCTTTTTGTTGGTTGAGATAATCCACCTGAATCCTACTGAATGAAAATGAAAAAGGTACCAGCAATGGTTCACTCTTTATAGAGCATCTGTCACTCCAATTTTCTCCTGCTTTCCCTCCCAAAATCTAAGTTCTGTTTGTGATGCTTGAAGGCAGAGGTACGAATGAAAGCAAAAAAGATGGACAGTGATATCTCATGGTGGGTTAATAGTAAGTTGGTATAAAGTAGCTGGATATAAAAGAGAGAGCTGGCCAGAATAGAAGGAAGCTGTGCCACAGGCTCGCAGTGGAGAGTGGTGGAGATGGGAACTTGGCTGTGCTTAATGTGGAGCTTGATTGTTTTATGAGGAGGTTTAGTTGATAGGAGAATTTTGGACCTGGTGATGAAGGAAGTTGCTGGAGTCCCATACTGCTGATTCAGACCTTTTCCTGCATTTGTGAGGCATTGTAATCTAATACATAGAAACCTAAATGAGATGAGTAGGATGTTCTTAACGGCCTTGCTGGGAGGGCTGTACCTGGGTACAAAAACCACTGTCATAATGCTGCCAGTTAGCAGAGTCTATCAAGGCAATAAACTGTCTTTGTTCAGAGCAGGAACCTCCTTCCAGGTCAGGGCTGAGGCAACATGAGAAGCTTGCAGTATTTCTGTCTGTGATGAACTTCTTTCTGGACAGAAGGTTTTGTTTTTTGAGGTTGTACAGTAATACTGCTTTGGAGCACTACCTTTATTTCCCCTGGAGTAGAGTATTATCTGGTGCATTATGTTTAAAATAGTTGTAAGCGGTACATAATCAGTACTTTTCTTCTGAATCTCTAATTTCCACTGTGAAATGGGTTGTTTTATGGAGTTTTTCAAATTGTAAAACCTTCATACTAGCACCGTGCCTTAGCTAGACCAGTTATTACAGAAACAAAATTAAGAATTCGGAATGTGGTAACTCACACCTTGAAAACTGTATGACAGTTTCTTTCATCTTGGTAAGACAACGCAGGATTTTATTGGTCAACATCTGTTGATAGCTTTTATTATTATTATTTTATTATTATTATTTTATTATTATTTTTAAGGGTGAGTGCAGCATGGATTAGTGCATTTGCTAATGAACTTAAGAAAAACTAACTGCTGTCCTGGGAGCACCTTAAAACACTAAATGGACATCAATGTTTACTGGAATCCCGATATCTGCAACCTAAATTCTTTTAGAATAGGAAATGATAAATCATGTAGTTAAGGGGAACTATACAAATGCACCATAATTTCCTGCTACACTGAAAATAATATTTCTCTCCTAAAGGGAGAAGGAACGGGGGAAAATAAAAACAACCAACCAAACAAACAAAAAATAGCAGGGCATATTCTGGCAACTCTAATAATTCCCATTAATATTCTCATGTTTCTTACAGCATTTGCCTCTGCTTTGAAAGGTCTCTGCTTGGGCCGCTCCCTCTGCTGCCCTTGGCACAAAGGAAAATGGAGTCATGAAATAAGGCAAAAAGCTCAGTTGCTGATGTGTTTTCATTACAAAAAATATTATGGGAGTGGCTGAGGCTATTCCATGTTTGCATTTCCCTTATCTTTTAAAAATGATTGGTGGTTGACTGAGGTAATCTATAGGTTGCAGAAAAGAATGCAGAAGCAGTACGCTACAGAATTTGAATTTTGCTTGATCTTATTGGTGCTATTGTTAAGCGAATGCATGATAAAGAAGCCTGGATGTTAATGATAGCTGCTTCTTGTAAGATATTCCATGGGCACATTTATTTTCAAGCAGATGAATAAACATACTTGAAATCAGTGAAGAGTAACTAGCCTATCTGGAATTAAGCGCTGATCTAAAAGCTTTGTTGACTCAGGGTCGTTGTGTTCAGGCTGGGGACTCTGCTTCAAAGTTCAGGCTGATGATGAAGGATGCCTGTTTTATCATTAGGACTATCCCTAGGGAGAAAAGTGTCACTTCTAAAGAGAATCATATTTAGAATATCAAATTAAGGAAAAAAATCACCTCAACATAAGAGAAATAAAGCAGCAAAGATTCAACATCTTGGGTGTCTCTACAGAAGTATGTGGAAAAATACAGATCGCCAGAATGGCTGTTACCCATTTTTGATTACTGGTTCTGTTAATATTTGCTTGAAATGGGAATAATGGTCTCAGTGTAGCACATTGTAAGGATGTATTCATGTTGCAAATTAACTGATACCTTTTTCTGATGAAGGCAGGATGCTGTGCTTATACCTGGAGGTATCTGCAGATACACAAGAATTACGTGTAGTAGGTGACTGTTCAGTGATGCTAGTCATTGCTTCATATTAGGCTTTTTTTTTTTTTTTTCCAAACAAATACTGAGTGACTATAAATGTTAGGTCTTGCAGGCAGATCAGTGGGAGCATTTTCAGCTTTTCCAGCCTTTTGATGGAGCCAGGAGGCATACTGGTCACCTTCAGCTGAGCCCGGCTGACATCCACGCTGTCGTACTGGGGAAGCCTGTCTTCTAATAGGAGGGCACAAACACAGAAACTTTACACATCTCTCAGCTGAGATGTGTGTGACTTCTAGAGATAGAAGTTTCAAAGAAGTTTCAGACTCACACATTGTGTGACCATCTGTAGTAACCATTTGCCACAAGTACCTCGGTGCTGTTTACTAAGATGGGTAGACTACTTGCAGGATATGAAAACTAGTAGTTATGTCACTGTGAGTCTTGTTGAGGATGTATCGTTGTCAAAGATTTGTCCTCCCTGCCTTAGCTATAGCATTAATGCTACACTCAGAAAACAAATACAGAAAATGTTTCATTTCAAGACATTTAATTATATAGGTAGTCTTCTATAAGAAGACTTCTTATAGATTAGAGTTCCGAACTGTAAATCACTAAATATTAAGAGAATTGTCTGCATTTTTAAAACCTCTTGAGTCTAACTGCTCTCTCTAAAATAATGTTAGTTTAGCCATTTAAGCCAAAGTCTAGCTATAGAAAAAAGTTAGGTAATATTGACGCTTGTTATAAATTGTAATTGTGTGCAAGTAGCATAGAAGTACCTTTTTAAATAATAAAAACTATGCTATTTTACATACATTCCACCTAATTACATTACAGTGTGTATTAAGTCATTAGCCGTTGATGTGATGGTGCACTTCGAAGAAACTGTTGCCTAGTACTTTGTTAGGCTAGCATGTTTATCAGTGGAACACAAATACTGAAAGTATATTAATGTTTTTGCTTATTTTACCAACTAGAGAAATAATTCAGAGTCACAGTTATGTAATCTGATAGCTGATCAGGGACTAGCAAGGTCAATGACACCATTTTAAGTGTTGTGGATAATAAACAAGGACCTCTGGCTCAAGGTGGGATTTACAGAGTCATCCAATTTTACTCGAATAAAATTTCCAGAAATTAGCGAACAGGGGTGCCTTAATTTAGGAGTCCCCATACAAGCCACACTATAAAGCTGTTATGTTTCCAGGATATTGAACACATTCTTCAATGAGCAGAAACAGCACATTTCAAAAAAGGCATTCAGAACTGCTCACACCCTTCCAAGATCTGGATGCTATATTCAACTTTTTAAAAGTGTAGGCTGCTTTGAAGATCTTATTCTTAAGCTTTGATTCAGGAGTGCTTGCCTTGTATTAGTTGATGAGATGCAGACATTTTAAAAGGGCTCTTCGAAATCTTCCTGCCCTCACCTGTGATAATTCCTCTGTACCCCTGTACTACTGCCAGTGACTTAGCAACTCACTCAGAAATTTTGTCTTAATTAAACCAGACAAACAAAAAATGGAGGTAGGAGGTAATCAGATGTGTCAACTTTCACGAGTAATTTAATTTAATTTTTTTTTTAGCTAGAGGTCCAGATGCCAGAATTGTAGTATTGCATGATAGTTTCAGTGTACATTAAAAAAAAAAAAAAAGAAAAAACAAACTTGGTTTCTCTAGTTACAATGGAAACGTTGAGAACACAAAGCAAGATTGAAAAGTAAGAAGAATTAAAAAATCTGTATATCAGATTTATGCGAAATTTAGTTTCAAGTCAAACTCAAACACCTTTTTTCGTGAATTTTGACTCACCGAAACTAACATTCCTGTTTATATTACAACTTCATAGAGTTCATTTTGGGGTCTTATTCCTTGTGGGATTTTCCAGTAGCTGAAACTGCTGCTGCAGTGCTGTACTGTTACTGCAATTCTTGAGGGTTTTGTTGCTGCATCCAGTGTTCTGAGAGGGCAGGCGACACAGATCCAAGTCTGCCTCAGATCTGTTAGTGCTTCTCTTTGCACTTTGAACTAGAGGATTAGCAGACGCACAGGAGAAGCTGATATTTAATTTCTTTACATTTGTCCCAAAATTTCCTAATCAACCATAGAGTCAAAAAAACATCCTTCTGTACATGTGGATGCCTTACTTCATTTAAGCAGCATATAGTGCAAAGCTTCCAGATTCCCACTGGTGATATTGATTAGGTTTTCCTTTAGTTGGTTAAATATTGCTTTATTTATTTGTGAAAGACACAGTGAAGTTAGGGATTTTATAAAAAAAATGAAGGCAATATATGAACTGCGATATTCCTTCCCACAAAATAATACTTTGAAGTTAAATGTGATTTTTAAAGCAGGATTTGGAACCATAGAAGCTAGTAAGTAATATCCATCATTTATTCTCCAGCTGAACAAAATTATGGATGGATTCCAGAGGCAGCAAATTATGCTCCTCTCTTGCAGTTTTTTCAAGTGGTTTTTAAGAATGGAGCTCCCAAGTGGAAGGGCCTTCAAAATACGTCATTAGTTTAGTTCTTTGTACAAACTACATCACTTTGATTAGCCTGTTATTTTTAAATGTTTGTCTTTCACATGTCGTTTTTCTTAGTTCTTTTTATTTTTTGAAAGTCTTCTTAGTATGAGAAAACATTAAAAGACTTAAAATTTAAAAACAGATGTACATTTACAGGCAAGGCCCGAAAACAAGGGGGTTGAAAAATAAATCAAAATTAAGAAAAGTCCAGTGCAGCTTACAGTTGTTCAAGAACTTTTCTATTAAATTTAAGGAAGAAAGTCATTAGTCTAACATGTTAAGCATTTAATTGGACAGAGGCGAACATTAAGATGTAATGACCAAGTGATAAGTACTGAAATAGGCAACCCTCAAATGTTCTCTGAAGAGAGACTGAATCCAGATCTAGCTGAAGTGAAAGCAGTGGATCTCTTTGTGGGCTCCAAGGTCTGTGTTTGGCATGGAGTCAGAAGATGTATGGTTATGTACATCTGGGTTAACTTTACCAGAAGTGTTTGCAGAGATCTGTAAGGTGTCCGAAAGATACATTCATACAACTGAAGTATACCATCTCTGAGAGTGTCACTCTTTGTATGCGAACAAGAGTTGCAACTGAGCAACTGTATCTCTTTGGAAATTTATCCTAGTAATTCTTTAGGACATTTTAGCAAGGAATCCGTGGCATTTTTTTTAGTTCCTGTGGACAATTGTAGTACAGTAGTAGCCAGGCATCTTTCTCACAATTCAATCCATATGTAATTATACCAAAAAGCTGGTGTAGTTTGAGCAAGAAATTTATATATGTCTGAATATAATAGTTATGTAATGATTTAGAAAATACTATGTGTCTTTGCAGTTGAAAGCCCAGAAGTAAATTAACCCAAGGAGAAAAATGTCTAAAACAAGTTACTGTACTGTCAAGGGAACTGATAGCAAGTTGTGTGTGTGTGTACGTGTGCCCGTGTAAAAACCAAAAAACTTAGCCATATGAAAACAAAATCTCAATTTGGTATCACAGTAATTTAACAAATATTAAGGTCTTTATAAATTGAATAAGAAATTTTAAAAGTTCAAATGAAGCAGACCTCACATAGACCTCAGAGTCCCCGTGACCATGCAAGTGTATTCAGCCTGTGTTTTTTGTATTTTGTACTTTGGATTTTTTCTTTTGTGTTAATGCAGCCCACTCTATGCAAAGTCCTTTTCTGGTGATGTGCATATGTAAGGACATTTCCACCTCTCTTCATCATTTGGAAAAGCACTTATGTGCATACCAAAGCCATTAATTCCAAGTAAAAACAAAAATGAAAAAATATACATAAATTTTTTTGGGGACAGGAATCTTAATGGTTACAGAGAAAACCACTGATCTGCTGTCCAAATTCTTGGGAAATGCAAAAAAGATAGAGATAAATGTGTATGTACGCACACATGCACACATTAATTTTTGTGGCCTCTTACATCTGCACTTGAGAAATTATCCCCAAAAGACAATCTGCTCAGTAAGACTTTTCCTTTTTCAGGTGTGCGTATTTGCTGAAATAAAGCATTCCTAATGTGGTGTCAGACTGACTAGAGACTGTTTTGTGTTTAAAATACCGACCTTTCAAAACTTAGTACATTTAGTTAATTGTTAACCCCACTTTTACTCAGTAACAACTTCCAACAAGCTCCTTGAAATATGGTTTACTTACTCAAAATATTTCAGTTATAGACTCCCTTAGGACTATATTTAGACTACTAATGTGATGAAATAACTTATAAACTGTATTTCCTTAATATATTACCTCTATGGCTTTAATAGATCCTTTTCATTTTGTTATCGTTCATCATTATTCATTACTAGAGCAGCTGAAGTACCATTAGCGCTCAAACTAGAAAAGCTCAAAAGCCAAATTCTGCCAGGCTCCTGCTGATTTAACTGACAGACTATCAACATATATCACAGAACTCAGTTTTCCACTGAATTAGTAGGGAAAAATATTCCTTTTATTTTTTCAAAATATATTTCTCTGTAGTCTGTTTTTTTTTGATACTTCTTACATTTTTACAGAAAATGTACAGATGACTAAACCTGCAAGCAGTGGTAGATTTAATGGGAGCTAGGTTTCTACATGCTTTTGTAGTCTTATTTTGGCACTTACTGATTGAAAACTAAAGTTTGGATTGAGACCCTTGTTTGTGTAACATGACCATATGTTTATTCTCTTGTATATTATTTACTTTAAGCAAAAGTATTAATTGCAAATGTATATTAAAATATAAATAAAATTATAATTTCTTTGTCTGATATGTGTCTCTTTTTGTTTGGCAGGGTAACTCCATCTTCCGAAAATCCCAATGGTGCTACCTGTAGTGTAAGTCAGGGAAAGCCTTCTTTAAGAAGAATAAAAGGGAGAATACACAGAAGCAAAAGTCTTGATAGCATTGATTTCTGTGAATTCACTGTAAGTACCTTGTATTTTATATTTATCCTATCTGGGAATCTTCCTAATAAAACAGTTGTCCCTCTTGAATTAGGTTTATCTGTTTGTTAGAATCAGAAAATGTATTGTGCTTAATGATGTTACAGTTGCAATCCTACACTGACAAGCGTAACAAAAGTGGTATTGGTTATATAATGAGTGATGCATACCTACATTTTCATTCTTGAGTAAATGTTAGTTAAATATTTTGATTTCAGATTTTAATATTGCCTCCTGCATAAGACGCATGAACTAACTGGAAAAGGAGTAAATACGAAAAATGAGATATGTTTTCAAAATCTTTTTTCATACTTAGAATGTTAAAGTTGCATTCACAGTGAAATAGATTATTTTTTAGGAAATCCTCAGAATTATTTGGATTGTGTGACTATAGTAGAGTACTAGAAAAAGAAATAAATGTATATACATTATGTGTGTGTTTGTATCACTTAAAAGCTAGTATCACGAATGATACTTAAGCAGTATTGGTGTATACTTATTTGCTTCTCTTTGGTCGTGGTTCAAATGTATTTGTTTTATATTTTAAGAAAATTTATAGTAATCATGGTTTCAAAGATTTTGTATAGATTATGCTTTAGAGATTTAACAGAATTCAGAGAAAAAACTGTGCAATAGGGGCAAACTTAACTTTTAATTAAGGATGTGTTTCCATTCTAATGATGAAAGAAAAGAGAATGTTAATATGAATGGAGATGGGACATAGGGGTAGATTTCTTGCTGTTTATACTGTTTACAATAGATTAGAGTTAGTCCTAAAAAGTCACGGTATGTTTTCAGAAATTCTTTGCTGCAAAACCAAAAATATGTTACACCTCTCAAATGACTCAGGGAAATTTGGTCAAAACAAATTACACTCTGACAAACTAATGTATTGTAGTTAAGAAACAGTAAAATAATGGTAAAGAATATATTAAATTATAAACCCTTTATTGAAGATAAGAATGAAAGAGGCAGATAGGAGATACGTGCTATCTTTATGATGTACAAATCAATAGTAATGTGGAGAGACATTGTGTTGTGTGGCATTACATGGTAATAAAAATAATGTAATTAAAACGTTCATATGTAATTTGGGGAATTAGCTTTATCTAAACCAACAGAATGAACTGAGTATGTGCAGCTTTTGTTGTTAAAAATGATGCTAATAGTATGAAAAATAGTATATTTTCTCATGACTGTTTTTCTTCTAATTACAAAGTCTTGTAGAGCTATCTCTAGTACAAAGACCTTGCTGTTTGTTGTTTAAGGAAATAATGAAATCAGTAGCAACGATTTGTGATTTAATGGGTTGTGTAGTGTCCAGATACTTGTAGCATGCAGGTGCTGAAAAGCCAGGTCTCATTGCAGGGCAAACGAGTACGTGAGCCTGTGTGTGCTGTCAGCAGCTAGCACTGCTTGATTTAGAGTGCTTTGGTGAGTCCTGTTGTCACAAAAGTGATGTTGGTGTAATCATTACCTTACTGAAGAGTAGAAATTCTCTTTGGGAATGAGATTGCCGAAACAATAATTTTAGCTTGTGCTACATGGGTCTTCATCTGTGTGGTCCTATTAAGGACTTTTTTCTAAATCTCTACTCTTGGGGCCTTCAAAGCAAAAGAGATCATAGCCAACGGTAAAATGAACATCTTGCATGCCATAGAACCTTTGCAAAAGAGATTTGAGACACATAATAATGGATCATGTCTGTATCTGAAGCATACAAATATTTAGAGTAATTACATCTATATGTATGAAATTCATCTATTAATAGCAAGGTATTGATAATTAGGCTCACAAAAGGAAGACCGTTGTTTATTCTGAGGTTTCATGTTAAAGGATGATGCGAGTTTAAATAGCTAAATGTGGAAATCAGACATATAAATATGGACTTTCTTGCTGCTACATAATTAATTCAGAATTACACTGAAATATTTTGTAATATTGTATAATGGTACTTTTATTGTTTTAAAATTGTGATTAAAAATAGATCTAAAGAAGTAATTGAGGGAATTAGTATGCCTAAATCTTTCCAAAGTGCTCCCAGAACTGAATGCTTTTTATGGTCTGCTCAGGCAATGGCATATAGAATAAAACTGAAAATAAAAGATTTAGCAGAAGTGAGAAATTATTTTACAAAAAGGGAAAGAGCTTTTTAAAACATTCTCTTTAGAACTCTTCTTTGTTGTAGTATATTGTTTTTATCCACAACAAAAATGAGAGGTTTCACATTTTAAAGATGTATGTGATTTATATGTTGACAAACTCAAAGTAGTTGGAGGATCCAGTGAACTGTTGTTTTTCTTCATTATACACTGAGATGTATTAAGATCTATTAATAAGTGACTGTTAGAGAATTTCCATGTCTATATGTATTCCAAAGTGATCTTGTTTGTATATCTTTTGTTTGTTATCTATAAGCAAATTCTTACTGAGGACAAATCCTGACATCAGGAAGGCCTAAAAAAAAAAAGTTTTATGCCTCGTTTTCTCCAGGCATGAAGAGATGTGTCCCCTGTGGGAAAGATCTGGATTTCCATGCAATATGTACATATGAAAATGCAGGACCTGAAAACCCTGTATTTCCTACTTTGCTGTGACTTCAGCTGTGGCAGTGGACAAGTTGTGAGAGCAGCATTAAGCTGGGAGGTTCATTAAAAACACGTTTATTCAGAAGGGAAAAGATAACCAGAGAAGAGCCTGTTGTATGTGTAAGATTTCGGCAGAGGCCAAAGAGTGCCTGGGAGGGAATACCACGGGCTTCACGGGGTTGTCTGAGACGAGGTGGTGCTGCCATGTTCCTAGTTTCCCACACAGTGTCTGAAGTTAGTGGTACTAATGGCTTTGTTATACCTGTGGCTTATAACATAGACGACACACCTAAAAATGCTGGAGGGGTCTTTGCCTATAAAACCTCTTTATAGGATGACCTGCTACTACAATGACTTATTGCGAGCCCCGGATATTTGTGGGAGACTGTCACAGCGCACGACTGCTGGCTGGTGCTTGGCGTACTTGTGTTATCATCCAACAGCTGCCTCTGTGGTGCTATCCTTAACGTCCTTTTAGGAGGTATAAATTCTTCCTGATTACAAGTGGTGGGAGTCTGCAGGATTGCTGACAAAGATCTGGGTTTTATTTCTAGTGATACGTCTGCTGTCTGAAGGGGGTGATCCTGGGGTTTGTAACAGCCGTGCCTCTCACTACCATTTTGCTAAGACAGCAGGCAGGAAGATAAAGCTGTGAGGTAATGATAAGCCACAGAGTGATGGGGCAGCAGCTACTTTAAAATGTGTATCTGTCTTGGACTTCTTTCACCCTTTTCTTTATTCTCTCCATGTATTACTGCTACCACTTGGTCTGAGATTCGTGCCTGGTTTCCACAATCTAAATAAAACCTGTTTAATCATCCTTCAGTTCTTTAAGAAGTATCACCATGCTACACTTTCCCAGATGTTAGTCTCTGAAATACTCAGCGTTAGTTGCATATATCAAAAATGAGTGATTTTTGTTAAGTTATCTGCAACCCAGAAATGTTGCATAACTCCTATTCCACACTGCAGAAGGCTTTGAACTAGAGAAAGAATAAGATTATCAGCTCTCAGAGAGAGATGTGAAATGCATCTTACCTTGTAGAATGAGCTTGTCACACTAATGTTCATTACATCTGTTTGTAAATATTTATTACACTGAAACAACCTGGCTTTGCACAAGCTACCTGCTATAGCAGTAGCACTTTAGAGTCCAATTGGTCGACAGGGATTTTCTCGTACTCGGCATCGTGCACGCACACACCAAGTATTTCCTCCCACAGACCTCATGGTCAGTTAACAACAACAGGTACGGTGTGGCTAACCTTTGATTGCGTGAATGCATGAAGGTGAATGGTCGCTGGCCTTATGACAAATGTTGCATATGGCTCACAGTGTTACAAATGATGGCCACCCCTACAATGTGCAGACACAGAGAAACTGTTCCCTCCTTTCCCTGTGAGACGGCGCTGATGTTTTGTGGGGATGCCAGTGAGGGAGACTTCGCTGAAACATTTATGAGGAGCTCATTTCCTGAACCTTAGAAGAGATAGAGCGCCTGAGATATCTTCTTTCTCATTTTTAGTAGGGTAACTTTTTGATCAGACTGGAGAAATGACCAAAATCCTCATCTTAAGCACGCTGTTTGTTTAAACGAATACAGACATTACATTTTCCTGCTAGTATCAGCCCTTGTGGAAGAAGGAACTCTTCTCGGAAATCAGAGCACTGCAGTTATTTACAATATGAACAAGCCCAGCTCTGCATATTTTCTGGAGGCAGCTGATGCTAGCCTGCTCTCAATAAATATGCACACAGCAAGTTTTCAGTTAAGCTGAAGCCGGAGTCAGGCAGATAATTCCCAGTGTACTTCCACCTGCAGCAGGGGTGGAAGTCCAAGGAAGTATTCTGCAAAGTGCTATAGAAGGGCTGAGTCTTGCTTTCATTTTCCCATTCTTTTCTGGTCTTAACCTTTTTCAGATGTGTTGCTTTTTCTCTTCTCATCATGTACTGACAATAAAGTGAAATTGGCTCAACTCATTTGTACCGGCACTTTAGAGGTCAGGGGATGTCAGCATGCAAAATACAAAAGTAACTCAGGAGGGCAGGGTAGCAGACTACTCAAAAGAGGAGAAAAGAGAGGCCACTAAGCACTAAAGGCAGTTGAATAAAGCACTGTGGAATGCATGAATAAATGGAAGTAGCAATAAAGGGGGAGATCATCAGAAAGTGAGAATTAGCTAATACGTAATTGCCTTTTTTAGGTAGGGCATGCTGATGTTCACCTGTGCTACTAGTTTTTAGTTGACTGTAAGTTTTAGTGAGCATTATGCCCCTGAAGGGGTATGATGTCTTGTGTGCTTTCTTGCAGAGAAGTATTTCTCTGTGTGCATGCCTGCTGTTAGCAGGGTGCAGCGGCTGACCCTGCATGCTCTCCGTGGGGGTCCGTGTGCCCAGCACGCCCCGGGTGCCAGGACAAGCATGTGCACCGGCGTGCCTGAAGAGCAGCTGCAATTGGCTGCCTGTACGGTGTTTTGCTGCTGCTGTTATTGCTAAGAGTTTCACCTTCTTTGTGATTTGCAATGACATTTTAAGGCTGGTTAGAGGCTTTAGACATTAACTTGCTTGGATGCTTGTGATGACATCCTAATTTCACTTCTTGGGTCCCTTTGGTAGATTTTTAAGGTATGCGGCAGGCTGAAGAATCATTTTGCTGTTTGAAATGTCCTTACCAAGAAATGGAGAATTTGTTGCAGTGATTAGACAGCCCCATTCCCCCAGTGAAAAAATCCAGTGATCAAAACAGGATACTGTGCTATGCTGCTCTGCTAGTTCCTAGAGTATATTGCTGAGGAAAGCAATCTAATCTGTACTGAAATCATGGACTTATTGCAGTTTCTGTTGTATTTAATCTAACCCAAACTCCTCTTCCTTTTGAGTTGTCTTATAAATGGTTTTTCAGATGTTAGATATTATTCTGTAGTTCGTTTTGAAATAAAAATGTTCTATTTTTATACTTTTATTTTTCTTGATTTTTCCTGCTGGGTATTTTAATCTGAATATTTATCTGTAAAACTGGTACAATGATAAATGAATAATAATACAGATGATATGAATCTGAGTTATTTCTTAGGATGGAGACATAAGAACACTGACATTCTTTAAAAAGTCCTGCAGGTATTTTAGTCTTGTTTGTAGATGTGGAAGGAAAAATTCATTAGCACAGCTGGAGTCTTGTAGATGCCCTTAATTTGTTCCTGTTCAGAGAAGTGTGGTTGTTAGGCAGCTGTTTGTGAGGATTAAATCCTCGGTAGTAGCTTAGACTTGCTTCACAATGTTGCTGTTGTGAAAGACAAATCTCACGCAAAAGTTACTCATTTATTAGAATAATAATTTTGTCTATTGACAGATATATGAACACAGTGCTGACATTACACAGTAAAGCTAGTTTTAGTCAGTTTGCTTTACCTAAGTTAGTTTAATTGATTAAAAGAAAAATATTTTTTTATTTAACCACTTAACACATTTTACAATTAATGAAATGAAAGTATTTTAAGTTTTTCCTATGTGTTTTGTTGGTAGGTTACACAGAAAAAATGCAAAATTATACATGTTATTCTTAGCATATCTAGTTAGTAGTTTAAATGGAGATAAATTCTTTTTAAACTGATCTTGATTGGAGCAACATTTGAAATACAATAGGGACCAAAAGAGAAAATACTGCAGGCTTTAGATCCAAGATTACAATTCCTCTGGGAAAAAGAAGTATGCATTTTCAGCATTGTTTATTTCTCTCATTTTGCATTTCATTTAAACACAAATCCAAAGTTTGATACAAGTACTATTCCAAATGTCAAGGCAAATTTTTAGGTCTAAACATCACGCTAAGTGATACTTATGCAGCCTTATGATTAATCCAAGAATGTTAACCATAATAACAACTAATTTCATTTGCTAACTTTTAAATTGTGATTGACCTTGATTTGTGTTTCTGAAGTGATTCTGGTTGTTTCATGCTTCTGAATAAATTCAGCACACCAGTTTAAATCTACCAAGGATATTAAGTCCATAATAGTCATTATACCAGCAACTGGATTTACGTTTAAACTTAATTAGAAATATATTTTTGATTGAGTACATTTTTAGGTTATTTTTATTTCTTCTGAGGATGGCACCATGAAATGGGACAGACGGAGCTGTATAGAAATATTATTTAGCATATGTTAAATTAATACCTTGTTTATTACTTCAGTACCATCATAGTTTGCATCTATTGTGAGTTTTGACTTGTCAGGTCTCACCCTTCTTAAGAAAATGTCCAAAGATACCTAGGCCATCCTGTAGTTTGTCTTTAAATTATATAATACCAGTTCCCTGACATGTGGCTGTATGGGATGCTGGCGTTCTGTATCCCTTCGGTCTCAATCTAGCAGTGCACATGCGGTTGCCTCCCAGCAAACTGAGGCCCCAGGCAGGGTGAAGGTCCAATTGTCTGTCCTTCACCTAGCACAGGGGTCCTGGGTAGCAGAAAGGTGATAGAGAATGGCTATTTTCTCTGGTTTTGGGGTGCATCTGAGAGCTTCCTTTAGCGTATTCATTTCTGCTCTGGATTCTGCATGCATCCAAATGAAGATCAACTTGGGATTAAAGTAATTTGATAGGATGACTCACGGAAAAGAATAACTTTCATATAAATATGCAAAAGTTCTCTAGGTGGCTGCTAGTCTGATTTTTTTTTGTCTGAAAATCAGTTTCTTGATTTTCATAGTGATGTTGACTAGATACCTTAGCATTTTTTTAGCTGTTTTATATTTATGCAGTAAATAATTGCTTCTGTCTGAAATAATTTAAGTAAGTGAATTTATATTGGTTTTGAGTCTAAGTGCATTTATCTTTCGTGCCAGAAATTCTTCACTGATTTATTTCTACAGCAGAAGTTAAAATTACATTGTTCAATCTATTTTTCTGTTATTGATAGATTTATTTGTTTGACCTTTCTTCACCATCATGTTTGAAGAGAGGCAGACTGGCTAGTATATATGAGGAAACAAAGACAGGAACAACTTCTGTTGCAAGCTCTGAGCCTTGTTCTTAAAGATAGCGAAAAACAGGAGTGTCAGTATGAATGGCTTTTCAAATATTTCACTACAATGTATATGCTGAAAAGTCTAGTAGCATGTCTGTTTTATTATTATTATTATTATTATTATTATTATTATTATTATTATTATTATTATTATTATTATTATCCTTGTGGGGTAGGGGGGGCTTTTGCCAACTTATTTGGCCTTACTGGAATTGTTCCCACTTGGAAATCAGAATTTGTGAGTGATTAATTCTAGGGGTCTTTAAAATTTTGTTTTTATTATTAAAAAACAGTCAGGTATGAGTTGTTTTCATTTGTAAAAGCTGCTGGGAATTTTCTGTCATGAAATACAGGTCTAAATGTGGATAGTATTGGCCAGTCTGCAAAGATGCAGTAATTTCTTAGAAATAATAAAAATCCTTTAGTGTAAGTACAGTCAACCTCAAAATACAGTTTGGGGTTTTCAAGATTTTGAAGTACAGCATTTGGCCTCATTAAAAGGTCTTTGAAATTTGTTCTTTCTTAAGTTAGAATATAAAAAATATTAATCAAAGTTTTAGAAAACCATTACTTAAACTCTCTAGTCAATTGCTGCCAGAACGCTCTCACGGTGCATATTTCACAGCACTGCATTACATTTCTTTCTTTGCACTTTGAAGAAGGTCTTTTTAGTTGCATATAGAGATGAGAAGATAGTCTGAGTTCCTGATCAGCAGCAGAATAGCTCGTTTTGAACTCAGCCATGCTCAAGGTTATCTGCTACTATCCAGCTACCGGCGTACATCTACCGGTATAAATCCTATAAAAATATATAATATGTATATAGTGCAGATGCCTGCACATTGCATTTAATATACAGCATTTCACTGGTTAGGCTCACCTTCTCTCAGCATGCTCTCTACATAAATTTTAGAGTTTTGTTGCCTAAACTCTGCCTGTCAAATCATGCCGTCTCTGCCAGTAGCAAGCACCTCCAAGAGGTGCTTGACCCTAAATGCGCAGTCCCTCAACAGCAGTTGAAAAATGTCATCGTCACCCTGCCAAGGTCTGCTCTTCCCAGCTTTTTTTCTCTGCTCTCTAGAAGCAGTGGTTGGTGCTCAGGAATATGTCATTTAGCACTCAGTAAAGTATTGCTTTTTTAAACATTCCTCATCATTCCAAACATTTCCCTGTCCAGCCCTCTCCGATTCTTTGTCATCCAAATGGCTGACAAGTGCGCTTAGGCATGGAACAAAGGAATTTGCCTTTAGCAGATGGTTTATTTTAAGAGGATGTACCAGTACTAATGTAGAAGAACTGGCAGGATACTCTCAGCAGTCAAAAAAGATTTTGATATATGTGCTGTAGCGTAAGGTTTTGCTGCAGTCACTGGAAAACTGTGAAAAGGGAGAAAACGTAGTTAAAATAATGGAAATATAATTCTGTGCATTGGAAGTCGAAAATGAAGTACATTCTACTCAACACCTGAGTCTTTGACCTAAATGCAGAATAAAATAAAAAAGATTGATTGTAAGCACCTTGGAATTCAGACTGCATGAGTTTGCAAAAAGGTCTTAGCAAACTTCTGGGCTTTTTTAGTCCGAAGAAATCTTTATTTTGAATTTATTTTTTATTTCGAAGTCTGAACCTCTGAATGCAAAATAAATTGTTTATACTCTGTGCTTAGAGTGACAAAAGAGCTAGAATGCGTTAGTGTTCTAGGGCAGTTAGCGTGGGCTGTCTCATCGTACTTGCAGCAACAGACACTTCTAGTTTGCAGACATTCTGGTTGCTTTTGGCACAAACGTCCTCTTTGTCCTCTGGCACAGCTGGTTTTTCAAAGAAATATTGGATGTTTGTTGCCCATCTATATCTAAGAAGAGCAGCTTGCTTCTCCCACTGGTGTAATATGCCTTTGCTGATTGCTCTGCAGTATTCCATGAGGAAGTGTCCAGGACCAGATAACCTCTAAAGAGCGGCTGCCTTTGGATATTTGGCACTGTTATTAGCAATATACTATTGGGATCACAGGCTTCTGTAATAAATTTAGCAATCTTGGCTGCAAGATCGTTATACTTATCTAGCACCCCTCAGAGCAAGAGTTTGAGAAGTACGTCTCCTATTCCCACCGTGGTGAATGCCACTGCAGGAGTAAGAAGCAGATCAGAAGTGTTTGTATTTTTATGAAGATCTGACATTTAACTTTGGGTATCTACTGACTTCCTCCAGCTGTCTTTCATTGCCCTCGAGGACAGCCCAGGGGACACGTACTGAAAGGTTGTTAATGACAAAGAAAGGGAAGAATCAACAAGATAATCTCTAGGAGCTGCTCAGATATTCAGGAACCAGAGGGCAGTTTCTGAGCTCACCCTGGAGGAAAGTTAAAAAAAGACAATGTGCAAGTCTGAGGGTTGTGCTTTCTGGTGAGGTGTTCTGCAGGTAAAGGAAAATGAAGAAGTCACATCCTCCAGTGTAAAGTTTACAGCATAACCTAACTACAAACACAATTGATTTCCACCCCTCTTAGGAAGCCAGCGTGTCTTACTCCTTGACCTAACTGTGATGAACGTAGAATACGATTTTTGGAACTCCTGTATACCAAAGTGGGTGCCCAGGCAGCACTTCAGCTGCACTTGCTTTAGGTGTGGTTTTTATATACGAACAGCAAAACAGTGTTTTGTGGAATAACAATTCATTTACTCTAACAAGGTAGGGATGTGAGTTCCCAAATTAATGATCCCTCAACAGACGCATGAAAGCTTTCCACAGATTTATAGCTGGATATGCAGTCTGTATTCTTTTATTCTTAAATGTGTGATCCCTGTGAAACTTGGTTCATGATATTAATCTAGTTAAACTTACCTGGTTATCTACCAGTGCTTCCGTAACCAGAGCAATACATGGCTTTTCCTTTCTCTGTCTAGCAGGTAATCTGGGTAGATCGGGCATTTTCATATAGCACCACCTCATTGAAGATCTTTCCAGTAACTGCATGCAGTCTTTACACTTATTGGCCATGGTTTGGGGCAGTGTAACAAAATAGCTTTGCATAACTGGATGATTCCTACTGAATCAAGTACTTGCAAAGCAATAGCAATGCCGAGGTACAAGCATCCAGAGATGGCCTGCCTTCATTTCTCCACTTCACAGCAATTCTTCTACTGTGTTTTCACAGGCAAGCTAGAATGAGTTCAGACACATGCCCAGGAATGCGATGCATTAATCCAAAAGTTTTACAGCCAGGACTTTGTAATCTCGTATTTCAGTTATTAATCTTCTCTGAAATATCCATTTCATGGATCCAGAACTGCTGCTGAATTTTGTAAGGGAATCCTGGGGCTTTAAGATGAGAACAAGAAGAAATACAGTTTCGGGGGGGTGGGGGGTTAAAACAGCCAATTTTTTAGATGAAGTGCAAAACAAGAAAGATAACAGATGAGTCAGGAGGATTTGTTGGACTTAATCCCAAACACCTAAAATTCCCTGACAGGAGCTTCGTTTCTCTTCTACCAGTACAAACTTTTCCATTTAAGATAGTACTTAGATGGTGCTTGCTCTGTGTGGAGTACTCACAGAAGTGGTAATGCACGATCTGCGGTGTTATACATCTTCTGCTGAAGATGGAAGTACTGGCACAGGCAGCAAAATTGCAATGTGCGAGGTAAGAGCAAAGCAGTATAAGTAGCTCCCTGCCAGCAGAAGTCTTTTTTACAGACTTCTGATTCTGCTGGTAACCTGGGATTTTCATTGTGGAGGTTGTGTTCTTTTCAGACCATACCTTTAGAAAGGATCTTCGATACATTGCTGAAACTAACACACTACGCAGGTTTGGGATTAGACATTAGGTGTCCTTGACTAGATCATACTTACTTCAAGACACCCAAAAAGATGATCTGCAATTATGTTTTGTCCCTTAAAAGAATTTTTCCTCAATCAGCGGTTGCAGTGGCTGTCGTGTTACCATTTACACAGCTTGTCTTGTTTATTGTTTTCATCTTCAGCTTTTGTGGCCCTTATTGTTTGTGTTACTGTAGTACTTAGACCACCCTATTAGTATCAGAGTCCTGCTGTGCCAGATGTTCTACCGACACAGAGGGAAGATTCAGTTCTCTAAACCTCGAATATGTTAAAATGTGTTAAACACTACTGCAGATACATCAATTAAAATTATTAAGATACAGGTGGCTTATCACCATAGTGATAGTTTTGAGGCCCGTAACTTTATCTGAAACAAGGTACTGCATGTAAGCGTTTGCTTTTCTACCTCTTCACTTTCATGCAAACATCCTGAAATATTAAATATTCAGCAAATTGGGCTGGATTTATCCTGAAGTTTGTCCTGCTTTTTGCCAGGGCCTGCAGTTACTATGGTGTTAAAACATGGACACCCATGCCTCTTCTGTGGCTATCTGATGAAAAGTGGGTATGAATGCTCAGAATCCCATCAATGGGGAAAACCTTGTATAAGAATAGTGGTTGTTTTTAGGACCCCTTTAGCACTTGGTCTACAAAGAAGAGCGTAATTATATAAAATCACTGCAGTTGATTTGCATAACTTTTTTTTTCATAAAGAATATGTTGTAAGCCTTTAAAACTAAGTGATCTCAGGAGGATGGTTCTTCTGCCAGCACCCAGATAGAGTACATACATAGCTCGGAGGTGATTACAAATAATCATATACGCCCTTTCCCTCTGAACTAAATGATTTGAGAGATTTTAGTAAAGGTTACAAACCAAATTCTGCTTAAATTTGACAGAAAGTAGAAAAAGAACATTTCTAACTGTACTATCTTCAAAAAACAAGAGAACTGTTTTTTGGGATCTATCAAGAATTACTTTCTGTAACAGACATCTTCAGAGGAAGGAGGATTTCCTTCCACAATTCAGGGCTGTTTATAAGAATTACCCCTCTTCCTACAATGTTGTCATGTTTTAATGCAGATGACGTGCCATATGATCTTCATGGAGTATCAGAAGCACAGAGTGATTTGGGATGGAAGGTACCTGCAGAGATCAGGTAGTCCAACCTTCTGCTCAAAACAGGGGCAGCTTGGATGAGGCTGCTGAGAGCCTCTCCTGCTCATTCGTGCTTGTCTCTGAGAATGGAGGCTCCAGGGCTTTTCTGGGCAGCCTGTTCCAGTGTTTGACCACCGTCCAGGAGAGATTTTTTCCTTCTATCTGATTAGAAGTTTCTGGATTGTGATTTGTTCTTGCTGCTTCTTGTTCTGTCACTGTGCAGCTCCAAGAAGAGTCAGGCTCCATCTTTGCAGTCCCATTAGGTAGTTGAAGACAGTGCAAGGCTAGGATCTCCACGTAGCCTTTTTTTTTTTCAAACATAATTTTTTCACCCTACCCTAATGTGTTGAGCTCCGGTCCCCTAGTCATCTTGGTTGCTCTCCACGGGACTTGCTCTAGTTTTTCGTTTGCTAAGCAGCCCATGACTGGACCCAGCACACCCGGCATGGTCTGACAAGTGCCCAACAGAAGGGCACGAGCAGTTCCTGGGCCGGCTGGCTACCCTTGCTAACGCAGCCTGGTGCCGGGCTGGCTGCCTTGGCTGTACTACGGGCGTCCTCCTGGCTCCCGTTCAGCTTGCAGCCTGCCCACCGGGACCCCAGCGTTCTGCTGCAGGGGTTGGCAGCTCTGCCTCTGGCCAGTTGCTGACTTTTGCAAGTTGCTATCTTCAGCATGCCCTGGCTTTCCACCTTAACTCTTCGGTAAGTGCTTCAAACTGAATGGTGGAAGCTTAAGTGTTGCATTATTTCTGCGAGACGGCTTTGAAGTCTTTTGTGGCAGCTGTTGTGCAGAGTACATGTAGTAACAGTATGGGAGATCTAAAAATAAGATACATATATTTAAATTATGTTCTTAAATAACCTAGTTATGACTTACTGTGGCCACTCTGCAGATGAATTAGTTCAGCTCTAATTGTATTGAGAAGGAAAAATAATCGTGGTCTTAGAGCATACATAAAAATGCTAAAATTAATACAGAAATCAAAAAGGCTTTTAACCAAGTGGTGGGTGGAATGCAAGGAAATCCTCAGAACTCACAAAATCTTCCTCTTGGTTAACACAGTGCATTTTCAGTCATTTTAGAAAAACACCAGTAGGGTGCACAGTTGGGCTGCACAGTGGGTTGGTGTTGCCATTTACAATAGTTCTAGTCCAGCCTCTTTGCTGTTTGTGGTGTGTTTGACGAAGTTCTGCTTCCTAGGGAAGGATTTTATTGGTCCCTTTCTTCTTAGGTGCGTGAACAGCTTTACGTTTGGTTATAGTCTATACCAAAAGCTGAAATAAGAGGGGACATCATTAGACTTGAAAAAGCCTGAAAGAAACCGAAACACCCAAACCGTATGCCTTCTAAAGTCACTTATGACTCACAGTTTTGACTGACTGAACTTGGCAGCATTTGTGGTATTTTGGGTATATTTGCGGAAACCCACAACAGTGCATTTTGTCATCTTTTATATTCAATAATTCAATACAAATTTTAGTCTTTTAAATTGTTTGAGTCCTTCTGAGATCTTTTCAGGAGCGAGAATTAGCTTTGAGTTATTTGAAAAGAGTTATTAAATAGATTATGTAAACGTGTGATCTCTTGTGCTGTTTTTTTATCCTTTAATCAGGGGCAGAAGGCCTGGGAGCGGGGCCAGAAGCACGGAGTCGGCAGGGACTGTGCCTCCTATAGAAGAGGGAAGGGAATTTGGAGTCAAAACCTGGGCAGACGGGTATGAAGGGGAATAAGCCAGAAGCGGGGTGAGGAGAAGGGGCAGAGGCAGCGGGGAGTCAGGCATGCTGACAGCAGCCATTTGCCCAAACCAGACTGTACCTTCTCCTGCACAGCTGGTGTCAACCTGTATGTGGTCTCCAAGCTGGAGTCACCTGCCCTTGTCCTGTCCTCAGAGACAGCGCTCTGCAGACTGCGCCCCATCTCCATCCTGCGTCTGCCCCCTCACCAGCAGCTCCCCTGGGACAGGGCAGTGGTGCGCAGCCTGGCAGCTGCCACCCTCGGTGCTGGCGCTCGGAAGAACCTGTCCCAAGCCTTCTGCAGACCTCTTGCACGGCTCTGGGCCCTTTAATGGCATGTTAAGGGGCTGCAAGAAGCTGAGGGTTTCACCTTGGTTTGAGTGAGGAATCATCGTCTAGATGATGCGGCTAGGACAAGTCACCAGAAATTGCTAAATATGTGCAAAATTTTAAGTGTGTGGTGTGCGGGTGAATCAGCTGGAAAGCTTGGCAGGGTCCAGGAACCTGAACCCCAGTAAACTGGGTTTTTATTCAGTTGGAGTAAATTACAGGAATTAAAGACCTGACAAAGGTTTTAGAGAAATTATACTGACACTCAAAGGCTCGACAACCATCTGAGTCTGCTTTCTACTGTTTGATTAAACTAAATAAAATGTATTTGAATATAAGGTAAGTTAATCTTTAAAGAAAGTATTTAACAATTATATACTCATATTGTCTTAGGTCAAAGATGCTTTATAAAATCAGGTGATGTCAATGTCATTTTTTAGAATATTAGAGTTCAGATAGTTCAGACAGTTCAAGATCTAAAGATTAATGTTGAAAGAATATCAGAGGTAAGGTAGTATTAAGCCCCTATACACTGCTTCCAGAGTTGTGTTGCTTTTCTCCAAAAATTGGGCACTGAAGTGTAGTTAAGGGGAAAAGCTGTTTGAATATTGGCAGAGCACTACCAGAAGTAATATTGCTGCAGTCATTTCAAGTGAAGAAACCTAAGGTGATCTGTCCTGGGCCAGCCTCTTGA